>NC_037681.1:10210389-10523704 GCF_003255815.1 Theropithecus gelada
TTTTTTTTTTTTTTTTTTTTTTTTTTTTTTTTTTTTTGAGACGGAGTTTCTCTCTGTCGCCCAGACTGGAGTGCAGTGGCGCCAGCTCGGCTCACTGCAACCTCCGCCTCTGGGTTCAAGCGATTCTTCTGTCTCAGTCTCGAGTAGCTGGGACTACAGGCTCATACCACCAAGCCCGGCTCATTTTTGTATTTTTAGTAGAGACAGGTGATCCTGTCCGCCTCCGCCTCCCAAAGTACTGGGATTACAGGAGTGAGCCACTGCGTCGGGCTTAAGGTAGGTACTATTATACCCATTATACAGAAGAGAAACAGAAGCCCACAGACTTTGCCCTCTGTGCCCCTCTGCTATTAAGAGAGTGAGTCTGCAGTATTTCCTTTCTCTATCCCCACCAGCCATGGGTCTCTATCAGGTTGTTTTTTTGTTTTTGTTTTGTTTTGTTTTTGTCACTTTTAACCACACTGTATTTCACATTTATAAAATATAATTTTTCTTTTTTAAGAAATCTATGTAACACATTGTTCATTCAGGCATTTCCGCAGAATTCCATGTGTCATACATAATTAATACAATTGGGGAAATACTGAGTAAGCGTTTTCAGCCCACACTTTTGTTTGAACACAGTGCATTATGCCCACTCGATTTTAGTTTAATTCCCGTGTTGTTTTACATTCCTGTAAACTCTTTGAGGGAGTTTTGGGCGCCCACTGTCTAACTCAGAGTTCCAGGCTCAAGGTAGGCACTAATGAATGCTGAACGAATTGGGTAGCCAGTTAATTGCTTCCCCACCCCCCAAAAAAGCGTAAACTACTTAAATTAACTTAATTGTGGATTTTTAAATAATACATTTAATGGAAGATCTCTGTCTCCAAAATGTGCCTCCTTGTAGCGATTGAGGGTGTGGGGTGGGGTGAGGGGTGACTAACCAGTCCCCCTGAAATGGGCCCAACCTTAGCAATATTACCCATCTGCCTGGCACTCCCCTACACCTGAGCAGCTTTTTGGGTCCGCGAGAGAACCAGCGGGGTGGGGCACCCAATGCCAGGAGCGCGCGCGGAGAGCCACGTTGAAGTTCAGAGGAGAGTATTTACCAGCAAACAAAGGGCGGCGCGGTTCGGGGTCCTAGGACCAGCTGCAGCGGCCTCTAGAAAACGCAAGGGCCGCAGTGACAAGTGGACATTCCGCACGCGACCAGACGGACACTCGATCTGCACCTCCCCGCGGCCCCGCCCGCAGGCTCCAGCTGCCCGGCCCGCAGCCGCCCACTGGCTCCCGAGGCCGCTTCACCACGTGTCCTGCAGGCCGCTACCCCAAGAACTTTCCGTCCCTCTTGGGGCTGGGGACTGGCAGTGGGGAAGGGCGGGCAGGTGGGGGTCTCCAGGGAGCACCGTTACAGGACTTGGCGAGGGACCCTTTCCAAATGGAAGGTGGCCGGCTCCCAAGTCCATCCCAGATCCTTAGAGAAGCTCCGGGAGCGAGGGCCAGGCAGCAGCTCGGAGCCTGGCTGAGAGAGAGGAACAAAGGGAGCGAGTGAGCTGGGGAGGATGCTGCGCTTCCCTGCGCCCCACCCAGCCGGCTGCCAGGCGCTGCCAGGCGCGCAGGTAGCCCGGCCTTCGGCGCTGGCGGAGGGAGGTGTTGGAGAGGGTACATAAAGACTCACTTCCGCCGGGGCAGGCGCCCGGACTCCCTCCCTGCCGCCCACAGCCTGTGCGCATTCCTGCATCCCTGCCGCCGCCCGGGACCCGAGTGCCCCGGGGGTGTCCAGGCGCGGTGCCAGGCGGGTACTGTGCAGGTAACCCTCGGAAGAACTAGGGCTGGATGGAGGCGGCGGCCGGGGAGAAACACGCCTTTTTAGGCAGCCGTGCTGCCCCGCACCGCTCCACGCAGCCCAAGTCTGCAATCACTCTCCGCGAGAAGCAGGGATCCGCGCGCAGCCAGGGAGCGCCCCGCCTGCGCTCGCCGGCGGGCCGAGCTGCCGGGCCGGGGGCGCGGGGAGGGGGCAGCCCAACTTCCCAGTGCGCGGCTCCCGCCCGCTAGGTGAGCCTGGAGCTGGGAGGATGAAAGGGATGGCGAAGAGGGAGGGGGCTCTGGGGCGAGCGGAGGGGGCGAGCGGAGCTCGGGGGCGGGGCGCGGCGCAGCCTCGGTGCGGGGGCCGGGAGCCGCCGCCTCTCCCCCGGGCTCGGGGCCGCGGTTCCTCTAGCCGCGGGAGCCGCCGCCGCGTTGCCCGAAACAATGAGGCGTGCGGCGCGGGGCTGAGCGCAGCCCCCCGCCGGCTTTGAGGCCGAGCCACCCGCTGTGCCCAGCCGCCCGCGCTTGCAGCTGCCGCCGGCGTGGAGCAGCGGTGGCTCCGGAGAGGTGATCCCGCAGGCCGCCCGGGACCGGAGCGCGGGGCAGCTGGAAGACCCCGGAGTGGGAGGAGGAGGACTCGAGGACGACTCCAGCCGCACACTAGCCTTTTGCAGCCCCCAAGTTCGGCGGCGTGAGTCGGGAGCCCCCGGCTGGGGTCCCAGCTCTAGCGGGCGTCAGTGTGAGTGTGGGAGCGCGTGGCGCGCGCACCCGAGCGGCTGCTGGGGAATAAAATGTGACACGCACGCCTCGGACTCCAGTGCCGCGCGGCCAGGGGGAGCGCCGAGCACCACGGTGTCGTGCGCTTCGAGGCGCGGTTTAGGCAGAAGGCTGGTAAGAGAGGGCACTGGCTGAGGGTGGGCGACACCTTCCTCGGTGGCTCTGCAGCCTGCGCGCTGCTCTGCGCGGAGTTACACTCCCCGTTTAGGGGCCAGACCCGTGTGTGGGGAATATTGAAGGTGGTTTGGGGAGAAGCAGGAAATTCTGGAGAAGCGAACAGGAGGACGCCTTGCACTTTGGGGAAGGGCGGATCCAATTGTGCCCCTGTGGCTCAGTAACGGTGATCTTTTATTTTTGGCTCTGGAAGGGAGTGAAGATTTTTGTCTTTCTTCAGCACAAAACTGCACTTCTTAAAGGTTACAGTGTGTTCTGTTGATTTCTGGTTCTCTGTAGCTATAATGTTAGGGGTAGTAGGGATCTTTAGAATCCTAAATACCCGAGTGTTAATTCTTATGTAGTTGGCAGGCGGCAAACTCCGCTTTTGGGTTTACTTTCCGCGGTGTACAGAGTGGATATTTGATGCATTCTTTGGAGTAGGGAGTGTGACGTCCATCTCATTCGGATTTGCCGGTTCTGTGTTGGGGGACGGAACTCATGGCTCTCGCAAGTGCTGCCTTCCAAAGAGCTGAATAGCTGTGTTTGGAGAAGCTGTGCTTTCCAGGAATTTAAATGAGACTTTTTGTGATTGCCTTCCAGGTCTCTCCTCCTAGTACCATATTTGTTTTGTCAGGCTGAACTTTCAAAGCTGTTTTGTAATCTGAGAAGCACTTTTGGGGGGAAAGTAATGCTTGGCTGGATTTTTGTGAACTTATTGTTATTGGACATGCGAAAAATTTGGCGAGAGGCAAACCATATTTGGTTGAAATCATTGTCTTTTGCACCACTGCCCTTCTGACCATAAAGGGACATGCTGGCCCTCCTCGCCGCGGACTGCCTGCTTGGGTGAGGGGATCTTTGGTGGACCGGCAGCACATTTTGTATTTAGGGAACTTTCTGCACACTTGAAAAACCGCATGCTGGTTACTTTGATGCTTCAATTTTTTGAAATTCTGATCAACATTTTTTGCCAACTTGAAATATAATTTATGACTAAGGAAGAATTCCAGTAAAGGGAAGTGCTATATATGTATATGATGTATATGTATATACATACACATAGGATGATATACACACACACACATATATATATATCATCCTGTTGCTGCAAATTTAGGGTTAAACTTCTGAAAACTCTGAAAATTTAGGGTTAAAACCTCTTTTAAAAGGAAAAATGATGAGTGGCCTTGAACCAGTTTTTACCTACTCCTCTTCCCCCATTATTTTTCTGGAACTGACAACCAAAATTTTTATAGCACATGAGGAATTTTATACTAACGCATTAAAAGAAACTGTTGGCAAAGGTAAATGGATATTGTGCTCAAAACTGATGAAACCTTAAAATAATAGGTGAAGTGCCTTGAATTTTACTGCAAAGTTAAAAAGGTACTCAGACTTTTTGGAATTCTCTCCGATTGTTACTTCAATAGGTATAAATTATAGCATCTTACCTTTTTGCTTGATGCTGTGAAAGCTTCTGGAGTTTTGAGTTAAATCTCTTGTAGAGATTGTGATAGGAGTCACCGCTTTATATGGAGTACTGAGCCCCACAGTTCAGAGAGGTTTTGGATGGATACTCTTGGAAAGAGGTCAGAGCAAGGCCCAACATTTGCTGAGTTTGCTATGTGGTGCACACGATCTAGGAAGCAAGGATACAAAATTGAGGATATTTAGACTAGAGGATTCAAGGTTGAAACAATTTAACATTTGAAAATATGTGAATGATTTATTATGCAGCAGAGGGCAATTATCTGTGTTGAGTTTCTGATGAGGATAATTAAGAGGGAAAAGGTTTACTCTGTGGGGTGAAGACATAAGTTGAGTCTACAATGTTGTGGCCAATCCAGCCAGCAAAGATTGGTTAAACAGTGGAAGGACTGCTGAAAAAATTCCTGTACGTGCTTATTTCTGGAGGTTCCATCCCCCAACCCCGAGCTTCTCCTCTTTCTGAGATGACTTAAGTGTGTGAGGCTCTGTTCTATTGCTTATACTGATACTGATTGAAATTTCACCCTCCAGGTTTAGAATTTATCCAAGCATTTCTCAAGTGCTTAAATCTTTTCTGAAATGACAAACTCATTTCTAGGCTTCTGCCCCTCCTGCTTAGGTAAATAAATGATAGGTTCCTTTCCAAAAACTTGGAGATATTTGTCCTCTGGGAAGCTCTTAATTAATTTGCAGATTTGCTACCTCATTGGTGAGACTTTGAATAAAAATATCTTATGCGTGATAATAAGGACAGTCTTTGTTAATGCATTTGTTCTTTAAGAATATTGTGTTATTCCTGATCGATTGAGTTTTTTCTTCTCCTGGATTTTCTGTAATAAGATCTTAAAATTTAATTGCTTAAATTAAATTAAGTACTTAATTCAACATGCGTAAATATCTAAGGGAATTAGATAGTACCCTCATGGCAGGTGTATGTTAAGGTTTGATTTTCTAAGCATTGAAACCTGAAAGCCCATCCCTTTAAAAAAATGGGATGAAATTCCCAAATGACTATAAAAGTAATAATTGCATATAATTATATACTAATTTTGGAAAGTGGAAGGGAAACACAGGTGTGTATTTGCACCGAAATTTTCAATGTTCTTACACCAGTTGTTGATGCCAGTGCCAAACACTGAATGGGTTGTGGATGACCAGCCACCGTTAGTCAATTACTACATTTTCAGTTTAATATGGCTACCATTTTCCCGAAAGCTCTCCTTCCAACTTTTGAGACATTTGTTTCTAAATGTTATCAAGTACACAGTGCAAAGATATCAGTGTTAGAGAAACACGGATTTATTATGCCCCTTCCAAAATTTGAAGTTTTCCCTTACTTGGTCCCAGCCACCTCCCACCCCTCCCATGGGATTGATAGGGGAACGGTTGCAATTCAGAATACTTGGAATCTACCTAGTCCGCAGGTGAAATACATTTAAAGGGGATGAAGTATGACCTGGGCAGTCCTAAGGCTTTGCAGGAGTTGGTGATCTGGTCCAGCCCCAGCATTGGTCCTAGCCCTGGTAAAAGCAGGGTCCCTGCAGTTGTGGGACTATTATCTTCACTTGCAGGTTCCTGATTATCCCACAGTACCCAGTGCCTACTGGTTGGTTGGGGGAATTGTTCTGTGCATGGAAATGATATCAGAGGCATGCTGCCCACTATGGGGGACTTCTATCTGGACAGAACTGTTGTGTGCCCTGCTGGCTTCTACTGCCCTCTGTGGTTTTGTCTAGGGAAGAAGTCCAAATTGAAGGCAGGCGGTGGCTTCACAAAGCTAGAAGCATGTGAAGCCTAGTTTTGTAGTTTTGCACTGGACTTTCTTAGAGAGCTAAGGAAAGCTATTGGCCGGTGCTCCTGCAGTGACCAGCACTGGAGAAAGACAGCCTTATCAGAGCTCAGTTTCCAGGGCCGGAAACGGAAGGCTGACATGAAATCCTTTCCAACACGTCTTCTGGTGTGAGATTCCACAAAATTGAGCATTGTAAGTTTTGGCATACTTAAAAGCTAATTCCTCTGCAGCCCCAGGAGATAGGAGTAATTCAAAGAATAATAGTAGTAACTAATTTGCACTTGTGAGGTACCACATCCTGCCATTTGCTTTGCACGGATTATCAAAGTGCACTTTAGCCACAATCCTGGGAGGTATCATTACGCCCATTTTACAGACAAGAAGACTGAACCTCAGAAAGGTCAAGTGCCTTGGCAGAGCTGGGATTTGAACCTGTGTCTCAGTGTCCAAAACCCATGCTGTTAGACTGAGATCCACTCAACAGAGGAAAACAAGAATGACAACTCCTGCCATTGTGTGGGGCCAGAGACCAACTATGACTCGAAGTTTCATGTCCTCAAACCAGGCTGAGCCTGCTGGATGGGAAAAATTGTATACAATGGAAGAGGATGTCAGGGAACCCATGTATACAGAAAGCATGTGTTCATCAGAACCTGGAAGCAGAAAAAGGTTTAAGCTGCAACTTAAAAATGGACTATGAAATGTGGAATATCCAGGCAGTCAATATCAGAATGAGATTTGGGCTGATATGAAGCATGTCATATCAAGTGAAATTTCCAAGAAAAAATTGAGGCTAAGATTCAAGAAAATGATCCATCTGCTTTGAGTTACTGGGTTGGTAAGGAGAGCAAGCTCAAAAAGTAGTCTCCTGGTGCATTTAGAAATACATTGGCTAAAGCATTAGAGAATACACTGTAAAGAAAAATTCTACAATGTCTTGATTATAAGCCCTTGTTTTCAGAAGTTTATAATTCACACAGTAAATTCTACTCTGGGCTGCTTCTACTGTTTGAGCCCAAGAGAAAAATGCTTTATTAAATTTAAAACAATTGGTTTTTCATGTTCAAATTATACAAATGTTTCAAGTAGAGGTTCTTGCATGTTGGTAATTGTTGTTTCTAAAATGACTTCTCTTTAAATTAAATATAGTAAAGGGTTGGTCTCTTAGATAATCCAATAGCTTTCATTATTCAGAAGTAAAATGTAAAAGTAGCTTCTTTGAAAGTGTAATGATGACCTTTCTGAAATGTAAGTATATCGCTATGTGTTAAAAACCCATAATTGTGCCACTGACCTCAAATGGGTAGAAAAAAGTACAGTTAATATAGTTACAAAATGGAACTGTACATGTAGAATTAAATGAATGGATTTGTTTTTATTGTTAGAAGAGGGATCTTGCTATGTAAATCATATTTTAAAATTAGGGCAAGTGTACCCCATTGGAAATCTCTGTATGGGCCCTGTGCGGTGCCTATAATCCCAGCACTTTGGGAGGCTGCTGCAGGCGATTGCTTGAGCCCAGAAGTTTAACACTAGCCTGGGCAACATAGCAAGACCCCCATATCTACATAAAATTAAGAAAAAACTAGCTGCGTGTGGGGTCGTGCACCTGTAGTCCCAGCTACTCAGGAGGCTGAGTTGGGAGAATCACCTGAGCCCGGGAGTTTGAGGCTGCAGTGAGCCAGGATCACTCCACTGCACTCCAGCCTGGGTGACAGAGTGAGACCCTATCTCAGAAAATAAAGAAATAAATAAAAGAAATGTTCATATGAAAAAAAGGATTGTCTTTAAAAAGAACATATGTGCACACATACACACACAGACACACTCACTTGCAAGTAGGTACCAGAAGAATAAATTCTTGCATTATGTGTTGTTACATCAGCAATCAGGAGTGGGAACTTGAATTAAGATACTTGAGCATTAATTGTTGAGATTCATGGCTGTTGCCTAACAAAATCAGGACAAGAGCCTAGCCCTTCCAACTGAAGGAAGAATATTCTCTTTCCTATATGGCTTATCTCTGAGAAAATTTTATGTTCCAAATTATATGTGGCTTGTGAGAAGCCAACCAAAATGTTTAAGGTTTAAACTTTCTCTTAGTTTGTTATAAACAGGATACATATGGAAAACATACTTTTACTTATGTATGTAAATATATGTGAGTGTGCATGTTTGTGTAAATGTTCTTTATGATGACAGCAGACATCATGCTCAACATGCAAGAACCTCTACTCCCTTGGTCCCTTTGGTGATATGCAGAATGCATTTGACTGTTGAGACTAACTTTTGACATTGGCTTCTCAGGCAGGTCCTTCCGGGAATCTGGCCCAGGCTGATGACTGGAATCCTACATATTGGTTAGCTGGTCTCTGTGATGACAGAGACTGAACCACTTGAGATATTTTAGGTCAGCCAGAAGTTCACCGAATACTATAGGTGATTCAATCTTTTTTCTGGAGACCAGGCAACTATTTGGAATTGCCCTGAATTATAGTGCCTTTTAATCACTATAGACATAGGCAAAATAATTAAGACCGTAAGCCTAAGAGTAATTTTAAAAGAAAACTATATGCTCTAATTTCTAAGGTAAATTTTAAATAATTTATGAATAAATGGGAAATAGACAAGTGTAATATGGTTTTCTTTTAAAAGTATGCCAATATATGTAGAGCTATGTATATAATTGGTCTATAATTTCTATTATATACATTAGATATGGATATAATTGGTCTATAATAGTATATTATTGGTCTATATGTATATATAATAGTATATTATTGGTCTATATGTGTATATAATAGTATATAATTGGTCTATATGTATATATAATAGTATATAGTTGATCTATATATAATAGTATATAATTGGTCTATATGTATATATAATAGTATATAATTGGTCTATGTAATTGGTCTATATGTATAATAGTATATAATTGGTCTATATGTATATATGTAGGTCTATATGTATAATATAGTGTATATTAATTATAGTTTATATATAGATTATTTATATATAGACTATCTATATGTAGTATATAACTGGTCTATATAATTGGTCTGTATGTATAATAGTATATAGTTGGTCTCTCTATATAATGGTATATGATTGGTCTATATAATAGTATATAATTGGTCTGTAATGTATATAATTGAGCTACAATGTATAATTTCTATCATATACATTAGATATATATATAATTGGTCTATAATAGATATGCATATAATTGGTCTATAATTTCTGTTGTTTAAAGGGCAGCTTACCCCCTCTGAGTGACAGTGTCGTTAAAAAACATTCTTCTGCCTGATGTTCAAAATTAGTAGCTGGGAGAGTTGAACTAATTAAGTAATTGGCCTGACTCAATACTTGATATGTTGGAATAACATTCATGGGGTGCCATTAATAGGTTATTTCATTAACTCTTTGAGGTGGGAGAGTTTCCAGAGTTGACTTGATAGCAGTAAGAAAGTGTCTGAAAGATATGGCTTTAAAATAATGTGATTGCTTCCATAAGTTAAATCTAAACATTTGTTACTTGCTTCACTCTACACGTTGCCTCACAGAATTAAAACACGTCATGCTGTATTATCATCATATCCTAATAATACCCCACATATCACCACTGGATACATACACAGAAAAAGCAGGGTTAATTTTTTTTGTTTGGCTTTTTTTCCAATATTGTCTGAGGACTGTTAAACACAGTATTAGTTGTAGAACCAGAAGTGGATGAAAGAAAAGCTTTAGACTGTATAACACAAGTGCCTCTTAAGGGGTAATGGAAGGACTCCTGGCCTAAGGAACCTCGGTTGTTTCTAGATGGTGCATATCTATCCCAATTATAATTTGGAAGCCCATGAGTATAATCAAGGGCTTAATGTGCATGTTTAACAGGTAAAACTAAACAAACCCATGTTACTCCGTGTCGATCCCTATCTTTCAATTGCCCGAGTTAGGTCAATCTTCTTACCACACTGTGTTGAAAATGAGAGGTGATTTCATAATGTAGAAATATAGTCTTCCCTCGGTATCCTTAGGGGATTGGTTCCAGTATTCTCCATGGATACCCTAATCCATGGATGCTCAAGTCCCTGATATAAAATGGCATAGTATCTTTGCATAACCTAGGCAGATTCTCCTGTATATTTTAAATCAATTGTTTCTAGGTTACTTATAGTACCTAATACAATGTAAATTCTATCTAAACAGTTATGCTGTTTTTTGTTTTATTTTTCTTTGAGGGACAGGAGTCTTACTGTTCTCTCCAGGCTGGTCTTGAACTCCTGGACTCAAGTGATCCTCCTACCTTGCTCTCCCAAAAATGCTGGGATTACTGGCATATGCCACCACGCTCAGCCTGGTTTTTATCTTTTATAATCAGGATTTCACTCTGTTGCCTAGGCTGGAGAACAGTGGTGTGATCATGGCTCACCTCAGCCTCAACTTCTTGGGCTCAGACAATCCTCCCCGCTCAGCCTCCTGAGTAACTGGGATTACAGGTGTGCACCGCCACACCTGGTTACTTTTAAAAATTTTTTGGAGAGACAGGGTCGCACTCTGTTGCCCAGCCTGGTCTTGAACTTCTGGTCTGTAACGATCCTCCCACCCCAACCCCCAAAGTGCTGGGACTACAGGCAGGAGCCACTATGCCAGCCTATACTGTATTTTTATTGGTATTCATTTTATTGTTGTATTGTTATTTATTTATTTCTTTTTCCAAATATTTTTGAGTTGTGGTGGATGGCATCTGTGGATGTGGAACCTGCGGATGCAGAGGGTTAACTGTGACTGGCATACAGATTTGGTTTGGGAATTACTGTGTGCATTCAGCACCTAAGCAATAGCCACTGAATTTTCAGGGTGGTGGACACAACCTCCAGCCAGGCACCAGGGTGCAGCCCTTCAGGTCCCTCCTGAACCCAGACAGTAAGACCTTGGTCACAAGGCTGTTCCTTAGAGCTGTTCCTCACTGAACCGAAAGGCATACCCACATTGATTGGTTTGTTTCTCCTTCAGTAACATTCAAGTCTGTGTGTGAGGAGAGGTTGTAGGGGACAGGATATAGGAAGGTGCTCATGCCTGTTTTTGTTTGTTTGTTTTATATATATATGGTGGATAGAAAATAAGGATTAATGAATGCAGTAAGGTATTTGAGCACTCTTGTTTATCTTGTGTAGGTGCCAACCAAATATTTTTATAAAGATGTGGTTAAGCCTCTTGGCATGTTCAACTGTGTATTTCAAAATAAAATTTTCTTCATTTGGTACTGACAGTCTCTAAGGTGGGGGAGAAATAGAGACTAACTCACAGGCCCCATTGTTTGTGATGGTAGAATGGGAGGTAGACACTAAATTTTACCAAAGGAAGCTCACAGGTGCTGATGCGTTCAGACGCTTGGGTGAGTGACGAATTTGCACACAACGAAGGTGTGGAGCTCGCAGGCCTTCTATCGTGTGTGTGTACATATATATGTAATATTTTAATCCAGATTTACTTTCATGTGACATTGTCAGCTCCATGTAATCTCACCTGTCAGATTTCATCAACTTCAAGTACAAAAGATCGAGGTGGAATATTGCCCCCAAACCACCTTGTGGGATCGAAGGCCTACAAGAAGCCAACTTGGCTATATCCCCAGCTTGAAAATCACAGAGGCCATAAGAGGATTTCCTAAACTTTCTAAAGGTGGTATTGTAGTCAGTAACCACTGGCCCATGGGATGCATTCCCCTCATAGTCTTCAAACCAGAAATGTCAAAGGAACATTTCTGCATGATGTCAAATGGGATTTGGGAGGAGAAAAGGGTACAAAGAAACATGTCAGCTTTACTTTCCCCCACCTACCACCTTTTTTGTCTCTAAATAGACTCTTTGGAGTCCTGAACATTTCTCTTCCTCATTTTCTTCCTCTCAAAGCATGTCTTTCTCACCAACGTGCCTCTTCTGTCCACAAGCGGAGGGAGGAAGTTATGGTGCCTGCTGCCTCCAAGGTGCAGATTTACTCTGGCTTTTATGCAGTTACTCTACCTGTCGTGTTTTCTTCAGCCATATGCCTTAACCAGAAAATTGTTACTTGCAAAAAAATAATTATTAAATCTTTTGCCAGTGGTAACTTGCATAGAGCATGTGTACGGTTTGATGAACTGTCATAAACTAAATATACCTATATAACCAGCATATCAAGAAGCAATTCTTACCAGCACCCCGGAAGCCTCCTGGTGCCCTCTTCTGGTCACTGTCCCCCAATGGGTACTCACTATTCTGATTTATATCAGAGTAGATTAGTTTTGTGTCACCTGCTCACCAGCTTATACTTAAAGTTTAAACAAAATAACTTTTAAACAATTTATGTTTTTAAAGTTAAAGTAAAATTTAACCAGGAGTGAAGTATTGGTTGTGCCATTAAAATACGAAAGTTCAGTATTCGTTCATCATTGAAACTTTCATGCTGTCTGAAGTTCATTTTGTTATTAACAACCCCAGGATTGTTGTAATGTAAGATCTTAGTTTTGCCATTTGTTTAGTGCTGTAGATCTTCCTTCAGTTGACTATAACCAGAAGACCAAAATTAAATTTTAAAATATAGTACAAGTCAGTACATTTTACTCTAAATCTTAAAGATGTATTTTAATATATTCCAGTTTATTAAAAATAATGCTGGACATATAACATTTATATGGAAAAAACACACTTTAAAAATGCAATTTGTGTCCAGGCATGGTGACTTGCACTTTTAATCTCAGCTGCTCAGGAGGTTGAGGCAGGAGGATCTCTTGAGCCTAGAGGAGTTCGAGACTGCAGTGAGCTATGATCGCTCCAGTGCACTTCAGCCTGGGAACAGAACGAGACCTCGTCTATTTTAAAAAAAAGAAATTTACTAACTGAATTCAATTTTATTTGGCATTGAACTTGTAGCCTCTGAATTGTGAATTTGGAAAAATTTAATATTGCAAGTGGACATTGATATAAGACTCTTAGCCCAAGGAACCTCTGTTGTTTCCAGATGATATATATCTATTCCCGTTATAATATGGAAGCTTATTATATGGACAGTTCTAGAAGCTTTTATACATAATATAATTAGATTCTCTTCGGAGATGTTTTAAAGAACTAGCTCATCAGGAAAAGTTCATCAGGACATGGAAGATTAAAGTCATATAGATTCCTGGTAGTTTTTGTTCTTATAGAGAAATTCTGCATTGCAATTTGGAAATAATAAATGTAAATATAGAAACCCAGTCCAGGCCTGTCCCATACGCCATCAGTTGCTGGTCCGTACTTGGAGTGTGCCGGCCAGTTTTGAGAGATGTGTCCATGATACCAAAAACTAACGTTCAAAGGAATATAAAGAAAAAGTAGAATGGGCTGGGCGCAGTGGCTCACGCCTGTAATCCCAGCACTTTGGGAGGATGATTGGACTGCCTGAGCTCAGGAGTTCAACATCAGCCTGGGCAACATAGCGAAACCCTGTCTCTACCAAAAATACAAAAAATTAGCCAAGAGTGGTGGTGCTTGCCTGTGGTCCCAGCTACCCTGGAGGCTGAGGTTGAGGGAATGGCTTGACCCTGGGAGGCGGAGGTTGCAGTGAGCTGAGATTGCATCCTGCACTCCAGGCTGGATGACCGACAGAGTGGGACCCCATTTAAAAAAGAAAAGAAAAAAAGTAAAATGATATCTTAAAATGGAGTAGAACGGAAGAGAATAAGAAATATAAATGTGATTTCAAAAGTATAAAAGGAGAACAGGCAGACTGCCTAATGAAGGTCAGATGCACTTGTATTATATTGTATAAATTCAGAATTTTCTTAAAGCCTAAGAAGTTGGCTTAAATTCACAGCCAGATGCAAATGGTACCGTTTGGTGTGGAGCTGCATATTTGGCAGCCACAGCTGACACAGCGTTAAGGTTCTGATGATTTGGTGTCTGTTTCCTGAAGAGGAACTGCCTCTGCTACCTGCTGCTGCAAATGCTGGCTTGTCTACAACGTGCCCTTGGGCATGTGCTATTTAAGAGGCTTGAAACTATGTGATTATGCTTCACGTGCTTGTCCACAGTTTCTGCCCTTATGGAAACAGTGACATTTACAGTTTTAGAGGGTGAAGTGTTTCTTGGGCTTCAGCATCCAGTGTTTATCGCACTCTTTAAGGAAAAAATTGAGTGGAAGCCATGCACTGCTCATAGCTAACGGAGCATTTTATATTAGAATTCGTTTTACAGATGTCTCCATCCACTCTCGTCCCTCCTGCACACCCATCCCTTTGCCGCTTTGGCCAAGAGTCCTCCTTCCAAACCTTAAGCTCGATTGTGTGCATCCTCTCCTCCTTAGATTCCCCAGTCATCCTCCATTACATACGAGACATTGTCTGCCATTTTTAGAACATCATGTGCTTCTGGCTTGGGTCCAAGCTCATGGTCTCCACTTTCCTGCTTCACTATTAGCCACAGTTACCTTCAGGATCTCTCCTTGACCTGATTGTTACGGACTTGGTTCTTTCCCTCTCCTTTTGACCGCCTCCCAACCCCTAACTTCCACCGGCTCCCGTTAACTTACCAGCAAGCCTTCCCTGACACACACACACCTAACATGATTTAATGGTCCCTACTTGCACCACAGTGTCATCCCTCTGTTGCTACACTTGCTATACTCTGTTGTAATTGACTTTGCTCCCTTCCCATCCTGCTAAACTGTAAGTTCCTTGCAGGCAGCCTCCAGAACTCTGTGTCCCAGCTCTCAAGCATGTTGTGTGGTACTGAGCCCTGGAGGTTCTTCGTGAATCTGTGTCGAATGGAGGGATCTAAGAGTCCTGTTAGATAGAAAGGATGGCTGTCCACTCCCTAAATGCGATTTCTAAAACAAAAGAGAGTAGGTTGGATTTTTTCCCTCTTTCTTCAAGTTGAATCGCCGTGAACAGAGCTCCTCAAATTCTAGTGATCCATTTATAAACAGTGTATTCTCTAAGGACAAGAGACCATGGCCCAGATGGGCCATTCTGCACATACACTGTCCTATACTTCAGAGTTGCCACTAATCACTTGGGAGAAACACATTTACTAGCAATGTTAGGAAATCACTGCTAAACCATTCAACCTCATAATTTTTGTGCCACTTGTGAATCTCACAGAGAAAACCTGAAATTCACGTTTCTCTTGAAAATGATTAAAAATAAGGTTCAGCATCTTTGTTTCTTCCTTCAGCAAAGCATTCAGAACTAACGGACATGTGTAATCAGTAAATAATTAGTAAATATCTTGGGTTGGATCTGTCCATTTGGAATTTATAAAAGCACTTTGTCTTGGATTCATAAATGTTGTACAAATCCTGCAATTAGAACTACATACATTTTCAGCACCTGGTGTGATAATAAGGCCGTTCCAGAACGAATGGGCTCAGCAGTGTTTTGCTATTATGCTGCCCGCCCAAGAATCGTCTATGAATAGCCATTAAAATTTGAAAAAGGTACCTCAACACCAGGAGAGTGTACAACATCAGTTGTCCATGAAGAATTATAAATGCAGGGCCTTAATCTTGGGTTCAGCCCAACGCCATTGCAGATGGGGAAACTAACGCACACCTTTAGCTTAAAGCCCAGGGAAGCTGCTGCACTGTCCCCTGCCTGTGTGTATCAGATGCATGGCCATGACTTCATTCTGCCATCGCTCCCTGCAGGAGATGGCCACAGGGCTGGGGACATCTACGGAGATAAATGAAGGGTTAGTGAGCGTTTGGGGTCATTAGAGTTTATATGAAACTTTGTATATTTTCAGAATTTCTTCCCAGACTCACATCCTTCTGAGTGAGCGTTTTGTTTAGTTTTGTTTTTTGAAATTTTGCAGCTTCCCAAAGGCGAGGTTAAAATCAGGGGCATGTCTGGCACATGTCAGTTAATTAAAAGCACTCTTTTCCTTACTCTGAATCTATACTAGAATCGAAATTTGAAAAACTACCAGCAAATGAAGTTAGGAACATTAAGTGATCTTCAGTGTTAAATAGAACTTCACAGGATGTAATGAAGGCACATGAAGTTTAAAACAAAAGGAACCTCGTCTCTCCTAAAAATACAAAAAATCAGCTGGGTGTGGTGGCGGGCACCTGTAAGCCCAGCTACTCCGGAGGCTGAGGCAGGAGAATCTCTTGAATCCGGGAGGCGGAGGTTGCAGTGAGCCGAGATCATGGCACTGCCCTCCATCCTGGGCGACAAGAGCTAAACTCTGTCTCAAAAATAAATAAATAAATAAATAAATAAATAAATAAATAACAAAAGGATGTGTGTGGGGCATTTGAATAAATGATGTCACTTCTCCATTTATGTTAGACACAAGGGACCTGTCATACACGTGAAGAAAGAAGAACCTAAGTGTGGATGTCCTCACATCTGTGGAAATCATTTTAAATCACCTTCATAAGCAACTGAAATGGACTTCAGTGACTTCATGGATGCTGACTGTTAGTGGTTGTCATTCTGACTATGTCAGCTTGGCAGTCCCCACCACTGCCCGGGGCTGTTCCTGATTTCCACAACGTAAGCACAAACTCAGGTTTGGCCCTGGACTCATGCACCAGGCAAAGAAGAAAACTTGGTCTTCTATTAGGAAACTCAGTTGGTTCCTAGAGCACTTCAGCATTGATGTTATTTCAGAGAGTATACAGTCATGTGCCACATACAACATTCAGTCAATGACAGACCACATATAACACGGAGGTCTCCGGAGATTATAATGGAGCTACCACATTCCAATCTCTTAGAGACTTGTAGCTGCCGTAAGGTTGTACTGCAGTGCGTTACTGTGTTATTTGTAAGTGATGATGCTGGTATAAAGAAACCTACTATATGCCAGTCATAGAAAAGTCTATCACATACAATTATGTACAGGGCATAATACTTGATAATGATTATAAACGATAATAAAATAACAATAATAAATGTGTTACTGGTTTGTGTATTTACTATACGACTATCATTCTTTTAGAGTGTACTCCTTCTAATTAATAAAAAAGAAAAGCTACCTGTAAAATGGTCTCAGGCAGGTCCTTCGGGAGGATTCCAGAAGAAGGTGTTGCTATCATAGGTGATGGCAGCTCCATGCGTGTTACTGCCCCTGAAGACCTTCCAGTGGGACAAGATGTGGGAGGTGGAAGACAGTGATACTGATGACCATGACGCTGTGTAGGTCTAGGCTAATTTGTGGGTTTGTGTCTTAGCTTTTAACAAAAAAGCTTAAAAAGCGAAAAATAAAATAAAAAAGTTTAAGCATAGAAAAATGCTTATGGAATAAATATAAAGAAAAGGTATTTTGCACAGCTGTACAATGGGTTTGTGTTTTAAGCTAAGTGTTACAAAAGAGTCCAAAGTTCCACAAAAATAAAAAGTTTATGGAGTTAAAAAGTTACTAAGCTAAGTTACTAATCTTAAGCTAAGATGTATTCTTCAAGAAAGAAAACCATTGTTTTTTGTAAATTTCATGTAAACTTACAATTTGCCTAAGTGTCCAGTGTTTATAAAGTCTACAGTAGCATATAGTAATGTCCTAAGACCTTCACATTCACTTACCACTTACTGACTTACCCAGAGCAACTTCTAGTCATGGAAGTTCCATTTATGGTAAGTGTCCTGTACAGCTGTACCATTTTTAAATCTTTTATACCATATTTTTACTGTACTTTTCCTATGTTTAGGTATGTTTAGACACAGAGATACCATTGTGTCACAATTGCCTAGTATGCCGTACAGTGACATGCTGTACACGTTTGCAGTCTAGGAGCAAAGCAATAGGCCATACCACATGGCCTAGGTGTGCAATAGGCGGTACCATCTAGATTTTTTGTGAGTACATGCTGTGATTTCATACAACGATGGATTGCCCAAGGATGCATTTCTCAGAATGTATCTCTGTCATGAGCAAGGCGTGACTGTATTACATTTAAAAATCTGTTAAAATTCTTTCACTTTGCTTAATGACCTTAGATCCCCGCACACCCCCAAGCCCTTTTCATTTTCCTTATGAGCCATGCTATGCCATATTAATAGGGTTTACATTGCCGGTTGGTTTCTCTGCACTTTTTAATTATATTGTTGTCCTGGAGAAGTTTTTTGATGACTGGATGTGGTTAGAAAGGTCTGTGACTGTATTCCGGAATGTTAATGTCTAGGAAGCCCTCATCCTGTGCCCAAACCAACCTGTCAACCTGAAGAATGTTGCATTCTTCAGGAAGCCCGTAATTATTGGATATTGGCACTGGATTTGAAAGGATCTCAAGCTTTTGGGAGAAGAGATGAACCTGGCCTGGGCACACCTTCAGTAATGAGTTTGGTGTTTTGCTTGTTTATTTGTTAGATTGCTTTTTCAACTGATTTATATTCCTTGAGAGCATGTACTCTCAGGCAGTGAAAGTAAACACAATTTTGTGGCTTCCTCGAAAACTGGTAATAAATAACATGGATCTAACAAGAAGAAGTGGCCTGGGTTTACCTGTTTACATTTCATGACTATCCGAGCTAAGTGGAAGTTTTCACATTTTTCACCCTGTTAGTGGTTTACTATTAAACATTCAGTTTATACATCAAAATAACCATCTTTATTCATTTTTGGAAAGAAAGGCTGTCTCTTGGTGTCCAGGAAACAGAGGACTAGCATCAGGCTGGGGGCTCTGCACAATTCCAGGACTCACTCTCTCTGGCCAATGAAGGGTGGGGAAAATCTCATTCTGTGGGGATCAGATGATTCCTGTGCAAAAAGTGACTGAGTGTAACACCTCCTACCCCCTAGGTGACTGCCTGTACAGAGCTGGCTTTCCCCCCGTCCTCTCACTGGCCATCTTGCAGACAGACCCCAGGCACGTCACCTTCGTTAGTTGTGTTGGTCCGTCACCCAGGTGAAGTGGAAAGTGGCACAGCACAGTGGCTAGCCTCATCACAGTCTCCACAATTAAATCAAGGATTGGCTGTCTCCCTGGCTCAAAGGTCAGGTGCCTTGTGGGCAGGGCCGTCTGTTCAGTCCTGCTTGGTGTCCGGAAGGGGTGAGGTGCAGAGAGGACAGTTGGAGGCCCGGCCACCTGGGCAGGTGCGAGGGAGAGCAGCCAACGGGTGTCCCCTTGGAGCTGTCTGGGCTCCAACATCAGATTTGGATGCCCCCCACTGCTGTGTGTGAGCCTCCCTATCAGTCAACTTAATGAGAAGAGCTTAAAAACAAACAAACCCTTTCTTCCCTCCCCAGGGTTCTTTCATGTTCTCAAAGGTCTGACTGACAGCTTTGAAGGCCCTGCTTCTGCCCAGAGAGCCAAAGCAGCAGCGGGAGGGGCGTCTGCACTTTGTGAACAGTCAGCCCATGCCCTCCCTGACTGGGTGGGAGCTAGAGCCTCTCCCGCCCCCATTGCCAAATCACGGGCTTCCAAGGATGGGAGCAGTTATCCCTGAGTTTAAAGGGCGGTCGGTATTTTGAAGTTCCTGGGGGAGAAGATGGAAGGATGAAACAAGATGTGTTACAGTTTGCTGCAGAAAATTAACAGAGTGGCCCTACTTTTGTTTTCATCCAAATATCTCAATGGAAGAAGACAAGCTCTGTGCACAAGGAAGCTGCCAGAGGCCCACACCCCTTTCTCCATTGGTTGCACCTGTTTGAAAAGTGCCCTTCCCCTCCAAATGAAGAATTCTAGGGAGTCTGCAGCTCCCTTCCAGGCCTTCCTTTCCTGGAGTACCTGTCTTGTACTTGTGGAATATTCTGTTCACTCCCAAAATCCCCTCCAAAGCCCACCACCCCTCCCCAGCCACCAGTTCTTAAGATACGGGAGCTCATCTCATTTGCCTTTATATCCCCAGTGGTTAGCAAATTTCTTCCATAGATGTTTGTTAAATAAAAGAAGCTACTTTCATTCACCATAGTGGGTTTGTTACAAGCTAACAATGGCCCACCGCCAGTCTACTTTGAATCTTACCACCAGCTTACAGCAGAATGTAATGACACTCGCTCCATGAATAATGCATTTAATAAGTGGGGTTGTTTTGTATTGCACTCCCTGATTCATGGTTTTTAGCCACAATTCACACGTGGGGACAACATTTTCAGACATTTGAAAAACAAGTTGACCTATGATGTCTCTGAGACCCCCAAACTCTACACAGATGGTAGATTGATGACGGTTTTGTCATATTGGGTTCTCTCCTTGGCATTCTTCAGTTTCTATTCTCCCAGTCCGTTTCTTTCTCATCTCCCGTCTCTGTCTCTGATAACGGCAGTTCTAAGTGTTAGCAGCAAGCATGTTTGAAGCACTGCTAGAGGCTTCCAGTGCAGTGATCTTCGCTTTGGGACTTGTACACAGATATTTAGTTTATTATGGCCGGTTCTAAAAATTTATGAACTATGAAGAGTTTATTTTCAGTAAAACTGAAGTCAGAATTGGACATTTAATCCGAAATCCATATGGCACTGAGATGCGCAGTGCAGGAATGCACTTTGTAGCCTGTAGGGGGCAGCCTGTGAGGAGAGACAGAGGCTTTGGAGTCCACAGATTTTAGTCTTAAATTCCAGGCCCTGCACCTTGCGGGGATTTGTGAGAGTTACCTTTTTCTTTCCTTCTTTCTTTTCCTTCTGTTTGTTTTAACAAACCACGAAAAAGTTAACCGTATTCCAGGCTTCAGTTTCTTCCCCTGTAAAGTGAGAGTAAATGATCTAGTTTCTTTTGACAAACAGTATCTTAAATTGCCAGCCAGCACACCTGTGCTGGGCTCAAAGGTAGCATTTGTGGCTATTATCATTAGGACACAATAGAAGAATTAAAAGAAATAGAATTGGCGGCATGTCAAGCACATGTTTTGGCTCTTGCTTAAGCAGCGTAAGTGGCATAGGGTTTTGTTTGTTAGTTTCGCTCTTGCCTTACCTTCTTATATAATACCTTATCCTTTGAGATGACTTATGATTGGTTTAACTTACAACCCAGACAATGGCTTTTGCAGGGGGAGGGAGCAGTTGAGGAAGGAAAAACAGAAAGTCTTGGATAGAAATCCCCTGACTTTGAGTCCTCCGCGGGACACAAGCAAACAGAATTTTAATCTGCTGCTTCTAGTCCACGTTTAGTGTTCAGTGGAACAAACCCTCTTTGAAACTGAATGCCTACTTAGCAGCCAG
The DNA here is from genome assembly GCF_003255815.1 of Theropithecus gelada. Lineage (NCBI taxonomy): Eukaryota > Metazoa > Chordata > Mammalia > Primates > Cercopithecidae > Theropithecus > Theropithecus gelada. The sequence goes on from NC_037681.1 coordinate 10,231,513, forward strand.
TGCTTATTTTGGCAGTGGGGGTCGGGTGGGGGATGGGTTCGTAACCACACTGTGCTCTGAAAGATTAGACCTGCATGAAGTGCAGCCTCTGCTTAGAGACGTAATCAAGTATTAGGAGAAAAAAAAAAAAAAGCAGAAAGACTTTGAAGTTGCATAAACCTGGTCACTTGGGATTTTGGAGGTTCTTAGAAATGACTTCGCCTTTGTTGTCTCTAAAATCCTAGGCTTTGCCGATGCACCACCGGGTAACAGAGTTAGATGTCCCTGGCACAGAGTGAATACTTGTTCAATGAATGGAGAAAGCACAGCTTAAATGATTGAGAGAAAAGGGAAAAAATTAAGAAAAAGGAAGAGGGATAAACAATTGTCACATGTCCAGATTGCCAACAGTGGAATCATGACAAAAATTTTCTGAAACTGAAGAGCCTTGTTGCTTAAAATAAAAGGCTGAATAAAATGGGGTCAAAGCAAAGGAGCTTTGGAGTCAGTTTGGATTCAGATACTGACTCTGATGCTTCCAAGTTGTGTGACAGCCAGGGCTGGCTGTGGGACCCTGTGCGAGATTAGAATGTGGAGCCATTTATTAAAAAACCAGGAAAGAAGTGCCCTCCAAGGTGCTAAAACAAAATGTTTTGCCCTTTCCTTCCCACTGCTTCCCTGCCCTCCTTTCCCTTCTCTTCCTTCCCTCTTGAACTGTCACAGTATTTCAAATGTTCTAAGTAAAGAAATATTAAAAATTTAGTTATTGGTATGATTTTTTCTATTCATTAACTCGTGCAATGCCAGTTTTAATTGCAAATTTAAGAGCATTTAACTTGTTTGTATAATCACTGAAGTTACACAATTTGTATTTCATAGCTGTTACATGCCTATGCATTTATTTCTGACCAGAACAGAGGAAACGCTGCCAAAAACTAATTCTGTTGTTTTTATTTCACTTCTTGATCCATGCATGTTTTACCAACACATTCTACCTTCAGCTTCCTGATGACTAAGGCAGGACTTTCCTTCTCTGTCACCATTTGGAGCACGAGTGGCTGGCCAATACAAGGAAATAAGAAAGGACATGATAGGAGCCTTGGTCGGTTGTGTTTCTTAAAGTACAGTTGCCTTATTTTTGTGTTTGAAGCTAGTTCTGGTTCTAACAGAAAGCATGGCCTCTGGGAGCTGTGGGATCCTCCACTTCTCGTAGAGGTGTCATACTCACCTTGCACTCGTTTTGGGTCCTGCTGAACTCCCAAGCATTGTGGCCTCACCAGAGTCCTGTGCTCATGAGGCATCATGAATGTTGTCTGCAAGTGGGCAGCAAGGAACGGTGGACAGGATGTGGTACACATATGACCCCTGTCTGCTTCATCGTTCCACTCTCTCCCATCTAACTTCAGGTACAGCGCACAAAGTCAAAGACAGAGTTACTGAGAAATTCAGGCCAGTGGCAGGAGAGCATTAAAACAAGTGTGGCTCTTCTGAGTGTGGGGTCCCACATGACTACACAGGTCACATGCCCAGGAAGCCAGCCCTAGAGACTCCTGATGGATTCTTTTTTTTTTTTTTTTTTTTTTTTTTTTTGAGACGGAGTCTCGCTCTGTCACCCAGGCTGGAGTGCAGTGGCCGGATCTCAGCTCACTGCAAGCTCCGCCTCCCGGGTTTATGCCATTCTCCTGCCTCAGCCTCCCGAGTAGCTGGGACTACAGGCGCCGGCCACCGCGCCCGGCTAGTTTTTTGTATTTTTTAGTAGAGACGGGGTTTCACCGCGTTAGCCAGGATGGTCTCGATCTCCTGACCTCGTGATCCGCCCGTCTCGGCCTCCCAAAGTGCTGGGATTACAGGCTTGAGCCACCGCGCCCGGCCTCCTGATGGATTCTTAACCTCAAGGAGCCTCCGTTTCTTCATCATAAAATTGAGGCCATAATATGACCTAACTTGTAGGTGGTTCTTCTGTTTAAATGAAGCCATCTTTATAATTTATTTTCTGATATCCTTGGTACCTAATAAACCTTTAATGAAAATTAATTCCTACCACTTCTTCTACGGAGCAAGTTTTCAAACATGATGGCTCTCTTGTGGTAAAGACAGCCTAATGCAAATGCAAGTCAGGGTCATTAAATGTCACTTCTAGAACTGAGCAGGCTGCAAACAAAATTGTATACGTCACAAATATATTTTATTATCTCTTGAAAACAGTCAGCGTACAAATGAATAAGCAAATAAAATATAGTAGCCTAAAGGCTTTGGAGAGCTAATCCATTTTATAAAAGTATAAGGCCTGAGTTGCAATCCCACATCTCTTTAACTGTGGGCAACTCGCTTTCCTCCTCTGTACCTCCATTTCCTTGTGTCTGAAGTGAGAGTGGCACACGTGTCTGACAGGGACCCTAAAAATTATTACATCATGGCTTAGTGTCATACAGCGAGGATGGACCTAAGGTAAAAGTTAAGCCACGTAAATAAATGTATGTAATAAGGACAAGATGGAGAGAAGAGGTGTAACAAATTTTACTCTTGCTTACTACCTATTACTGTTGACAGGGTATTTCCATGTGTTAAGCCCTATGCAGCTTTCTTTCTCCCCAGACAAGGTTTTTCCCTAGCAGAACTGATGCACATGTACAGCATGTCAGTATTATATAGACACGTACTGTTTTGTAGCTATGTTTCACCTCTGTAGAAACTCTTAAGCATGTGTTTTCTGCATCTCTTTAAAAGGTCCTGCATAAAGAAAGCTCTCCAGGTAGGCGGAAATGCCTGGAATTAATACTTCCCTAAGGGCAGAGTTCTCCTGATGGAGTAAGATACAGTAGTGTGCTGGAGTTGGCTTGTACGTTTTCAGGAATTTTATGAGCCACTTTAAAAACAAAGGTGGCAAATGCTGCACACTCATCACTTTCTGATTATTTTATTTCATTTTGCAATTTATTTCATATTATCTGCGCTCTTGAAGTTATTTACTCTTATTGTATCTGTGTGGTGGAAATACTCATACAATAATGAGCTCTGGCACATCGCATCCCAGTTCTGTTCAGTAACATCCCATTGGTAGTTTGAAATTGGCTATAGTGGAAGCGTTTACACCATAGGATGCGCAAACACTGACAATCAGGATTCTTCCTCCACTCCCCCTCCCTGAGAGATGATTGTAAAACATTTAATAGCACGCTACTGAGTAGGAATCAAATTTACTGTCGGAGTTCCTTTTGGAAGATTTGTTACAAGCTGTGGCTATTGCAGACTATTAGAGAACCCATTAGAAAGTGTGAAAAGGGAAAAGGACAAGAAGAGAATGAACATTCTTTGAGCATCTGTGCCTGGCAATACATTAATTGCCTTTCCTATGGAGCCCAATTAAAATCTTCCGAAGGCGGGCTAGGTTGTATGATATTACATCTGTCTTCCAGTTGAAGAAACTGATGTGAGGTTTAATAACCTGCCCGAGTTGATACAGCTAGTAAATGAGAAAAAGACTTAGTTGGAAATGTATTTGAATCCAGGTATTTGTTACTCAAATGCTTATTAGCTTTGCCTTCTCGAACGGAAATGTGAATACATTTTGCAAAAAGAATAGTGTTAAATGCTATAGTAAGATTTTTGTGAATTCCATATTCTATCTTTCATTCAAGTATTTGTACATCACACGCTGAAAGTAAAATGTGCCGGTCACTGGTCATGTAAAGGTTCTGCCTGGGGAGGAATAGTTACCTATGAAGTGTTGCAGGAACATGGGAGAAGACCGGGGGCCATCAGAGCAGGAGGCTTAAGAAAACAACCCTTGCACAGGCTTGCAGGTGTGTGTCTGCCAGTGCCTGGAGTCTCCAGGGCTTGAAGTGCTGCAGGGAGAGAGCTTGGTTTTGGTAGAGGTAACAAGAATTACAGGATTGAAATCAGACAGACATCGGTGGGTAGTCTGGAGATTCCAACCAGTGGGTTGAACACTGTTGCTGTGGAATGCGGTTGCCCATCTTCCCAGCCTCCTCCGGCTTTTAGTCCCTGGATCTCTTCTAGTGAAGCCCTTCTAGGGGCATGCAATCCAAAGGAAGTTTTGACATGACAGGATCATGGGCCACTCCCCCCCAGATTTCATTTCAGTGAATCTGGGATAGAACCCAGGAAGTTGCATTTTAAATACACCTCCTTAGAGGTTCTGAGGCAGCACCAGGCACCACACTTCCAGAAATAATATTGGTTTGTAGCTTCTGTGCTGTCTTCCCAAGAGGAAAGAACATGCATGTAATGATACTATCTCTTCCTAGCTCCACATCATCTTTTATACCCAGTCTCTATCGATCCCCACAGTTACCTTGTGAGATGTTCAGAGCACTTAATTATTCTTCTTATTTTACAGTTGGGAGAACTGGGGATAGGAGAGGTTAATGAAGTAGTGCCAGGTCCTACCTTTAGCAAGTGGAGGACCCAGATTTCTCAGTATTTTGCAGGTGTATTTCCTTGATTGCACAGTGCCCCATAGGGCTGCTGCCCACATGTTCTACGATGCCACCTCATGGCGGTCTGCTTGGGAACCAGCCTCAGAAACATTGTGCGTTAGACAAGGGGTCACCTGTGCTCCCCAAAATATCTTGAACTCTGTTGGAATGATTCTACACACTTTACAGCGTAGGGGTTTTGTTCTTGAGGTTCCTCATTCCCAGCTTCTGCAGCATCGTGTTTAGCTACAGAACTCCAAAACACCCAAGAAGCAAAAATCCATGATCCAATTTGTTCTGTATCATTGGGTGACAAGGAGCATATCGTGAGTGGAATAGATTTCTGTAGGTTGTAAGTATTTCGGTCCCTTTCCATCACTTCATGATGGAGAACAAGAGGGCAAACGTGAGCCAGGCAACCTGTCCTCTCATTCTGTGTCTTCCTCCAGCTAGCTTTGTAACCATAGGTAACTTGCCTCGTTTCTCCAGACCACAGGCTCCTCATTTGTACAAGAAAGAAATTTGGAGTCCTTCTAAGGCCTGTCCCAGCTGTAACACACATGATGGCAAACTTCCAAGGGAGAAGAATATCCCCAGGAATACCCTGTTCTTTGGCTTCTTTAATAGAAAAAAAAAAAAAGACATTTACATTGCAAGCAATGCACTCATGATTCTATTATTGTATTCATTTATTTTTAGATTGGGAAAAATATTTTATCAAATTAATTAGATTTAAAATAGCTCAGTGATTTGTTTTCTCCAGCACTTAGTCATTTTCTTGGCTGATTTGCCCTGTCTCTGTCTAGAAATGTTTTTTCTGTGCCCTGCCTCAGGTTGGTGCCTGGGTCATAAAGTAAAGCATAATGAAAGTACATTCCTCTCAGCCCATGCTTCTCACTTGTTTTCACTTAGACTGATATTTTGTTTTATTGCAGAATTGGGACTAAAAATTTTACTGCAAGTTAAGCAACCAAGCCAGAAATAATTCATAATTCATTGTAAACCCATAGTAGCCATACATGGCTTACCTTGAACTTTACATTCTAAGAGAGCCAGAACATTTTTTAGGGTATTTTTTTTTCTTTGAAGTCAAAGTAATAAGCCCACACTGTTCAGAAATGAATTCTCGGTGTAGATTTTTGTCAGACTCATCTGACACTTTAAATAAATTTCAGACCGATGAATTCAGTGTTTGTTTGATAGATATCATAAACATTTTCCTTTCTTGAAAAGCAATCTAGGGAGTATGTATTTGTACTGTAGTTAATGCTGTGTTAAGTCACTGTACTATAGCTGCTGCAAACATTTGTAGAGCAAAGGAAAAAAGCCTTTATTTAAATCTTGCCAGGAGCAGAAATAAAATGAGCAAAAGCACACTGGAGTGAGAGGCAACATAAAGATGGGTACTGCTTCACGACTCTGGTGCAGCGGCATTAGCATTTCATTTGAGCTGCATATCATATATGGAATCATCTCTCATAATTTCATGTCTGACTCTGTGGCTTACAAGAGATGTTTGTTGAGTGAATAAGTGTTGGATTAGTGCTTTCTTTTGTGATACAGAACTGTCATTTAATCAGTGTGGAGATTAGATGCAGATACCCTTATTGTAATTCCGTTTGTATATTTACATAAGAGTATGAAATAAGAATAAATGAGGTTGGATGCCATGGCTGATGCCTGTAAACCCAGCACTTTGGGAGGCCAAGGGCGGGCAGACCACTTGAGGTCAGGAGTTCAAGACCAGCCTGGCCAACATGCTGAAACCCCATCTCCATCAAAAAATACAAAAATTAGTCAGTCATGGTGCTCGGTGGTGGGCACCTGTAGTCCCAGCTAGTCGGGAGGCTGAGGTGGAGAATCACTTGAACCTGGGAGATAGAGGTTGAAGTTAGCCAAGATCACGGCTGCTGCACTCCAGCCTGGGTGACAGAGTGAGACCCTGTCTCAAAAAAAAAAAAAAAAAAGACCATCGATTTTACTTAGTAATGAAATATTCTTGGCTGACACAGACACAATGAAGACTTCACCAGTTATTTCCACTAAATTATAGGATCATGAAAGATAAGACCATGTTGTATTGTCTTTTTAAATCCCCACCATCTAGCACAGTGCCTGGATATATAATAAATGTCTAATACACACACACACACAATTATATATAAAAATGGGTATTCTTATCAAGCGGTAGGTTGGCAGTTTATATGCCATGACTTATTTACAAATTGGGAGAAAGAGATTTCCGTAGGTCAGAGAGAGGTTAGGGCAGTGAGGAAAAAGGGCCAGGATGGGCTGAGATGAGAAGATAAACAGATGACTTGTTTAATATGAATATTAAAGCAGAGTTCATCAGGCTTTGTGATTCTTGGTGACATCTTGGAGACACACAATTTTTTAATAGCGTTTTTAAATAGCGTGAGGAAAGAACACGCATGTAATGATAGTATCTCTTCTAGCTCCACATCGTCTTTTATACCCAGTCTCTATTGATCCCCACAATTACTTTGTGAGATGTTCAGAGCACTTAATTACTCTTAATTAATTTTTAAAATAGCGTTTTTAAATAGCGTTTTTCTTCCCCTTTGCTGTGCTATTTTCCTGTGTCATCCTGGTTAGTTTTATGTTCATAGTCTGATGATTTAGCCACAGTTAGGGTCTCCCTCTTCTACTCTTCCTTTAATTTCTATCACTGACATTTCAAGAGCAGATTCAGGTTTCTAGCATTTGGCATTGGTGCCTCCTAAGCGTGTTAAGACTGTAAAACTGCTGAAGCCAGCAAAATTTTGTGCAGTCAATCGAAGCGGGGAGGGTGTAGCTATGTTATTGTTTTCACTTTTCTCTTTTTCTAGTTCCGTACAACACAAAATAAGCTTTCACACGTAATTCTAAGTTTTCATATCCCAATTGTATATGGTTGAGTTTTAGCCAAAACCATTTGTGAGGGAAGGCCTTTACTGATCTCGGATGTGGATGCTGAAACCCACTGCACCTTATTCATGTACTTAGACGTGATAAAAACATTAAAATTATATTTCAAAAGTTGTTGTTAGTCGATTTCATAGAAGCTTCTTTCACAGTGTGTTTATAGAGTCACTAACAGGTGGTTTGATCTTCATAAAGAGGACCTGTGATACAGCCATGTACCTGCCCGTGTTGCAGTACATGGTGTACAGCTCTCAGCTGCCCTGCCCTTTGCAGCTCTTGTTTCCTGCACGTGAGATGCACTCCGTCCCCAAGTACCTAAGTACTCCTCACTAGCCATTTGTTCCCTGCTTAAATTTTTCTGCCTCCAAAAGACCTTCCCAGGCTCCCCCATTGAAATTATGCCCTAAGTCTTTTGTCTCACCGCAGCACCTTAATCATTTCCTCCTCGACCTCCTTCCTGGACTGACAGACTTCTTACTATGTGCCAGGCACTGTTCCAGTCTGAGGATGCATGGTCAGCCAGAAAGAGAGATCTCCCTGCAGGAGCTTAGGGCTCACTAGAGAAGAAAGGCAGTAAACAAATAAGCATATCCGGTGGCGTCAGTACCAAATATCCAAGCAAAGATGACCAAGAGAGGTAGAGAGAAAGGGATGCAAACGTGCTAGAGGGAAACCCTTACCGAATAGGTAGCATTTGAGCTAAGACTTCAACAAAACTAGGAGGAAGCCAAGCCGGGTTCTAGAGTAGACTTGTCCCACGCAGAGGGAAGGGCCCAAGCAAATGCCCAGAAGCTGTGTGAGCTGACTCAGGGGCAGCAAGGGGCCGGGTAGGAGGGAGCAAGGAGGCCAGGGAATGGGTAAGTGATGAGAGCAGAGAGACAAGCAGGGACACAGCCTTGCAGGCCACTGCAAAGGGTCTGTCTTTTTTTTTTTTTTTTTTTTTTTTTAATTCTTAGTATAAGGAAGAATAATGGAGGGTTGAGCACAGGAATTTTCCACGTTGAAGTTCCATTTGAAAAGTGTCACTCCAATTGCTGCATGGAGCATCTGCAGAAGACAGACAGGATGGAAGCAGGGAGACCAGTTCAAAAGTTCTTACACAGTTCAGGTGAGAGATGACTGGGTCCACATGGGGGCAGTGGAGAAGGCAACGCATTGTCAGAGTTTAGATGCATTTTGGAGTTAGGGTTGTCAGGGTTTGCTTGTGGTTGGGATTGGATATGGTTGTAAGTGGAAAGAGGAATCAAGAACAATACCTGGGCAACTGAGTGACTGGCCGTGCTATTTACTGGATGGGGAAGACTAAGGAAGGAAAAAAGAATAACAGATATTTGTTTGGATGTTAAGTTTGAGGTTCTCAGAACACATTTAAGTAGTGATATCACATATTTTATTGATTATATGGATCTGCAGTCCAGGGGAGAAACCAACGATATGGATGTCAACATGGCGACATCAGTATAGAGAGAACACAGCACAATTATAACTGTGCATGTGTGTAGCAGATGTGTATTTTCCATCCACTTCCACAAGTATTCAAAAAATGCAACTTTATCTAAGTTCGACTTAGGCTATATTTTGAGACCACATTCCACTGAGAACAGGGAAATTTTATTGCCAATTCAGCCAACGCTTTTGGGTGATTAAATAAAGTTGACATTGTAAACATAGGTTCTTTATTCTCCCTCTAATTCCTGGGGACACAGACAGCCTCGTGACATCAGGAAGATTGTCTGGTCCTTAGTTAGCATCCACTTGCACATATGTTGTACTGTCCCAGCATTGGCAGCCAGCCTGGTCTCCCGTTCTGTGAAGCATTACAACATGTGCTGCCGTCTGCTGCCTGCCCCCACTCCCATGCCTGCACACCTTCTTCTTTAGTTGTGCAGATTTTTCCTTCTTTGGGGCCCATCTGGCTGTCCTCCCTTGCCATTCTGAGCACAGACAACTCTGGCTCACACATTCATCACAGTGCTTCCATTTCCAGTAGGGTAGGGAATTCCTGCAAGATCCTCACATCTAAGATTCAGAGGTGCAGAGTGGGTCAAGATCTCTTCTACATTCAGTCCCCAAACTGACCTAGGGCTCTAGCGTCCTCTTCCTCTTGGTGCTAGCCCAAGAGGGTTTGGTGTTGGCAGGATATGGGAATCCTCTTTGGAGACACTTGCCAGTATCTAACTCATCTACTCCCACTCTTGTTTTCCATCAGCCAAGAGATAATTTTTATCTTCCCTTGGCCAAAAGAAAACTGGCTTAGCAAGTATTCTTTCCATTTTTTGACCTCCCTTCTTCACTCCTTGCAACACAGCGTTTGAACTTAAAAGCCAAGAATTGACGTAATTCTCCTCTGATTCCTTTGCCCCAATTATCCTTTAGGGCTGGGGAGTCTTGAGTTTTTCACCGTGAATGGAGGAAGGTCATGGGGTAAAAGGGAATGGGAAAAAAATCAGGTAAAACTACACAGTGTCCTGAAGAATTTGTATAATTTCTCTCTTTCCCACATTACTGTCAGCTGAATGCGGGAGAAGTTCTTTTTGATTTGCTCAGCATTTTTACCTAGACTTCAATACAGAGCAGGTGCTCAAATATCTGCAAAATGAGTAAAGTGAGTAAAAAACATGACTAAAGCAAGTAAAAAGGTAAATGAGTAAAGTAAGTGAATGTGTAATGCATGACCAGTTCTGTGCTCATATGTACACATGGCGCACATACACAAAAAAGCTTTTATGCTGCTGTTCACATGGGAACAGTGACTCACTGACTGGCCATGACGAGCTTATTGATAAGAAGAAGATATGACAGCGAGATAGTGCTCAGAGGTAGAAACCTCAAAAATTATTTTGTAATATTCAGAAATTACTCATAATCTAGTATCTGTTTTTACTGGCATTGAAAAGTGAACACTGGACAAGTAGGCTGGAGAGAAAACACGTGACCTGTGTGTAGGTTTTCTTATTAGCGGCGAGGCCTTGTTCTTGAGTGTCACCCCAGCAACCTCCTAAGGCCGTGCTGCTCACACCTGCCCAGAGAGGCCCCTCTACGGACAGAGAACACTCAGCTCAAGATGATCAGAGGACAGAGCTGAAAACCCCACACGAAGAAATTTCTTTGAAGGGCCATATTTTGTATTAAATTTTCAAGTTGATTTTATATTTGACTCCAAAATGTGTGTGTATGTATGTGTGGGTTTTTTTGGTTTTGTTTTGTTTTGTTTTTGAGATGGGGTCTTGCTGTGTTGCCCAGGCTGGAGTGCAGTGGCGCAATCTCAGCTCACTGCAACCTCTGCCTCCTGGATGTAAGCAATTCTTCTGCCTCGGCCTCCCGAGTAGCTGAGATTACAGGCACCTGCCACCACGCCCAGGTGATTTTTTTATTTTTAGTAGAGACAGAGTTTCACCACGTTGACCAGGCTGGTCTCAAACTCCTGACCTTAGGTGATCCACCCGCCTTGGCCTCCCAAAATGCTGGAATTACAGGCATGAGCTACTGCACCTGGCCGTATATGTGTTTTAATATAAAAATTAATGGGTTTCTCTCAGCCCAAGTCTTTTATTAAAATCAACACCCCATGGCTGACTTTTCCTGTGACTTCTACGGATAATGTATCCCATCATACAAGGCAAGGTGTTAGGTCATTAGCAACTTGGCATTTTATTTGAATAAGGTCTTAAAATTCCATCCTCAGAAATCAAACTTAAGTAGTGTCGATACTACTCTACCACAGCCTCTTCATAGCCTTGCCAAGCAAACAGCTTCCATCTGCCCATGCCCAGAAAAACGCTCACCTGTCTGTGACTTTCACTGGCCCCTCTGCATCTGCCAAGGTGATTTTTCTGCATGCCAGGATCATCTTTTCATTTACACTTATTTTATGAAACCAAAAATTGACCCAGATTCCTGTGGCATATTATTAAATCTATTGACTGTTCCTCATGTCATGAAAATTGAACAAACTGGTAGAACATCTAAACTCAAAATGTTCTTGTTTTTTGTTTTGTTTTTTTTTTTTTTTTTTGAGACGGAGTCTTGCTCTGTCGCCCAGGCTGGAGTGCAGTGGCGCAATCTCGGCTCACTGCAAGCTCCGCCTCCCGGGTTCACGCCATTCTCCTGCCTCAGCCTCCCGAGTAGCTGGGACTACAGGCGCCCGCCACTGCGCCCGGCTAATTTTTTCTATTTTTAGTAGAGACGGGGTTTCACCATGGTCTCGATCTCCTGACCTTGTGATCCGCCCGCCTCGGCCTCCCAAAGTGCTGGGATTACAGGCGTGAGCCACCGCGCCCGGCCACTCAAAATGTTCTTGCCAATGCATTTTTTCTTGGTTATTTTCAATAATACCGGGAGGTGATGAGAGCAAATGTCATTGTCAAATGTCCTTATTTTGACTACCTTCAAAGATACCAGGTCCTGTCTTACCTTCACCACACAGTAACAAGTGGTGCTTTTAAGTAATTAATACCTCACTATCATTCATTTTTCTCATCCATAAAATGGGCTTGACCATAGCTCCTCAGTCATAGGATGTGAGGGAAACTGAAATAGTAACTGCTCAACACCATAGTTGGTGCCATGAATGTCAAACAGAGGAGGGTAAAAATCTCAAGGATGCTAGTGAAAAAGCCAGGTGAAGCTTGTATCCTGGAGGTGAGCAACAAATTGGGTAGCCAGTCCTTCCTTTTCCCTTCCACACTCAAGTCTAGATCTCGAAGAAACCCATTTGAGGGACAGTTTGGGTCTCCAGAGACTCACACCATGATCCATGTCTCTTAGTGGACTGGGGACTCCTTTTCTGTGGGAAGGATTAAAAGGTGGAGTGAGAAGCCAGGGATGTTACCTGTGGGCTGTCCCCAAACATGGAAAGAGGAGAGATGCCATTATCCCAGGCAGTTAGGAGCCAAGGTAGAATACGTGAGTGCTTAGCTCAGCCTGCAGGCACACGGCAGAGCTGGGATTTTTACATGTCTATTATTTATAGGAGTTACACTTTATTTGCATTTTCTCTTTTAAAATATGTTATTCTATGACAACTCTGTGAGGTTGGGATGCTCTTCATTTTACAGAAGATGCAGCCAAGGCACAAAGAGGTAAAGAAACCTTCCCAAGTTTACATGGATAGTAGGAGTCAGGATTGTTCCACCAGAAGCTCAGCGCTTTGCGACGCTTTCATAAACCATTATAGCATTCAGTAATTCTTGACTTGACTGGTCATGTCAAGACCAGACGAAAGCTTTAACTAAATCTGGAGTTCAGTGTAAAATGTTAGATGTATGTTTTGTGTTACTAGATCAGCAAGAATTGTTACCTAAGGGGATTGATTTGGAAATCGAGATGAAATATGAATTATTTCTCTTACTTTAGAACTTTTTACAACTTTTATTACAACTCTATTTTTATAAGTTTTTATTGTTTAAAATTATTATATACTTTATGTGGTAAAATAGATAAACTAATATAAGAGAGTTTATGTACCTAGATGTAACACATACTAATAGTTTGCCATATTTACTTCCAACTTTTTCTTTGTAAGGAAGGAAATACTTGAGTAATGAAGCAGGCATCCATCCCTTCTCTCACTCATCCAAACTCCTTTCCTCCCTCCTCAGAGGCAGCTACTAGGTGGTTTATATTATGTGTTTAAACATTTTACATAAATAGCCCAGTTCTGTATGTTGGTTTTGCAGCCTCTATTTTCCTCTCAACTGTTACACAGGAAGTTGGCCCACAGAGATAGAGCTAAGAGATTTAGCTTTGCTTTATCTTTTTAGGTGTAGCTCTTATCACATAAAACACCATTTCCAAAGAGAGAAACAGATGCCATGTGGGGCCTTTGCAGTCCTCTGAATGGGTGCCCCTAAGCATCCTTTCTTTCCTGGGTTCCTGTAAGGGGCCCCACTGGTCTGGACTGAAGAGAGATACTGGAATTTGAATCTACAGTATCCTTTGGTTCACCCTTGTTACACAAGAATTTAAATACTTCCCAAGAACAGAGTCAGTTCTCCAAGGGCAAGGTATCATGTGCTGTATGTGCCACCTTATGATACACTTAATAATATTTGCTGAATTGTAGCAGCGTAAGTTATAAAAAGCTGATTAACACAGTGAACCCATTAGAAGACATTTATCAGGTATGCAGTCCCTGACAGGGTTACTTTTTATGACTGAGACACGAGAGAGAGGTCTTTATTTAGGCAGCCCTTATTCAGTGCTTATTAGCTTGAGTCAGATACTCGTGTTTATCTAAACCAGGGTATGTCAGTTTATGGTCAGTTAAAGAGAGATACCTCCTGGTAAACCTTCAGGTTTATACACATGGCACCAATACAGTATATTATAATACATATAATGTAACAAATTACTGTATGTGATAGATATTAAATTATTTAGTATAATATACAGTAATATACAATACAATACACTAATACAATGAAATCCATGCACGTTATGCCATCTTTTCCACTTTTACAGAATTTCAAAACTTGGACTGAAAAATACTTATTGTGCTCTCTTTTTGGGCCAGGCATAGTGCTCAGCACATGACTGTATTCATTCATCTCATCAAGCAGTGATGATCTTACAATTTACATTTGATGAAACTGAGGCTTATCCAACATCAGGGCTTATCCAAAATTAGGCAGCTGCCAACAGCGCTTTCTGGTCAACCGTGCATGGCCTTTACTCCTCAGAGGAGGTAGCATTATCTATCTCACTCTGTAACACCCACTGAAAGAAATGTGGCCTCTGCTGGTACAGAAGCCTCCTTGTAAAAGCCACCTGCTGGCCACCTATGCTTTTACCTCAAAGCCCGCTTCACATTTTAGGAGTTCTCCTAACCTTTCAAGTCTCAATGGCAGGTATACATCGTCCATCTTCTTAGTATCAGCCATCAGGATTGAAGCGAATTTACAGCTCCAGTCATGAGCCTTGGCACATTTCTGGTATGAAGTATAAATATTTGAATGCTAATTATTGTAAAACAAACAGGCCACTGAGTCCAAAGCAGATGAATGCTGTTTCTGGAAGCCAGCAGACCCTAACTAGTAGGCAGCTTGTGTTGTGTCTCTGCACAATCACTGATAGACGTCTGGAATCATTTCCACCTCCCCCTTCCTCAACTGGGAGCTGCCCAGAGTGGCTCACATATGTGAATCCTTGCCTTTTAAACTAGTTCCCATCTGCCATATCTCTTGAGCAAAAACCCTGTACTGCTGGAATGACCTGACCCAGAAAGATAATGGCATCATCTTTCTAAGAGCAGCTCACCCTTGTCCAGCCCCAGCTCACCGTGAGTCTGTCCAGCATGCACATTCTCATCCGTGGCACACTGGACCCCGGCATTCCACTGGATTGAAACCACTGATTCTCTTCCATACCCATGCATCCTTCGAGGTCCAGCTCTGGACCTCCTCTTCTTTGAAGGCTTCCAGGCTTACTTTAATCCATATTGCTTGTCATTTATTTAGCAGTCCTGGGACCAAGCAACAACGCAGGCAGAACCGTTTTTGCCTTCCTGCCGAGGCAGCAAACCCCTGCAACCGTGGGCCTAACGCCTGTAGTCTCTTCGGAAATGTTAGTAAATTGGTAGCCCATTCTGCCCAGGCAAAATCCACTTGGCAGGTGTCCCAAGACTAAGCTAGCTCTGACAAATGTGGGGCATGCGAAGGTATGGATTGTAAAGCCTAACTGGGAACATCATTTACTCCAGCAAACAAAGATAGGGGTGTCAGAGGATCACTTGTTCTGCTAAATGTAGGGAGCTGGAGTGAAATTAGACATAGTACTTTGTGGCCAAAAGGAAAAATAAATCTTATTAAAATTTTAAGGCTGGTGCTTGAGTTGACTCCAGCAATTTTTTCTGGCTTCGTGTTCTAGTGAAAAAAAGACAGGGGCTTTGGGACAGTAAACCAGAGGGAATCAGTTGGAGCTTTCGTAGGCCTAAGCTTAGAGACAAATTGTGTTTACTAAGGAATTTGTTGTCAAGATTAAACTGAGACGAGGAATTGAAACGAGACAATGTGAGTGAGATAGATACGGTGCCCAGCACAGCACAGGCATTTGGCCAGTGGCAGCCTGGGATACCTTTGCTGCTCATGTACCCACCAGCCTGCTGACTTCTGCCACGACTGCTGTTAATGACTCGGACCTAACCCTACAACAGCCTAACCGTGGTTTTGCCTGCAGACACCCAGACACTTCTGCCAGGCTGAGAAACACAGTAGATGAGGAACCCTTGCCCTCCAGGACCAACCAACAGCCCCTGGTCAGGCAATGCCATGACAGTACATGTCCCCCACTTATTTTGTTAATTTCAGACATTCATTGATTTCAGGAATATTTATTGGGAGCCTTCCACAGGCCAGCCCACGTTGGTTGGTGGGAATACAAGACTGAGTAAGATGTAGTCCCCGCCTTCAGGAACCTTACAGGCATCCCCATTGTGGGTTACTCAAACATCTGAATTTTACACTAACCGGAAGCCCAGGCACCAGTGTTTTAAACTTATGACTCAACCAAGCGAGGTCACTGGGTCGGCCAGCGGTGCCCTTCTTAGCAGGTGGGATTGCCCCATGCATTCTGGTGTCAAACAGCGCCATCAAAAGGAGGGGGCGCTGCCTGCAGGGGGGCTGCCCTTCTGAGGAGGCAAGGACTTGAAATCCCGCAGGGTTGCACTCCTTAGAGAGAGGGACGGCCTCCCCCACCCCAGGCTCCGCTGACCTGGCCGACCTTTTTCTTTCTTTTCTTCTGGACATTGGCTTAAGAATAGACAGAGACTAGAGGGAGAATGAATGAGGGAGTGCCTCCTTGGTGTCCTGGCTTTAGCAGTCTGGAGACTCTCACATTTACCAAAAGCAAAGAAAGAAAAGAGAAGGGCCCATTTGTAAAAAGTGCCAATAAGGGTGTTAAGA
Source organism: Theropithecus gelada (assembly GCF_003255815.1). Classification (NCBI taxonomy): domain Eukaryota; kingdom Metazoa; phylum Chordata; class Mammalia; order Primates; family Cercopithecidae; genus Theropithecus; species Theropithecus gelada. The sequence continues at coordinate 10,247,756 of NC_037681.1, forward strand.
GATAAAAGAATTCCAGCTGAGGGAGGTATCTTCCTCTGTGCTGCAGACTGGATGTTTTCTTGGATATGTGACAAGAGCTAATTTTAGAAAAAATGATTCTTGAAAGAAAATGACTCCTGAAGGCCATTAAGATACACGAGTATCTCACCACAGCTCACATGCTAAATCTTCTTTATTATTTCAACATTAAAATAAATACTTAGACTTAACATTAGTCCAGACAACTCTTCGACACAAAAAAGGACATGAGCGTGTCTCAGACCCACAGAAAACCTGGGCAGCTGGTAATTCATAGCAGACACATCCATCAAAGTGTGAAAAAAAAAAATGAAAACCACTCCGCAGTCAAGAAAATGGGCAATAAAGCTCGTCAACCACGAGGCTTAAGAGGGACATCGTTAACGTGGTAAGACCTAGAATTAACTTCTCTTTGCCCTTGAACAAAATAAGAAGTTAGCTGCATTAACCTTAAGCTGCGTTGCAGTGTTCCTCTGTGGCAGTGTTTACATTTCATGGTTTCATCTGACAACTCATAATAAATTGTGCCTTTTGGAAAGTGGGATTTCTCTCAGAACGATTTGAAGGAGAATTTAAACACTCTTTTGTGCTAGTTCGAATATCCGTAAGAAATGTGACTCCTGTCTTTGTTTGGGAATTAGCATCTAAGATATGGGTACTGACTTCTTCCTAAGCAAGTGGAACAATCGCCGTGATTTCCAGCAGAGGGGCACTTTTGATTTTGCCTCTAAAAATAGAAGTTCCCTAGAGGCCTGGCCAGAAAGGGCAAAGAACAGGGAGAAAGAATGGAAATGGAGAAAAGTAGTCCAAATAGGCAGCGAACATCCACTGGGAATTCAAACCTTTGCATTGCCAGGTAATAATGTTAGAATTGCAGTGGAAAGAAAAAGAAAGTTACACCCAATCCAGTATGAGTATAATCTTGCCAGTGCTCTTCCCAGGGGAAAACTGGCAAGAACTCGACAGCCCCAGTCACTTAAACCATCCCAGAGAAAGCACATGTGAAGGTGTGATTAAGGAGCACTTTCCCATTGGTGCCTGGGGCCAAACAATTTGCCTAATGGGCCTCTTATATCCCCTGATGTCATTTATATCACACCAGCTAATGATGGGATATGGCAGTGAGTATTATCGACAACTTTCTTTAAGCTGTATAATTATACTATTTCAGATATACTATATCAGAGGAAAAGACGTGTTTTCTCTTGCTTAGCTAAGCCTTCCTATTATTGGGCTTATGGTCATTTCAAGGAAAACAATGATCCAGGGCTGTAACATTGATGGCGTCCCTCGCCTCTCTCTAACCTGGATTTGTTACAGATATGCTGATGACTGAGACCCATGGTACAGATCGTGATTTCTGTAGCATTTTGCTAGCAGAGGATTTGACATTGCCTTGAGACTTAATCATTTTGGAGAATGTTCCCTTAATTGGCAGCAGAAGGTTTGCAGCTCCAGAGGCTGTAGCGGAGGCTTTTGGATTATTAAAAGTTGAGACCTAATCACAAATTGAGGCAGTGCAGCAAATCCACTCCTTCCTATTATTCTTGTGCATTAGGAGCCACTTAAGCTCCACCTAATGAAGAGTCTTCATTCTTTGCATTGGAATACTCCTTTAAAGATGCTCAGAGAGCTTCACAAATCCTGCCTCTTTCTACTCCCCAGCACAGCAGGCAGAGAGAGCAAACTCTGCCACAGGGTCCTGACACCGACGCAGCCCCCTCTATCCTGCCAGGTGCTTCTTCTCTTTATTTGTGTCCTCTGACATCCTCTCATCCTTCTCCTTTCCTTTCTCGTATGTCATCTCCCCATGGCAAACAAGGCTTCCCACCTTCTGGTTCGAAACTAGGCGTTTTCATATAATGGAGGCTACGTCTGTGTTGATGCAAAGAAAAACAAAAAGCCCTGTAAAATATTTAAACCTGAGCCACTGTGAGTGACCATGGCCCAGGGAACAGTCTTAGGAAGTCCTGAGAACATGTGCCTGAGGCAACTGGGTCACAGTTTGGTTTTACACACTTTAGGGAGACAGGAATTGTGGAAACAGTCATTAATCAATACATGAAAGGTGTGCACTGGTTCAGCCTAAAGTGGTGGGATATTTTGAAATGGGGCCTTATAGGTCATAGGTACATTCAAAGATTTTCTGATTGGCAACCAACTGATTGGCAGTTGATTGAAAGAGTTAAGCTTTGTCTCAAGACTTGAAGTCAGTAGAAATACATGCCTGAGTTAAGAGGGTTGTGGAAGCCAAGGTTCTTGTTATAGAGATGACGCCTCATAGGGGATATCCTTCAGAGAGGATAGATGTACATGTCTCTTTTGGGACTTTAAAGGTGTCACATTCATATTTAATCTCTCCTAGGTCCAGGAAAGGCCTAGAAGGGGAAAGGTAGGCTGCGTTAATGGAGATTCTCTACCAATGCAAATTTCCCCCACCAAAGACAGCTTTGCTTGGCCATTTCAAAATATGTCAAAGAAATATATTTTGGGGTAAAATATTTTTATTTCCTTCGGGGTCTGCTATCTGTCATGTGATGCTATACCAGAGTCAGGTTGGAATTTGGTATCTTATCACCACGAAGAGTTTGGTCGGTTTATGATGTCTATTTTAATATTAATCCTGGTCAGTTGTGTCCAGACTCCAAAGGGAGAGGGAGTATCTGGAGGCCTGTCTGACCTCCCTTCCAGTCATGACTGGAAATTCAGTTTTTCAGGTTTCTCTGGGGTCCGTCTGGCCACGAAGGGTCTGTCGGGTCAGTTGAGGGGTTTAGGAGTTTATTTTCAGTTTACATCTGTGTCAACCTTCAGAAAATATGATTAAGTACAGAGTTTATTTGAGTGCAAAGCTTGAGGCTGGCCACCTGGGAAAGCACCAACTGCAGATGAATGGGGTCAGTGTTTCCAAAACGGAGAAGTTAAAAGTTTCAATTATATAGGCAGAGACAGAGAAGTTCCTGCAGGATCACAGCATTTTCCATACAAGACCAGGTATATATGCCACAGCTGTTTGATTGGTTACAGATTGTTCCATTTTAAGTAAGAATACTTTACTATTCCATGAGGAGGGGTAATGATCTGAGAGGGTCTTATCTCTGGCGCTGCGTGGTCTTTCTAATTATTTACAGAAACCAAAAGGCAGAAGTTGCAGCTGTCTGACGCAGGCGGCATAGCCACATTCCTCTCAAGGCTCAAGATAATTTCAAGTTCCAATAGCTTTAAATTTGAATTATTTTAAATTTGAATTATTTAATTTTACATCTGATCATTTGAATCCTGCCATGAAATTTCCCCAGTTCACTTTCTCAGCTAGAGTTCCTGCAGCTTCTTGACTCATCAAACTAAGGTCGTATTAGCTTCTGTGGTGTGGGGGGCACTGGCTCTCAGCCCCAAGCCCTCTAGGCCAGAGGTTTTGAGCTCCTCCCAGCAGCTCCACGCTTTTTTGTTGTTGTTGCACTTCCCATCACTCTGCACACATCTCATCTTTGCCTCTGTTTTTTAAAAATATTTTCTGGAGCAAAAATATTTTCTGATTTGCTGAAATCAGAAACCTATCCCGTTTTTCAGTTGCCCACCAGAGCTGTTGCTCAGTGCAGGGAAACCAGGAAATGATGACTACCAGTTAGAAACAAAAAGACTGGCTTTTAAGTCAGCTGCTGCAGCCTTGGTATTCCCAGCATGGAACTTCTAAAACTTATGGAATTTCCTTAGTGATAGGACTGCTTTCATTTTGCTAATGAGGGAACTTACTTTGCTTTCCCAGATAGCTTCACCTTGGGCTCTGATCACCAGAAAGGTCAACCAGATGAAATTGCAGGGTTTCAGGAGGCTGAGGCAAGAGAATCACTTGAACCCGGTTGGTGGAGGTTGCAGTAAAACAAGATCGTACCACTGCACACTCCAGCCTGGGTGACAGAGCAAGACTCTGTCAAAGAAAGAAAGAAAGAGAGAAAGAGAGAGAGAGAGAGAGAGAAAGAGAGGAAGGAAGGAGAGGGAAGAAGGAAGGAAGGAAGGAGAGGGAGGAAGGGAGGAAGGGAAAAGGAGAAAAAAGAAATTGCAGGGTTATTGCAGGATTTGAGCTTTTTGAATCTTGGGCTGCCAGACCTCCAGGGAGAAGAGCGGCACTGGAGATTAAGTTCACTCACATGGCCAGTGATTTAATCAATCATGCCTCTCTAATGGAACCCTAATAACAACTCTAGATGCTGGGGTTCACTGGAGCTTCTGATTCATGAACACACTGATATGCTGGGAGAGTGATACACCCAGATTCCACAGGGAAAGAACGTGGAACTGCATTCACCCCAGATCTCACCCTGTGTGCATCCTTTACAATAAAACCATAGCTGTAAATATAGTACTTTCCTGACTTCTGTTAGTCATGTTAGCAGATTATCCAACCTGAAGTGTGTCCTAGAGTCTGGGGATTGGTAGTTGAACAGGTAAAAGTGTGAGTGGCTTTGAGTAGCTTGTGAATAACTTGCCCAGAACCACAGAGCTAGCAAGCAGCAGCTACTACATGCAAATCCACACAGCTGGCATGTGAAATGAGGGCAGTCTCCTGGAGGCCTGAGCCCTTAACACATGGGGTCTGCACTGACTCCCAGTAGCAAGTGTCAGAATTATACTGCAGTGCACCCGGTGGGATGCAACAGAATAACTGTTATTAAGGATAATTTTGCAATTTCTTACAGAAGTCTTCAAATATTAGAAACGGCTTCTAGACCTTTATGTTGAGCATTACAGCTCAAAGCACTGTCCCTGGGTGGACAGGTTAGACAGATCATGCGGAAGGTGCCCCTCAAAGTGTGGGTCCAGACTATGCACATCCACAACTGTTCATTACCAGTTCCTGGTAAGATGTTTACAGAACTTGAGAGCCGGCATATAGAAACTTTTATAGCAATTGGACAATGCCAAGACATTCAGAAATGGAAATATTAAAATATCACACAGTGACAGTTTGGATAAAAAATTATCCTTCACCACAGATAGTTTGAGGAGTGTAAATTTAGAAAATATAGCCTTGGTTGGTATGATCAGATGGAATTAGAACTTAGTGTGAGAGGTGTAAGCCATAGGATGAAGCAGATGGATTTGCATGTAATATCTGCTGCTTGCTAGCTCTGTGGTCCTGGGCAAGTTACTTAATTGCTCTGGGACTCAGTTCCCTCATTTAGAAAATGGATATGACAGTATTTCCTATCTAATTCGATGCTGGAAAGACCAAATAAAATAATCCAGAACAAATGCTAACCACAAACCTGTATATATAGTAAGTTAACTGTGGGTATTAATTCTTCTACGTTCGCTTCTTGGCATCCATGGTTCTGGCTTGGTTAAAGTATATTCTGTCTATGTAGGTTTGATGTATTACTGTATGTAAAATCTATAGCCTTGCTCTCATGTGAACACAAAATAAAGCAAACACTGTTTAAAAGCCACAACTTATACATGTAAGCGAATGTTGCTTTTTGTAGAATCCCTCTGGGATGCTAGAGTCCTATCTGAAAATGTTGCAATTGTTGGAAGCATTTTTAGGACTTTTTCTTTTTTGCTTAATTTTTCTTTCTAATTATTATGGGTCCAAGATAGTTGTATATGTTACTGATGATTCTGGGAACTTATTTAGCATTTCCATTAGAACCTGTTCCAGTGATCCTCTGATGTAACAAATCACCTTAAAATGTAGGAGTTTACTCAGCATCGTGCAATATGCCCCTGTGACAAACCTGCACATGTACCCCTGAATCTAAAATTTGAAACAAATACATATATAGGTAGATAAATGTATTTATACACATCTATACATATCTCAAACCAAAGCCAACAAAAAATAACTTCGTGGTTTAGAACAACAGTCTATCATTATCACTCACCATTGACTGACTGGGCTAGACTGGTTCTCCTGTCTGGTCTTCCCCAGGGTTGCAGTCAGATGTTGGCTGGGGATGGAGTCATTGGAAAGTGCAACAGGTCTGGACATCCAGAATGACTTCTTCACGCTTCACATTTGGTGCCTGGGCTGGGATGGCTGGGACGGCCGGAACAGCTTGGGGCTGGCTGGGTATCTCTCATTCCATGTGGACTCTCCTAGCTTGGGTTTCCTAGATGTATGCTGGGCTAAGCTTAGGGATGTGTCTTCACTGGTGGCTGGCTTCCCCCAGAGTGAGTGTTCCGAGAGGCGGGAAGTGGAAAATGCTAGATCTGGGCCTGGTAACTGGCATAGTATCACCACCGCCATATTCTACTAGTCCAAGCAGTCATTGAGCCTGTCCTTATTTAACAGGGGGGAGACACAGACCCTGCCTCTCTCTAGGTGGAGGGTCAAAGAATCTGTGTCCACCTTTCACCTGCCATAAAGCTACAAAAGGAATGTAGTTTTCTTACTTTAGCACGTCCTTTCCCACCAGCGACATTGTATGATTTCCCAAGGTGACCACATTGAGGTAGGAATATTCATTTTGCTTTCAGTTCCTTCTTTTTGAGTGAAAACACCACCATTGTGTTACAGCCATGCCCGACATGCCTTTGTGTGTTGGCATTGGTCAGCCTGTACTCAGGAAGGAGCATGGGAGTCACAGATTTCGCCTGGCAGACCCTCCCCTCAGAATCACCCTACTTTCTGAGTGTCTGATTTCTACTAGTGACCTCCTTGTAGTCTGTGTTGCCTCCCTGCACTCTTCTCTGCCTTACCTGCCACCAAGGAATCTCCTGAAAGCCCGTGGAACCAATGCATCACTCCCTTGCTCTCAGAACTTCAGTCTCCTCCTATGTCTTAATACGGCATGTGTCCCACACATCCAGGTAGGGACTACAGACCCCCCACAGCTGGAAGAGGATAGCTTTCCAATTATGTTTTCCCCAAATGGTCTTGCTGCTTCTTTCAGCATCCCCACCAAAACACCCATGCATCGCCACAGACACACAAGGCCCTCTGCAAAACACACCCACAAACACAAGCTCACATCATTTACCCAGCCAATATTTATTGAATATCTGCCTGTGCTGGGCTTTGTACTCAGCTTGAAGTTCCAGCAAGCTTAATTATTATTTTATTATGCCACAAACATACCTTAGGTTATTTTCCCTTTCCAGGACTTTGCTTAAGTTCCTGAGGTTAGGAGCATTTCTTATTAATGTTTTATTGTTTCCTTTGGTACCAAGTGCTGTGCTACCCACGTAGCAATACATATTAGTTGCAATGCTGTACAGAGGAGCGGTTCATTCTGTCTTTCATTGTATCTTACTTTTCATCTCTGCCCTTTTTGTTACCCTTTCTCTGAGTCTCATCTAGAATCAGCAAGCTCTCTCCTCATCTCTCCTCCTATTTAAAGTTTTAATGTACTTCCCTCTTATCTCACCAAAAGTTCATGGTAAGGGTGAAGTAGGAGGGTAGTCTTGAGGACATTGTTCAGGCACCCTGAAATAACATTCACCCGCAGACACAGTCAGTGAAGCATTGTTTTATTCAGTGCCATCGGCGGACTTCTGGTATGTTCTAGGCAGCCTTCCAGACTGGGGAGAACAGGAAGAATCAGATATGGTTGTCACTCCTTAGAAGTGCACAGCAGCTACTGTAATATCTATGAGCTGTGAGCTTTTGGTGGTCTGATAAGCAGACAAGAGAGGGCAAACTATGCTTACCTCTCTGGGTTTGCTTTATCAAATTGGAATTTTATAATCTCAAAAGTAGGGGGAACTTGTGGGCAGGGGCCCTACTGTCTTATCAAAGTGGGAAGGCGGACTTGTCCCTGAGTCCCATGGGGAAGATTTTGCAAATATACACTCATCCATCGCCTCTCTCCAAAGACTCACCTGAAATGGTGAGATCCCTTGTTTTGCAGAGGTTGGTGGGAGGTGGGGTTGGGTCAGGGACAGATATGACACCTGGATTTAGCTAAAACTCCTGGATGATTCTGGTTTCTAGTGCCCCTTCTACAACCCCACTCCACCACCTATAGAAACACTGCTTAGGATAGAATGTCCCCAGCAGCATCTGAGCAGATGCCCTATGCTGGCTAACTGTGCCATCTGGCTGTTTTTCAGGTTCATTCTGCCACCCATCTGCTTTAAGACACAAGGTGCTGACCGCAGAGACCTGCCATGAAACCACACTTGAAGCAATGGAGACAACGAATGCTTTTCGGAATATTCGCTTGGGGGCTCCTCTTTTTGCTGATTTTCATCTACTTCACCGACAGCAACCCCGCTGAGCCTGTGCCCAGCTCCCTCTCCTTCCTGGAGACCAGGAGGCTCCTGCCGGTGCAGGGGAAGCAGCGGGCCATCATGGGCGCCGCGCACGAGCCCTCCCCGCCTGGGGGTCTGGACGCACGCCAGGGGCTGTCCCGCGCCCACCCAGCCAGTTCCTTTCACGCGGGGCCTGGAGACCCGCAGAAATGGGCCCAGTCCCAAGATGGGTTTGAACATGAAGAGTTTTTTTCATCCCAGGTGGGAAGAAAATCTCAAAGTGCTTTCTACCCGGAGGATGACGACTACTTTTTTGCTGCTGGGCAGCCAGGGTGGCACAGCCACACTCAGGGGACATTGGGATTCCCTTCCCCCAGGGAGCCAGGCCCGCGGGATGGGGCTTTTCCGGCTGCACAGGTCCAGAGGAGGCGGGTGAAGAAGAGGCACCGGAGGCAGAGAAGGAGCCACGTGTTGGAGGAGGGCGACGACGGCGACAGGCTGTACTCCTCCATGTCCAGGGCCTTCCTGTACCGGCTCTGGAAGGGGAACGTCTCCTCCAAAATGCTGAACCCGCGCCTGCAGAAGGCGATGAAGGATTATCTGACCGCCAACAAGCACGGGGTGCGCTTCCGCGGGAAGCGGGAGACCGGGCTGAGCAGAGCACAGCTACTGTGCCAGCTGCGGAGCCGCGCGCCCGTGCGGACGCTGGACGGCACCGAGGCGCCCTTCTCTGCGCTGGGCTGGCGGCGCCTGGTGCCCGCCGTGCCCCTGAGCCAGCTGCACCCGCGCGGCTTGCGCAGCTGCGCTGTCGTCATGTCTGCAGGCTCAATCCTCAACTCCTCCTTGGGCGAGGAAATAGGTAGGTCTCAGTGCGGGGACCAGGTCGCCTTGTCTTGAGCCAGTGTGTCCCTGGGAGCTGGTTCTTTCCGTGCGCGCCTCTGGATCTCACTGGCGGGGCAGGCTGGGGTCTCCGCACCAGGTGTTTCTTGTGTGAGCTGGAGATTCTTCAGGTGATTTCCTCTTGCTGGCGCAGAATGAGTCTCTCTGGGGTCACAGCAGAAGTACTCTTCGGGGGACTCTTAGAGCAAGGATTTGGGGAATGCTGGGGAGCAAGAAGGGTCCTCCCCATAGCTGATGCCAGTGGGCAGTGGAAGAAAAGCGCCGCCCCTTGCTTCCAGTGTCCTTCTCACTGTTCAGACTTCGTATCCCATAGAAACCACAGTCTGCATGGATAGGCTCCCAGGCTGGCCCCCGAAAGCCGGGTGAACCCATCTTGCAGTGGGAATATGGGAAGGGAACAAGAGGAGGAGGAGGCAGGAAAGCAAGAGCTGCTCAATCAGGGCATCACCTCCAAAGAGCAGGGTGCATGAAGATCATGTTGGTTACTGTGGGCTCTGAGAAGAGCCCAGCTGCTGTTGGGAACATCTTTCCCATGGGAGCCTAAGTTCTGGCCTCCCAACTGTTGGCGCAAATCCAACCTTTGGGGCTCTGCCAGTGCACCTACCGGGGACCTTCTCCAAGATGGTAAATAACACGCAACACCTGGGCTTCCTCCCTCCCTGCCAGGCTCTGTCTTCACATCCCTGTCAAGAGCGCTGGAGCACATCTGTTTCCCGACGCCTGTATCCGTCAGGGTTCTCCAGAGACTCACACCAGGAGGATATGTGTCTATACAGAGAAAGATTTATTTTAAGGACTTGACTCTCATGATCGTGAAGGCTGGCAGAGTCTGAAATAGGTAGTGCAGGCCAGCAGATGGGAAACTGAGGCGGAGCTTCTGTGTTGCTGTCTTGAGGCAGAATTTCTTGTTAAGGAAACTTCAGTCTTTGTTCTTCAGGCATTCACCTGGCTTGAGGAAGCACACCTGCATTGTGAGAGTTGTCTGCTGTTCTCAAAGTCTAGTGATTTCACTGTTAATCACATCTTAAAAACACCTTCCCAGCAACATCTAGACTAGTGTTTGACCAACCAGCTGGGCACTGTGGCCTAGCCAAGATGGCACACAACATGAGCCATCGCTATGTCTTCCTAGTTTTGAAGTGCTAGGTCTAATCTTTTTTGATTGATGGGGGCATGGCAGGGTTCAAATACATTTGCCTCCTGCAGAGTGGTGTAGGTTCTGCACCAGATGGGCCAGCATTGGCCCTCCTCAGAATTCCCCTTCCTGGCTGGATCACATTCATTTCCCTACCTACCCCGGCCTCTCACCCTGTGAAGATACCCAGGCTCTTGTGTTCCCATGGCTGGGCTCTCCCTCAGCAGTTTCAGATCCCTTTGCTCCCAGAACTGCCCCCGTTCCCAGGCTAATTCCATTGCTGCACCAGTCAGCAAGCAGCTTGGCTCTTTAGGCTTATTCATTCGACAAATATGTGTTTAGCCCCTAATATGTGCTTGACTCTGTACTAGGAGCAGGAAAACAAATGTGAATCAAATACAGCATCAGCCTCAAGTCCAGATGTAAGATAATCGCGCCCTGTACACTCTCACAGTAGGCAGTGTTAGGTCATAACTGGTCTGGAAGCGACATTCAGGGAATGTTGCTCCCTCTTTGCAAATAAGTAAAATTTGTTGTCTTCATTTTAAGTGGATCCATTAGTTGTTCTGTGTCCTGGAAGAGTGGCCCATGTTCCAGAGTTGTCTTAGGATAGGGTGAAGCCACTGTAGGCAGGCTCAGAAACCGAGACCTCAGCTCAGCAGAAGTCCTTGGGCATGAGGCTAAATGAGAAATATTTTTAAAGTTAAAAAAAAAAAAGATAGTGAGTCTGGAATCAAGGTCTGGGGTCCCTGTGTCCCTGTGCTGACATTACAGCAGGCTCATAATAACACAGTCCATGTGTCACATAAGCTTGTAGCCAAAGCCAGAGCAGAGCAGCCTGCAATTTATTAAGAAGAAGCAGTGGTTTAAGAGGTCCCCGGGGTGAAATAACACCACAGTTCTTTCTCATTTCTGAGGGCCAATAGTAACAATGTAGAAAAGGAATTTAAGTATTATGCTTGAAGCAGGCAGTAACTTGCTTCCGGTTTGGTTTTGTTTTAAACACCTCTGCATCAGAGGTGAAGATCTGGATTGCTCTTGCATGCCAGTGAGCAGTTCCCTTGTCCTTTATTTCTGCGTAAATATCCCTGACCAGAATCTTGTAAACTAGAATTTGGAAGAGAGCATGAAAGACACTGAGAAGTCCATGTTTCTGGGAAACTTGAAATGCCAGTTATATCTTTGTTAATTTCTAGTATCCAAATCTAATTTATTTTGCATGCCTTTAAGAACTGTAGAATCACAACTGAAGAACATGCCTGGAAATTTCTTTAAAATTATCTTTATTGTTTTGTCTAGGGTCTTTTGGATCAGATTGTGTATCTACTATTTTAAGAACATGTAACCATAGCGTGGCTCAATTTGTATAAACAAAAAGTTTCATTTGTATAAGTTGGTATCTCAGCATCAGTACTTTACATGCCAGGTGCCGACTTCGCTCCTTCCTGTTCACCTGAATATATGCAAGCAAACCCACGTAGTTATGAATGGCTTGCAGAATACAAACAAACTCTGGCAGCAGATTCCTTTAGGCAGCTTAGAGTATTGGGGGCAGCTGTAGCTAAATTCATGTTGGTCCCTAAGTATCTACTTGTGAATTGGCTAAGTGAAGATCAAAAGACTTACCAAAGATCACAATCTTATGAAAAACTGAAGACAGAGCTAGAAAGTATCTCAGATGGTCAGTGCTTACCAGCCCTACCTCCGCTCTGCCAGGAGGCCACCTGTACACGCTTATGTCCAGGGAAGACCCAGTCTCAGGTTTGCTTACTGGCTGCCCTTTAGCTCCCCCTGGTGTTTGTTCCACTGGCAGTGCGGCCCCCATCCGCCTACCCTTCTGTTGGAACTGAGTCACACAAAGGAATTGGTTTTGGTTAGGAAAGTATAGCATTTGTAAACACTTTTGCTATGAATATGTTATTGAAAAACCAACTAATTGTTGTGGAAACCTGGATCATTCTCTCCTAGAGTCATAAGATGATCTGTTTTCACCCCTGCATATAAGCAATAATAATTTGCTTCTGTGCAGTGCTACTGGCATTCATGTGGAAACACGTTACGGAGGAGAAAGTTCTGCTCTAAACCACCAGTGATAGCCTTCATGTGGGAAACCAAGATCTGTGTACTTGAAACTCAGATTCTGGCAAGTGCATGGGAAATGGGACGTGGAGGGAGAGACTGGGGATGGGATGCAGAGACTGGTGGAGAGGGCTTGAGATTTGACGTGTCCTGTTACTTTTTTAAAAAAGCAAGAAAGAAGAAAGCAGTCCATATACTCCTCCGATGAGCGTTATTTATTGGTCACCAACTCTCCACCAGATCCTGTGCTAGACACAAAACTGAAGAGGTCACGGGCCCGAGCATCCATACTGGCACACTTCAGTGGTAAACAGACAATTCCCGTGTTGTGGATTGGAGAAGGACAGGGAGATATGTAGGCTGACAAGGCAGAAATGATGATGAATTCCTAACTCCCCTGAGGGCTGGTGGCGGGGCAGAGGGAAGAGGTTGGTAAAGACTGCTCCAGGGAGAGGAGACCAGCTGAAAGCCCAGCATCATATGGAAGTGAGAAACAGCGTGGTATACAGGTGGTGAGAGCTACAGGGAGTACACGGGCTCATAGGGACAGAAGAGAGAAGCCAACTTGGAAGGCAGATCATCTTCCTAGATGTCCTTGCAAGCCACTCTGAAAATTATTCTTTACTTAACAATTGTAATCATAGATACCACTTATAGTATAGACAAGGCCCTGTTCAGAATCCTTTTTTTTTTTCTTTTTTTCTTTTTTTTTTTTTCCAAGAGGGGGTCTCCCACTGTTGTCCAGGCTGGAGTGTAGTGGCACAATCTTGGCTCACTACAACCTCCACTTCCCAGGTTCAAGCAATTCTCCTGCCTCAGTCTCCCAAGTAGCTGGAATGACAGGTGCCCACCACCCTATCCAGCTAATTTTTGTATTTTTAGTAGAGATGGGGTTTCACCATGTTGACCAGGCTGATCTTGAACTCCTGACCTCAAGTGATCTTCCTGCCCCAGCCTCCCAAAGTGCTAGGATGACAAGCATGAGCCACCGTGCCCGGCCCAAAATGCTCTTTTTGTGCTAACTGTTGTAAACCTTACAACCCTGACTGATAGGTAAGTTTGTTCCCATTTTATAGATAAGGAAATACCTCCAGTCACACGTGCAGAGCCTGGGTTCAAACCCCAGTGTGGGTCTCCAGAAACACTAGCTCTCACCCCTGTGCCGGCAATGCACAGCCATCTCAGATAGTTGCTATAGAAATCACGCCAGAGCCTGGGCTTGAGGCTGCGAGGGAAGTAAGTCAGGAGGTGAGGGTTACAGGTCCTGGGGAAAAACAGGGCCTCCGTGGTGCTGGGAAAACATCGCTTCGTCCAATCCCAGGCAGGCCATTCTCTAGTGACTGGAGGCTGGCTCTTCCGCTGTGTGAATTTTCTCATCAGCGTAGGAGAGGAGGGGGATGTGGGGGATGGGCCCCAGGGCAGGGCAGTGACCGGGTGCTGGAGGGCTTGCTGGCCCAGCAGCTCCTTGAAGGACTTTAATTTTCCTTCCATGGATGCACTTGTCTGGCTCCATTCTCAAGGTCAACACGGCATGGTTCTGGCCTGGGAATGCCTTCTCCAGAAATGAAACTTGACTTTCTTCCCCTTGTGTTTGCTGTCTGACCTATTCCTTTTTGTTTAAATAGGAATGGACAGCTTCTATTCTCACAGTGCATTATCAGGGCATGCACAGCCAGGTGTACGTTTATAAAACATGCTTGTGTGACAGACGACAGTCTCAGTGCACCCTCCCCTTCCATCCCCACCCCACGCTGCTCATGGAGGCTGTTCATAGAGGGCTTGCACTGGGCCTAGCCACAAGCCTACGTGACCCTGCCTCGCTGTCCTCTGCACGCAGGTGGCCTCTTAACTCTGCAGACTAATACCACCTCCAAAGGAATTACACTGCTTTATCTTTCTGTGCCCTGTGCCTCGTGAAGTCCTTGGATGGCTTAGAGCACAGCTCCACAATAAGACAATGGGCATTTCAATGCTGGAAAGTTTTCAAGGGTGATGCAATTAATTCACATTTATTAGTCAACTAATAGAAATGCACCCACCGCTTGGGGCCCTTGGCTAGGCTGTGTCTGAGGGGTTGTCAGCATGGTTTGGAGAGAACTGGGGCTGAGGATTGCTGGCATCACACTTCCCCTCAGGCTCGGGGTGACTCCCTCCCAGCACCTGCAGTCACCTCGCTGTCTGGAGTCTCCTCTCACTGTCTGCAGCCAGAGGGTTGCCCTGGCTTGGCAGTTGGCACAGTGAGATCTAAGCTTACCCTTAGACTTTCCAAGGCCCTATCGAGGGTCCATGAGAAAAAACTACTGTGATAAGTATACTCAGAGTTCTTTTCCTTCCAGTTGTTGACATTTGCACTGGTGGTACAAACACAATGATGCGTGGGACTGGGGCTTCTTAGCACAAGTCAGGGCAGCAGAACCCAAAGCTCAACCTTTGAATATGTGTTTTTTCAGATTCAGTGGGACTCATGGGGAAATAGGAGAAAAACGCTTATGTGTGCCAGTTCACAAAGGAAAAGCCCCTGTGTAATTGCATTGTGAGCCGAACTAGCCACTTTTCTCATGAAATGCGATTTCAACTTGAAAAGAAATGTTAATTATTCAGACTTGGATATTTGACAGATATGTTCTCAAAAAGGAATCAAGGGAGCGTGTCACTTTTAGGAAAATAACTGATAGTATTTCTTGCCAATGATAAAATTCAAGCTTTGAACCATGAACTTGGAAGTTATCCAGACTTTAAAAACCGGTGAACTCCATGGTGATACTAACCAATATGGTGTTTCAATTCTTTTTTTTTTTTGAGACGGAGTTTTGCTCTTGTTGCTCAGGCTGGAGTGCAATGGTACGATCTCGGCTCACCGCAACGTCTGCCCCCTGGGTTCAAGCGATTCCCCTACTTCAGCCTCCCGAGTAACTGGGATTACAGGCATGCACCACCATGCTCAGCTAATTTTCTTTCTTTCTTTCTTTCCTTCTTTCTTTCTTTCTGTCTGTCTGTCTGTCTGTCTTTTTTTTTTTTTTTTGCATTTTTAGTAGAGACAGGGTTTCTCCCTGGTGGTCAGGCTGATCTCCAACTCCTGACCTCAAATGATCCGCCCCTCTGGGTCTCCCAAAGTGCTGGGATTACAGGCATGAGCCACCACGCCCAGCCAGTGTTTCAACTCTTTATTACAAAATGCATCACCATTTGGAAGATCTGCCTAACATATATATATAAAACTTACATATAACTATGCCTAGCTGATAGTTTTCAGGTGATCATTGTACAATATTATACAATTACGCATGAGTGGAAGGTCCATTTTAAGAGAAAAACAGACCACAAGTTTTAATGTAACAGAGCACAAAAAGTTCATTGACAGGTTTCAGATTCCAAATTATAACCAACACTAAGAAACTAGCCCTCGTAGAGTTTTGTTAGGTATCAAAGAAGAATATTCACAGTTCTTTGAAAGGATTCTTTAAATAGCTTTCTCAATTCAACAATGTGTCTGAGCCTTCATATACTTCAAATAAAACAACATATTGCAACAAGTTGAATTCGAAAGCAGATATGAGAAACCAACTTTCTGAAAAACCAGACCTAAAAGAGACTTGCAAACATTGAAAACGGTGCCAGTCTTCTCAGTATTCTTTTGGTTTTTGAAAATACAGGGTTTTTTTAAATTGAAAAAACTCTATTTTAAAATAAATTAATAGACATTTAAAAATTCCCTGCTTTACTTTCTAGTATGGTAAATATCAGTAGATATATTCCATATGCCTAAAAAGTGTTTGGATTATCAATAAATTTCAAGAGTCTACTGTTTGGGGTAATCTAGTTTTTCCACCTCAAATATTGTTTGAATTTTTTGACAAAACGTTATTCAATAAAAATAAATAATAAATCCATTATCTCAATAAAGTATGAACAAATCCTTAAATTGCGAAGTAAAGAACAGGTTTTAACTTGGAGGCATTTACGTATGTTGGCATCGTTTATACCCAGAGTAGATCCCCTTGAATCTAGAGATTGGCAGACTTTATTACAGAGCCTGGTAGTAAATATTTTAGGTTTTGTGAACTGTATCTCTGTTTCTGTCTCAACAGTTCAACTCTGTGGTTATAGACAGCGTGTACAGTGGATGTGTCTGTGTTATGGTGGAACTTGATTTACTAAAACAAGTGGCAGGCCAGATTTGGCCAGAAGGTCATAGTTTGCCAACTCCTGCAAAATTTCCCCTAAAAGAACGTTGCAGGGTTTTGATGACATAGCCACCTACACCCTACGCATTCACGTGTTCCAAAAGTGGATTAATGTTGGCGCTAAAGCTGGACTTTGAATTCTTTTAGTTCAGGGCTTGACAGTGAAGACACCTTTTTTCACATTGTTTTAGTGGGGGCATGCATGGTAAGTTTCTGCTATTTGGAGAGCAAGAAGAAGACTCCAAAGGAGCAGGTAGCAGGGACTGGGGAAGAAGGCGGCTGCCTTAGGCACTTGTGCGGGACTCGGGGACTGTACATGCAGCTCCCCTTGGGCATGACAGAAATACCTCTTTTCACCTCTCCCTCACAGACAGGCACTGTCCTTGCTCCAGGCGGAGCTTGGAATCTGCATGAGATATTTGCAGCTAAAGATGGCCCTTAGAAAATTGCTTTCTTGCTCATTGACGCTTCAGGCTGGTTTCTAGGAATTTCAAGACACATGTATGTTTATAGACTGCCTTATGCAAAGGGACCATATCCCCTCTTCCCAGTGCTAAATCAGGTGAACCCACTTTCCTGTGCCTCCCACTCTTCACCACCTTGTCAGCCTCCAGGATAGGGGTAACTTGTTTTCATCCAGGTCCTCCCAGCCCAGCATTCAGAGAACTTGGGCAAGTCGGGCTGTCAGGTTGAATGAGGTGAGATGTAGATTTATGTTGCATTCATAGTTCAACTTTGGTGAAGCACAGTGTGTGGTTATAGAACATAAGAGCCCTGGCAGCTGGTGGCATTGGTGGTCTCTCCATCTTGCCCATCCTCTGGGCTACAGCGGTCTGGTCTGCTGCTAACGCAGAATGCTCTAAGGTTGCTTTCACACAGGTATTCTTGCTATCGGCAGCAGTACGTCAGGTTGCATGGAAGTCAGGGCTGGCTTGCTTTCTTTCTTCGACATTAAATGCAGAATCTCTGCTGAAGGGTTGGCTTTCTTTTTAAGCATACATCAGCACCAGAAAGCAGCTCTTGCCTTCTGGTGTCTTTATCTGCTCCAGTAGAGTCTCCCTCAAGATGCATTGGAAGCTTTGGGAGAATGGCTGCATCAAGCATGACACTTGTAAAGAATGCCGTAAAGGTAGCAGGTATCTAAATATCACTTAGATGATACAGTATCGCCCATAATTGAACAGATTATATATACATATATATTATATATATATAATATACATATATATTATATATATATAATATATATATATATATCCATATTGATGTTTCCTCTAGCCAAGATCTCATTCTCAATGAAGAGTAAATTCTCTGCAAATCATGTGGGGACATCTTAACTTTATTGATGGTGTTTCATT
The DNA here is from genome assembly GCF_003255815.1 of Theropithecus gelada. NCBI lineage: Eukaryota > Metazoa > Chordata > Mammalia > Primates > Cercopithecidae > Theropithecus > Theropithecus gelada. Next base: position 10,265,620 of record NC_037681.1, read on the forward strand.
AGCTTCAGGTATTGAAAGGTTTGCTTTAACATTTTTTCCTAGATTATGTGATTCTACAGAGAACAAAAGTAAGCTTGTCACTTATGTGCCCTTAGATTCTCATGATGCAGTTTTGAGATTTAACTCTGCTCCTACACGTGGTTATGAGAAAGATGTTGGGAATAAAACCACCGTACGCATCATTAATTCGCAGGTAAGACAGATGGAGTGTTTTCATGGATGTGTGTTTCTTAGGTTTAACTGGATGAGTGAAGAGAAATGAGTTTAACTGGATGAGTGAAGAGAAGTTACCTGGTTAATTATGACCATGGTACTTGTTTATTTCTATCAATCTTATAATTAATGCAAATTAATGAGGAAAACTGCAGAGAAATGGTAATTTAGACATGACATGAATAGGAGGAAATGAATAAGATTAAAAGGAAAAATCAGTAGAAATAGAAATATATATACATATTTGTAATCATAGACTTAGCATGTTGCATTGTGTGAACTGACCAAAGTTAAACTTAGAAGAAATGGCAATAAAGAAAGCAGAGGATAAAGGGGAGAAAGCAAAGTATAAAATCTGAGAGTTCGTAGGAGATCTTTGCAACTTTAGTCTGCCATTTGGAAATTTTAAAAAATGAAAAGGAATTATTTAATTGGAAATGAAAATACCTCGTTTATTCACGTTCTTAATAAGAATACCTTGCAAATGTATAGCAAAGTTATCCTCAGAACAAACCACAACAATTTCTGGAGTTTCAAAATATGTAGAAAAAATGAGGTGATGAGTGATTTATGGTGAGTTGCTTACAGAACAAAAGATTAGCTTTCTGCACAGTTCACTGCACCAGGCAGCCTGCCTCAAGGTAAGAAACAATTACCATATTTCCTTAATTCAGAGATGTCATTTGACTGTAAAATCTGCCATTCATTTAATAACAACTTTTTGCAAAGGAGGAGATAAATGCCACCAAATTAGAATACATATCATCTGTAACATACATTCTAACTTAGAAACTTTAACGTGAGGGAAAAAAGTATATCGTAATAATGGTTAAAAAAAATGTGTCTTAAAACCCAGGGAAAATAATACTTTGTTTTTTCCTGAAACAATAATTTTAAAAAGATGATTGGCAGCTGAGATTGAAGAATTCATTTAGAACTAGGTAGGGCCACAGAGGGAAGCTGGCACGCTGGAGGCTCCTTCGGGACTCACTTCATCCACACCTGCAACGCTCTCTCCAAATTACACGTGGAGGCAATTGTAGAAGAGGTTGTGGGACTTGAATTAGCTGGGGAATTGCATCCTTCAGGATCTGGATTCAGTACCACCAGACATGAGTACATTGCTGGTGAACAGTCAGAACTTGTGTTTTTTTTTAAAAAAAAAAAATAATAATTTCCTTAAACATTATTTAAGTGCTTCTGCATGCAATGCCTGCGTCTCTCCCTCCCCCAGAAGAAACTACAAAGTCTGAGCCACCTTTTTCTTGTCCTAGTTCTTTTTAATTTTCACCTCTTTTTAAAATGCAGTTTTTAAAAACCAAACCCTGGCTTCGAAATGGTTTTTCTGTGTGTTTGCAGATCCTGACCAACCCCAGCCATCACTTCATTGACAGTTCACTGTATAAAGACGTCATTTTGGTGGCCTGGGATCCTGCCCCGTATTCCGCAAATCTTAACCTGGTAAGTGTTTCCCTGGATTCGCCCACCCCAACAGTCAGACAATGGCTTTGACTAATTGATCATAAGATCTAGGCAAGGATTAAGCTTTGACAGACAACGAAAGTACCCATCAATATCAATTTCATGCATGTTTATGAATACCGCATTGATACCCAGTTACAGTAGCACACTTGTGAACATTAGTTATCTAATGCCAAAGTGCTTTTGTGCAGAATTGGTGGGCAGGGCAGCTGGGTGGGGGAAATGTAGAATATCTAAATATTCAGAAATTTCTAGTTACACTAAAGGGTTGACTGATTATACTCAGAATTGTTTCACTGTGATGGGGCTACATTACCTTTCAAGTAGTTGGAAGACCTTTTGAAATAAATTGAAAGTGATTGGCACGAAAATCTCAACTTTGTGAATCCACAGCTCATTTTTATTTAAATGGGGCCTCTTCCAGGTTTTTCTTGAGTGTGTTCCTCTTTGGCTTCTGCTTCTGAATCTGCTTAATTTTATGCAATAGGGCTGAAACAAGTTTATTACTAGCCATAAAAACACAAACAGGTTATATTTGGGATATTCTGGTAAATCATTGCCTATCTAAACAAGCAACCAGCTACTTTTGGTGAAACCTTTCATGAAAAGCCAGCGTGCTTGTTTTTCAATGAGGGCTGGAAAAGATGGATAGTATTTAGCCTAGTAAGAGATGCTGTCATTTCTGTAAACGAGTGTCTTTGACTTGTTTAGTGAAGACCAGAGAGGATGCAACCTTCTTAAGATGAGTGTCAGGGAAAGATCTTTGCTTCTTCGAGAGGTAACCTCCCAAGATAGAAGCGGCTCCTGGAGAAGGAGCATGTTGGTCACTGTTGACCTTGAGACTGAGGCTGGACATTTACCTCGTATGATTACTTACAATTCCTGACCAGGCGTGCAAGTCAAAATCACCTGGAGAGTATTTTTCAAAATCTGTCAGAGCCCCATCTCCGGAAATGTAGGATATATATAGCCTCAATGTATATTTTTTGAGAGGGCTCTTTGATTCTCATATGTACCCTCCACTGAGAATCAAGCATCAGATGGGTGTTTGAACTTTTCAACTTCCTTTCCAGCCTGAGGCTCCCTGGTTTTAAACTCTTGCAGCTTTCTTGCTATTTGTGAACAGACTGAGAGTTTCTAGCTGTTGGACCTTATTTCTTCCTCTATTGGAAGCAGCCCAACCCAGGGCACAGAGCTGGCCACTGGCAGTGCTAAAATCCCAGTGACAAGTCCACTTTCTGTAAGGCCTTTACTGCCATGTGAGGCCCCAAGAGGAGGGAGGGTAAAGGAGCGACTCTCGCTCTGACTCCACATTCCTCTTGCTCCCTTGCCAGGGCCACATGGCTTGGGGCTTCGATTATGAAAGATACTCTGGTCCAGTCATTCTCAAAGCTTTTAAAGCGACAGCGCCATTTCATTAGTGAAATATTACCTGTGATCTTAATGTATACCCACTATACACCGCTGCTGTCTGTTTAAAGGGAGTTCTATGAGCTAAGCTTCTTCCCACCCACCCTCTCCAAATCCATGTCATGGTTACAGCTGAGACGCTTCTGAAAACTTCCTTTTTGAAAAACATCCTTATTGATTTTTCATACAATAGCATACATTGTGTAAACAAATATAAGTGTACATTTTGAAGAATGATAACAAATCTATATACTCATGTATCTACCATCATAATGAAAAACTGGAATATTTCCTTCACCCCAGAGAGTTCCTTTGTCAATCCATCCTAGTCAATCTTCCCAGCCCCAACCCAGGCCCAGGCAGCAGCAATACAATTTCTGTCACTATAGATGAAATTTGGAAAACTTATTTTTGAAATACACTGATCCAGTCCCCAGGGGCCAACAAACTACACCCATGGGCCAAATCTAGCCACCACCTGCCTTCATAAATAGTGTTTTATTAGAACACAGCACGCCCATTCAATATTTATTGTCCATGGCTGCTTCTGTGCTACGATGGTACAGTTGAGTAGAGACGATCGACTCTATGGCCTGCAAAGCCCAAGGTGTTGATTATCTGGCCCTTTGCAGAAGAGGGATGCTGATCCGTGACCTAGTCCATTTTTCTCATTTGACCAAAGCACAAAGCATTATCTCTGCTAGGGATAGCACCCTGGTCTCTCTTTGTTTTCATCCCCTCGTCCCAATGAGGAAGTATCTGTAGATGGAATGAGTCGTGATCCTTCCCCATCCTCTAGCCCCAGCCTGGCCCCTCTGCCTCGAATCAACCAGCCATGCCCTGTCTCCTTTCACGGTTTAGTTCTTTCTACTTGACTGCATTGATTTTTTTTTTCCTTAGTGGTACAAAAAACCGGATTACAACCTGTTCACTCCATATATTCAGCATCGTCAGAGAAACCCAAATCAGCCATTTTACATTCTTCATCCTAAATTTATATGGCAGCTCTGGGATATTATCCAGGAGAACACTAAAGAGAAGATTCAGCCAAACCCACCTTCTTCTGGTTTCATTGGTAGGTGTCATATTAAAAATTGGAATGAGGGGGGAGCAGACAGGATGAGATCTAATATTTAACAAATATACAGTCATGTTGTACGGGTTGAGAATACCTTCTCTGAAATGCCTGGAACCAGAAGTGTTTCTGATTTTGGATTTTTTTCAGATTTCAGAATATTCACAGATACTTAACTGGTTGAGAATGTCTAATCCAAAAATCCAAAATGCTTCAATGAGCCTTTGCTTTGAGTGCCATGTGGACACACAAAAAGTTTTGAATTTTGGAGCATTTCAGCTTTTGGTTATTCAGATTAGGCATGTTCCACCTGTACAGTAAGAGCCATTAACAGGTGGTTTTGGAGGAAAGGTAGGTTAACTAAGGAAAAAAGAAACACTTGTGTAACAGACTACTCCAAAATTTCAAGGTGTAAAAGAAAGAACTGTTTTATTTTTCTCATGATTTTATAGGTCAGGACAGGCCTGACTGGGCAGTTCTTTCTGTTCCATATGGCATCCATGGAGGTCGCCTGGTGCATTCCGCTCTTTATGGGATGACTTCACTCCCACATCCCTCCGGTCCCTTTGCAGGGATGGCTAAAGGCCCAGCTCGGCTGGGACAGTTGACCATGTGCCTGCACATAGTCTCTTTTGCATGGTGGTCTGAAAGTAACTGGACTTCTTAAATGGCAGCTTATGAATCCCAGGGAGAACATTCGAAAACACAGGAAGTCAAGAATTTGAATTTCAAGAATTTGAATTCTTCTCTGCCACTGCCAGTTTCTTAAGGCCAACACCTAGGGGCTGGTACACCATCACAGGTGCAATTCTATTGGCCAGAGTCATTTCAGGGCTTATTGATTCCAGGGGAGAAAACATAGACCCCGCCTCTTGAGGGAGGTGAGGCAGGCATGTCCAGGAATGTGCGGCATCGTGAATCTACCACCCATGCCTGTTCATGTAGCTTATGCCATGCTTGGTTGTGGAGCTCAATCTGTGACCACAGGAGAGAGTGTTGGTTTTCAAGACTATGAGTTGGTATGGGCTTTGATGAGACTAGTTCCAGTATCTCATTTAGCTCTCTTCACCGAAGAGTATCTTTCATCTACAGATGGGTTTTATGTAACAAGAGCATCACACTGGGCCTACATTGTCTTCTAGTCAAGCTTTGATCCTCAGAGTTTTTGGTTTTTACCTCATTTCTTTATCTGTGTTTTAGCTCATCACCCCATTGTCTCTTTGATATTACCTGAGTAGGGTAATATTAAGCAATATCCTAGACCCTTTTGGCAATATGAAAACCTACACAAGAACCAAACGATACTGGTTTTGTCTGTAAAGAACTGTAATGTTCTCTTCCCCAATTTCAATGAATTTACAACCCTTTTCCTTTCTTGGGCTGCACAGTGGTTCGCCATGAATAAAGGAAAGACTTGTGGAGATAACACTGGTTTGGTTATGAATTCAGGACACACAGGTATCCTGAATTGAAGCTTGCAGATTTTAGAGTGGGTTTTTGGTATCATAATAATGTGAATTATTTTACATATAATTTAAGAAAAAAATTTACAATATGACTGCATACTCTTTTCCATAAGCTCAGCTTTTTCTCTCCCTTTTAAACTCATGCCTTTGACACTCTTTGTTTCTGAATCACTCTTTTGAAATCCTAAGTTCTTTATCTTTGGTGTGGTTTCATAGGATCTTGTTGATTTAGGAAAAAAAGTATAATCTAGTTTGTCAGCAAAGAGTAAACAGGATAGAATAATGCCTAGACAGCATAACAAGATGTGACAGAAGTTTAATAAAGTCTTTTTCATATCCTCACCCTCTCATAAATTCATGTGGCTAATATTTGATTAGAGCAAAAGTTTTAAAGCACAGTTAGAGGGGCCTGTCAGATACACTTATTATCAACACGTGGTTTAAAAAATTCAAGTTAGATAGTCATAACTGAAAAAAAAGTACTTTCCTATGTTGTTTTTGCTAAAAGAAATCATGCCACGTATAGCCAGCTTCCTTTTAAAGCTCTTTACTGAGAATTTAAAGTTTCAGAAGCTGAAGATTATCTTTAAGGCTTCTTTGACTTGAAGGGGCTGCAGTTTGATGTCATTGCAAGAGGTTGAGGTGGCAGAGGATGGGTTGAGTTTGAATTCCCCTCGCCCGCTTGCTGGCTTGCTGACCTTGGGCAAGTTACTTAATCCTCTGACCCTGAATATCCACAGATGAGAAATGGAAGTACTAATAATCATTATTATTTTCTAACACTGTACTGACCAATATGGCTACTTACATTTCAATTTCTTCAAACTAAATAAGAGGAAACCTTTTGTTTCTCAATCTCACTAGCCCCATCTCAAATTCTGAGTCACCACATGCTCCTGATGGCTACCATATTGGATAGTACAGAGACAGAACAATTCCATTGTCCCAGAAAGTTATGTAGGACAGCACTGTTATGTTTTGCTAGTCACAAAAGAATGAAAAACAGCAAGTTGATAAGAAATCCCTCAGTGCCCACTGGGCAGGCTGTGTTCTGTGGGTAAGGGTTAGGGTCGGGCGAGGTTAGAAGAGGCAACAGAAGATGTGGTCTGGCGTTGTTAAGTTTATTTGTGGCCCTTGTGCCTTGTCATGGTGAAGCATGTGAGAACCCTCACCAAGGATGGGCAGTGGAGACAGCTTGGATGAGTTCTGCTCAGAAAACCTCCAGCACCTTCTGATTACCCACAAGACTGCAGTAGTCTTTGCCCCTCTTCTTTGATCTTGATCATAAATAGGCTGAGAGCCAGAATCTGTTTTATAATTTATCCGACATCCTTAAATAGCAGTAAAATGATGTCACCCACATCTCAATCTGTCTGCTATGAGAATTTTAAAAATCAATGACTGGTTTGTTTTTTTTTTTCTGTTATCAAAAAAATGTTCTCCAAATGCCCCCTTCATGTACTGAGGTCATGTTGAGAAGGCATTGACTTGTTGTCTCAGCACCTCATTGTTTCCAAGTGCTCTAACCTCTAGCGTCAGCTGCTGAACGAAAGAACCCATCCAAGAGCTGTTAGAAGGGATTAGAACATTTCAGTTTGCACAGTCCCATCTTCAGCCCTGGGTCCACCGGTCAGCAGGACAGTCACCATCACAAAAGATCACCTTGGCAGTGTCTCTGGCCTCTGGTTGTTCTGATCCACAAGGGGCTGCCCTGGAGGTGAAACAGTGTGCCCCACTTCCTTTACTGATGTGCTCATTAGATACATATATATACACATAACTGCACACATGGTTGGCTTCATAGGGCTTTTGGTTTCCAATATTTTTGAACTAAAACCTTTCCTAATGTGTCCATCCTTATAGTCTCCCATGCAATTACTTATATTTCTAAACCCTCTGACATGGTTCAGGTATTTGTCCCCACCTAGATCTCATGCTGAATTGTAATCCCCACTTCACCTGGGCCTCGTGGGAGGTGTTTGGATCATGCGGACAGATCCTTCATGGCTTGGTGCTGTCTTCATGATAGTGAGTTCTCATGAGATTTGGTTGTTTTCTGATTTTTTTTTTTTTTTTTTTTTGAGACAGAGTCTCGCTCTGTCACCCAGGCTGGAGTGCAGTGGCATGATCTCGGCTCACTGCAACCTCCGCCTCTTGGGTTCAAGCAATTCTCCTACCTCAGCCTCCCAAGTAGCTGGGACTACAGATTTGGTTATTTGAGATCGTTGTGGTACCAACTCCCGCCCACTCTGTCTCTTGCTCCTGCTTTCAACATGTGAAGTGTCAACTCTGACTTTTCCTTCCAAAGTCAGAGGCCTCCTAAGAAGCAAATGCCAGCACTATGTTTCCTGCACAGCTTGCGAAACTATGAGCCAATTAAATCTCTTTTCTTTATATTTTACCCAGTCTCAGGTATTTTATTATAGCAGTGCAAGAACAGACTAACACATCCACTGCATACATTTTCTTTATACATGCTTAGGAATCTGCATGTTTGAAATAGAGAGACTCTAAAAAGCTGACTATTTTGAACACAAAAGACATTTCTTTGTATGGAGATTATCCAGCGGCAGTTGGATTCCCAGGGAGATGTTACTGAGCCCCTTAAATGTAGTGCTGTTAGTGCTATTCAAGGCCTCGTTACTGGGGCCTGAATCCTTCATATAGGCGAAAGGTAGTGAGCAAGGAAGGTAAGGGTCATACTCAAGTGGATATTAATTGCACACTTCCTGTGTGCCAGACACAGGACTGGGCCCCAGAAACCTGGTGGTGAAGAAACCAGGCAAGGGTCCTGCCCACGCAAAACTTGCAGGACAGACGTAAATAAAATCGTTATAAAGTATGATAAGTCCAACGAAGGAAAAGAAAAGAATGCATCAAGGATTGTTCTGTGTCTGTTTTGCCCATCATTGTATTTCTGCTGTTAGCCTGGTACATAGTAGATACAAATAATAATTACTTGGTGAGTGAATGAATGTTTTAGCTCAATGTTTTTCAAAATTTAGCATGTGTCAGAATCACGCAAAAGGTTTGTGTGCTAATAAACCATTCCTGCAAAGCAAAAGTTAGATTCTAAAAAGAATAATAAGCATTTATTCTTTCACAGTTTCCGTGGGTCAGTAATCTGGGAGCAGATTGGTTGGATGATTCTGGCTCACAGTGTCTCCTAAGGTTACAATCAAACTGTCTGGATTCGGGCTGGATAATGTGTTTCCAAGATGACTCACTTGCGTAGCTGAGGGCGGGAGGCCTCAGTTCCTTACCACATGAACCTCTTTCCATAGCACTGCTTGGGCATCCTCACAACATGGCAGCTGGCTTCCAGAGAACAGGGGATCTGAGAAAGAGCAGGGAGGAAGGCCCAATGTTTTTATGATGTCATAAGCTAACACATCTGCTACATTATCTTTGTTACACAAGTCAGCACCATTGTTATGGGACGAAACTACACAAAAAACATGAATAGCAGGCACCAATCGTTATGGAGTCAGTTTGGAGGGTGGCTGTCACAGTTTTGTAAACCAGATTACTGGGCCTACTCCCAGAGTTTTTGAGTAGCTGGAGATTGTGAGAATTTGCATTTCGAACAAGTTCCCAAGTGATACTGACACTGTTGGTTCAGGGGCCACGCTTTGAGAACCATTCTTTTAGCTTTGTGGAATCTTTTTTTTTTTTTTTTTTTCAGTAGAAATAAGACTTTATTTTGACAAGAAACTTACTTTCCAGAAAAGAGGGAATGTTATCTCCTCATTGTCTTTCTGTGAATGTCTTCATATTGACTAATGTTAACATTTGCAGATAATTTTTTAAATCTCTAAGTCACAGTTGTATTATTGTTCAATTGTGGAATCTTAAGAACTTCAGAAATCTAGTCCACAGTCTCTGTACTGATGGATGTACCAGCAACGTGATATGCATTTGGCTCGGTAGGAGGACTCAGGAATCTTGAATAACTACTAATCATGTACTTATTGCAATCTTCAATCCCAAGTGGGATAATTATTATTATTTGTCTTTAGTTAAAATAATGTAACATATTACTAAAAATATAACTTTTTATATATTTTTGCCTTTTGAAATTCTGTAACATTAAATCCTATATTCCAGCAGTATTGGATGTGTGTGTGTGTTTTTTGTGTTTGTTTGTTTGAGATGGAGTCTCGCTCTGTTGCCCAGGCTGGAGTGCAGTGGAGCAATCTCAGCTCACTGAAACCTCTGCCTCCTGGGTTCAAGCAGTTCTCCTGCCTCAGCCTCCCAACTAGCTGGGACTACAGGCACATGCCACCATGCCCGGCTAATATTTTGTATTTGTAGTAGAGATGGGGTTTCACCATGTTAGCCAGGATGGTCTCGATCTCCTGAACTCAAGATCTGCCCACCTTGGCCTTCCAAAATCCTGGGATTATGGGCGTGAGCCACTGTGCCTGGCCTATTCCAGCATTACTGGATGTTTTAATTATCAATACAATTATTCTTTTTGATTCTTTGGAAGACATAACTATAAAATTTACTCACTTTACTAATGAACTCAGGTTTTGTCCTTAAAACTTATTGTGAAATGACATACATAACAGTGTGGACTGTAAATGTTTTCCTCAAAAGTGGATTTTTGTTTGTTCCTATCAAGTTGGGACCCAGATTCTTGGATATACTGATTAGTGGGGTATAAGTTTGTAAAAAGCAAGCAAAGTTCCAACTCTCGTTGATTTCAGGAAGGCATTCTCTCACTAACATTTGGGCAGATGAAATTCGGTGTGATCAACTTGAATGTTTCTCCCTGTAAAATTTGTATGTTGAAATTCTAACCCTCAAGGTGATATTAGCAGGTGGGGCCATTGGGAGGTGATTAGGTCATGAAGGTGGAGCTTCCCTCATGGATAGGATTGGTGCCCTTGTAAAAGAGACCCCAGACAGCTCATTTGCCTCTTCCACTGTGAAGACACAACAGAAAGATGGCCATCAATGAACCAGTAAGTGGGCCCTCATGAGGCATTGAATCTGCCACGTATTGTTCATGGACTTTCAGGCCCCTAAAACTATGAAAAATAAATTATTGTCATTTATAAGCCACCCAGTTTATTGCATTTCAGTACAGCAGCCCAAATGGAATAAAACATTCAGCCAACACCTTCCTCTCAAAAAGCATAACATACTTTTTGCACTTTCATTAGGAACCCCTAGCCCAGTACCAGTAGTCTCTTTGATGGCTCATACATCACATGGTCTTGTCTTATTGGATTAAGAACTCTGTCTCTCTCTCTCTCTCTCTCTCTCTGTGTGTGTGTGTGTGTGTGTGCACGCACGTGTGTTTTCTGCTGAGAAAAGGAAAGCAATAAATATTAAAGGGAAAAGGAGTATAGAAGCAACTTCTGTTCAGTGCACCAGTCTGAATGTTTCTTGGTTAGTAGGCCTGGAGATATTTTGACATCAGAATTGTCATTGATCCAGTACCCCATAGGCCGGGCTGAGCTTTTTCTTTGGTGCTGTAAGATCTGTGCACTATTTCCTATGGAAAAGAAAATCAGATTTCCTAGTGAAATCAGATTTGGACAGAAATACTTAAGTTTGTAGCCAATAAATTCTTCCTGTTTTTCTGAAAATAACAGGGCTTCCTTTTCTGCTTAAAGAGAAAGAACAATAGGTTTCAAAATTTTAAGAACACATTGATCTAGCATTGAAGAAAGCAAACTCTAAGAACCTCTTCAACAAAAGTCATTTTATTGTTGGAAAAACACCTGATTTCAGAAGTTTGCAATTTACGAACACAGAAAATGTATCAAAGATAAGAATGATTGTTTTCCTTATAATAAATGAATTCCAAAACATGTGAACAATTATATTCTTGACACAATATAAACACATTCTAATATGAAATTAAACTATGCTTTTATTACAAGCTTACTTCAATATTAATAAGATTCTTATTAATGGAGAAACCGCATGGCAAAAACGGCAAAAACCATAATTACTTTTGTACCAACCTAGTATAATTTGAAGTCAGGTCATGTGATTTCCCCCAGTTTTGTTCTTTTCACTCAGGATAGTTTTGGCTATTCTGGGTCATTCTATTGAATAAGTGTTTTATGATTACATATAAATATTAAGATTAAGATTGTTTTTTCTGTTTCTGTGAAGAATATCATTGGTATTTTGATAGGGATTGTATTGAATCTGTCGATTGCTTTGGGTCAGATGGACATGTGAACAATATTGATTCTTCCAACCCATGAACGTGGAATATATTTCTATATTTTTGTGGCCTCTTCAACTTCTTTCATGGATGTTTTATAATTTTCATTATAGAGATCTTTCACTTCTTTGGTTAATTCCTATGTATTTTATTTGTACTTATTGTAAATAGGATTACCGTCTTGATCTCTTTTTCAGATTTTTCATTGTTGGCATATAGAAATGCTACTGATTTTTGTATGTTGATTTTGTATCCTGCAGTTTTACTGAATGTTTATCAGTTCTAATTAGGTTTTTCCAAATATAAGATCATGTCATCTGCAAACAAGGATCATTTGACTGCTTCTATTTGAATTTGGATGCCCTTTACTTCTTTCTCTTGTCTGATTGCTCTAGCTAGGACTTTCAGTACTATATTGAATAACAGTGATGAAAGTGGGCATCCTTGCCATGTTCCAGATCTTAGAGGAAAAGTTTTCAATTTTTCTCCATTCATTATGATATTAGCTCTGTCATATATGGCTTTTATTGTGTTGAATTATGTTCCTTTTATTCCCACTATTTTGAAGGGATTTTATCATGAAACGATGTTGAATTTTATCAAATGCTTTTTCAGCATCAGTTGAAATGATTATATGTTTTTTGTCCTTCATTTTGTTAATGTATCACATTGATTGATTGCGTATGTTGAACCATCCTTGCATTCCAGGGATAAATCCCACTTGGTTGTGATGAATGGTTTTTAATGTGTTGTTGAATTCAATTTACTAGTATTTTATTGAGGATTTTTTAAGTCAATATTTGTCAAAGATGTTGGCCTGTAGTTTTCTTTTTTGATGTGTCTTTGTCTGGTTTTAGTATCAGGATGGCTTGTAGAATGAGGTTGGAAGTATTCCCTCCTCCTTTATTTTTCAGAATGGTTTGAGTAAGATTGGTATTAGTTCTTCTTTAAATGTTTTGTAAAATTCAGCAGTAAAGCCATTGAATCCTGGGCTTTTCTTTGCTGGGAAACTTTATTACAATTTTGATCTCATTAATTGTTATTGGTCTGTTCAGGTTTTGGATTTCTTTATAACTCAATCTTACTAGATTGTATGTGTCTAGGAATGTATTCATTTCTCTAGGTTTTCCAATTTATTGGTGTATAGCTGCTCATAGTAGCCTCTAATGAGCCTTTGGATTTTTGTGACATCGGTTGTATTATGTCTCCTTTTTCATCTCTGACTTTATTTATCTGAGTCTTCTTTCTTTTTATCTTTGTCTGGCTAAAGATTTTTTCAATTTTGTTTATCTTTTCAAAAAGCCAACTTTATGTTCCATTGACCTTTGTATCATTTTCTTCATTTCAATTTCATTCATTTTGCTTGATCTCTCTTATTTCTTCCACTAAATTTGGTTTTGGTTTGCTCTTGCTTTTCTACTTTTTAAAGATATATCATTTAGTTGTTTCCTTGAAGTTGTTCTACTTTTTTATGTAGATGCTTATAGCTATAAACTTTCCTCTCACTACTACTTTTGCTTTATCTCATAGGTTTTGGTATGTTGTGTTTTCATTATCATTTGTTTCAAGAAACTTTAAAATTTTTCTAAATTTTTTCACTGGACCATTGGTCATTCAGGAGAATACCATTTTATTTTCATGTGTTTATATAGTTTCCAAAATTCATCTTTTTAATTCCAACATTCCTCTTGTTAATTCTAGTTTTATTCCATGGTGGTCAGAGAAGATACTTGATACAATTTCAGTTTTTTTCAAATTTTTTAAGACTTGTTTTGTGTCCTAACATATGGTCTATCCTTGAGAATGATCCAGGTGCTGAGGAAAAGAATGTGTATTCTGCAGCCATTGGATGAAATGTCCTGTAAATAATTATAGGTCCATTTGGTCTGTGATACAGATTAAGTCTAATGTTTCTTTGTTGATTTTCAGTCTGTATGATCTGTCCAGTGCTGGAAGTGGGGTGTTAAAGTCTCCAGCCTTTATTGTTTTGGGGTCTATCTCTCTCTTTAGCTCTAGTAATATTTGCTTTATGGATCTGGGTGCTCCAGTGTTGGGTCCAATATATATTTACGATTGTTATATCTTCTTGCTGAATTGACCCCTTTATCATTATATAATGACCTACTTGGTCTTTTTTTTTATAGGTTTTTGGCTGGAAATCTATGTTATCTGATACAAGTGTAGCTACTCCTGCTTTCAGTTGGGAAGTGGGTTCCATTAGCATGGAATGTCTTTTTCTGTCTCCTTGTTTTCAGTCTATGTGTGTCTTTATTGGTGAAGTGTGTTTCTTGTAGGCAGTAGATCACTGGGTCTTGTTTTTTCATCCATTCAACCACTCTATGTATTTGATTGGAGAGTTTAGTCCACTTACATTCAGTGTTATTATTGATAAGTAAGGACTTGTTCCTGCCATTTTGTTGTTTTCTGATTGTTTTAGCAGTCTCCTCTTCCTTCTTTCCTTCCTTCTCGTCTTACTTTTAGTGAAGGTGATTTTCTCTGGTGGTATTTTCATTTCTTGCTTTTTACTTTTTGTGCACCTGTTGCGTGTTTTTCAATTTGAGGTTACCGTGAGGTAAAACCTTTGATAAAACCTTTTTTATCAAAAAAGCATTTGATAAAATTCAACATCGTTTCATGATAAAATCCCTTCAAAATAGTGTGAATAAAAGGAACTTTTTGTGTACCTGTTGTGTGTTTTTCAATTTGAGGTTACCATGAGGTTGGCAAATAATATCTTAACAATCCATTATTTTAAACTGATGACAAAACTGATTGCATAAATAAAGAGAAAACCAATAAAAATTCTACACTTTAATGTCATCCTCCCAGTTTTAAAGTTTTTGTTGTTTTTCTTTATATCTTTTTTTAAATGTCTGTGTCTTGAAAAGTTGTTATAGTTATTATTTTTTTATCATTTTTCAGTCTTTCTACTCAAGATATGAATAGTTTACAGGCTACAATTAAGTATTATAATATTCTATGGACTTACTATTACCAGTGAGTTTTGTACCTTCAGATTTCTTGTTACTCATTAACATTCTTTTCTTTCAGATTGAAGAATTCCCTTTAGCATTTCTTGTTAGATATGTCTAGTTTTCTTGAAATCCCTCAGTTTTTGTGTGTCTTGGAAGGTCTTTATTTCTCCTTTATGTTTGAAGGACATTTTTGCTGGATATACTATTCTAAGATAAAAGTGTATTTGTTTTTCCTTCTGCACTTTAAATATGTCATGCCACTCTCTCCTGGCCTGTAAGGTTTTCATTGAGAAGTCTGCTACCAAACATATTAGAGTTTCATTGTATGCTATTATTATTTGTTTTTCTTTCTCTTGCTGCCTTTAGGATCCTTTCTTTATCCTTGACCTGTGGTAGTTTGGTTATTACATTTCTTGAGGTATTCTTTTTCAAGTTAAATCTGCTTGGTGTTCTTATACTGGAATATTGGTATATTTCTCTAGGTTTTGGAAGTTTTCTGTTATTATCCCTTTGAATAAACCCTCTAGCCCTATATCTTGCTCTACCTCCTCTTTAAGACCAATAACTCTTAGATTTGTCCTTTTGAGGCTATTTTCTAGATCCTGCAGGTGTACTTTATTCTTTCTTATTCTTTTTACTTTTGTCCCTTCTGACTATATATTTTCAAATAGCCTGACTTCAAGCTCAGTAATTCTTTCTTCTGCTTGAATAATTTTGCTGTTAAGAGACCCTGATGCATTCCTTGGTATGTCAATTGCATTTTTCAACTCTGGAATTTCTGCCTGATTGTATTTAATTATTTCAATCTCTTTGTTAAATTTATCTGATAGGATTCTGAATTTCTTCTTTCTGTTATCTTGAATTTCACTGACTTTCTTCAGAAGAGCTATTTTGCATTTTCTGTTCAAAGGTCACGTATGTCTGTCTCTCTGGGTTTGGTCACTGGTGCCTTATTTAATTTGTTTGATGAGGTCATTTTCCTGGATGGTTTTGAGGCTTGTGGATGTTTTCTGGTGTCTGGGCATTCAGGTGTTAGGTATTATTGTAGTCTTCACCGTCTGGGCTTGTTTGTACCCAGCCTTTTTGAGAAGGCTTTCCAGGTTTTTGAAAGGAGTTGTATGGTATTATGATCTAAGTTTTTGGTCACTTCAGCTGTATCTGCATTAAGGGGCACCCTGAGCCCAGTAACACTCTGGCCCTTGCAGACTTGTAGAGGTACTGCCTTGGTGGTCCTGGATAAGATCCAGATGAATTCTCTGGATTGCCAGTCAGAGACTTGTTTTCTTCCCTCACTTTCTGTCAAACAAACAGAGTCTTTCTCTCTGTGCTGAGCTGCCTAGACTGGGGAACGGGGGACAAAAGCACCTCTGTGGCCACCATCACTGGGACTGTACTGGGTAAGATTTGAAGCCAGCATAGCACTGGGTCTCACCTAAGGACCATGGTAACCACTGGCTGGCTACTGCCTATGTTCACGCAATGTCCCAGGACTCTACAATCAGCAAATGATGAAGCCAGCCAGCTTATGTCCTTCCCTTCAGGGCAATGAGTTCCCTCTGGCCCCAGGTGGGTCTTGAAATGCCATCTGGAAGCCAGGGCCTAGAGTCGGAAACTTAGGAGTCTACCTGATATTGTACTTAGCACAGCCAACCTGGCACCCAAGGCATAAGACAAAGTCCTCTCCCCCTGTTCTCGCCCCTTTTCACAAGCAGAGGAGTGTCTCCCATGGCCACTACCAGCCCAGACTCACAGTGAGCATTATCTGGCTTCCACCAATGTACATTTAAGGCCCAAGGACTCTTCAGTTAGCTTATGGTAAATGCTACCAGACCTGGGATTCTCCTTTCAAGGCAGGGGGCCCCCCTCTGGCCCAGGGCAGGTCAAGAAGGGCTGTGTGAGAGCCAAGGCCTGGAATCTGGCACCCCAAGAGCCTGCTTGGTGCTCTACCCTACTTTGCCCAAGCTGGTATCTTTGCTGCAAGACAAAGTGCCCTTTACTCTTCCTTCTCCTTTTTTCAAGCAGGAGTTCCTCTCTGTAGCCACCACCACTGGGAAAATGCTGAGTGTCACCTGAAGCCAACATGGCTCTTGAGTCTCACCCAAGGCCCACAGTGAGTACTGCCTGAGTACCACTGCTGATTATTCAAGACCTGACAGCTCTTTAGTCAGCAGATGATGGATCCTGCCAGGACTGAGTCCTCTCCATGAGGCAGGTTCCCTTTTGGCTCAGGTGTGTCTAGAAATGTCATCCAGAAGCTAGGGCCTGGAATGGGGGCCTCAGGACTCTGCTTGGTACCCTATCCTACTGTGGCTGAGCTAGTATCCAAGTTGTAAGACAAAGTTCTCGTTACTCTTCTCTCTCCTCTCCTCACAAGGAAGGAAGGAGTCTCTTCCAGAGCTGCAACCTGTGCTGCCTGGAGCTGGGGGAAGAGTGGTACAAGCACTCCCTTGGCTGCCCTAGCTTGTGTCTCAACCGGGTTGCATGCCTCCAGGTCCACTGGCTCTGAGCCCAGCACAGCACTAGGACGTGCCCAGGAATGGAAGTCCTTGTGGCCTAGACTGCCATTGAAGTTTACTTAGGACACAGGAGCACTTTAGCCCCTGGTAGTGAGGCTTGCCAGACTACCATCCCAGTGGTCAGGTTGTGACCACTGGGATGGATGATTTGCCTTTGGCCAGGGCTCTTCTAAATGCTCCCTCCATAGGTGCTGGCTAAGTTCTGCCCGGTGTTGCTTTCTGCTGTAACAGGGCAGCACCGAGTTCCATTGCAAAGTCTCCCAGTCACTGCACTTTCCTTCCCCACAAGTGCACAGGTTCTCCTCCCTGCTGGTGGGTGGAGGAGGCATGGTGCTGGCAGTGTAAGACTGAATTTCCTACTCTCTTCAGTGCTTCTTTCAGTGATAGGAAGTTAAAAACAGATACTGTGATCTCTCGCCTGATTTTTAGTTCTTACAAAGATGCTTTTCTTGTGTGGATAGTTGTTGACTTTGATGTTCCTGCTGGGAGGACAATTGGCGGAGGATTCTATTCGGCCATCTTGCTCTGCCTCCCTATATCTTTATTGAGGTTTTAAAACTAGTGTATACTGAAGTTAGCCCTCTCAAATTTCTAAATTAATATTTTTAAATCATGTTTTCTATGTTTTTAACGTCAGATTTTTGTTATTACTGAGCAACTCCACCTAACAAAATATTCTGAAGAATCATTATTAGAGTTGACTATTTACTGCAATTTATCATGGAAACCTGACTCAAAGTTGCATATCGATTATTGATAATTATTTTTCAAAACATTTAAACCATAACTTTGCAAATATGTTTTGCTTTTGGTATCAAGATTCTTACTTGGAATTCAGTAAAAGTCTGATAGCTTTTTAAGAAATCCCATTTTATTAACATATGTAAGGCTGAGGAGGTTTAGAGTTACTATTTATTCTCACATAAGTATGTGTCCAAAGCTTTCACCAAACCTTAAGGAAGAGAATGACTCTGCCTTACTTCATTAGTTTCTCTTTGCAACTTTTTTGAATAATCCCCTAGAACTTTGCAGTCTTTATAAAAAGAAAGAAAATAACAATACAACTAAATGCTTACACATTTTTTAAAACACCAAATAACTCCACCCTATTTTCTGGTACTGCCATCGTGACTTGACTTTAGTGAATACTCTTCCAAATCTTGACCACATCCAGATCTTAGCATTGTTGTAATGAACGAGGCTCCCTCACTGTGAAGCACCACAGCCCAGTGCACGGTGTTCCCTGAATGAAAACACAAATGAATGAATGGGAGGCTGTAATTTATGTCATCTTATAGACTCTCACCTTTGATTTAACTGGTCTCATATGTAGAAGGGTGGCCACCCTCCTGACCTGTCACTTTATGTGTGCACTGTGGCTAAGACCTTAGATTCTACAGAGACCAGAATCAAATCTTGGCCCTACCACTGAATAGCTATATGACCTTGAACAAGTTACTTAGCATCTCTAAAGCCCAGTTCCTTCATCTGTAAAATGAAGATACGGATAGTACCTTTAACTTTGAATTATCATGTGCCTAAGCACAATAACTAATATTTACTATTCACTATTATTGTAATGTGTGTCATCTAAAAATTTATGCTAGGTCAAATAAGACTCTTTCCCAAATAGAAAAGGACTGTTCTTTCATTAAGACCTATAATCGAGGTGAAAATAGACTTTTGTTTTCTTTGCTATTACAGAGATCATATAATTACATCAAACAGGTGTATCATAATGTATGCCTTTGTTAGTTGTTGAGTATTCTGTTGTTTCAGAGTGCTTGATATTATCAAACAATTATGTTGACAAGTCATTACTATATTTATGTGTTAATATAGATTATGTGCAGTATGTGACTATAGAGGCTTTTCTTTAAACTATTTCCTTAAGATAAATTCCCAGGAGTATTAGTGCCAGTGCAAAGGGTATGACACGCTGATGATTGTTGATAAGAGCTGATATATTGCTTTCCCAAGAATTATGTAGTTGAGTTTCTCATTAGACTCCATGTTTGTCCTATGGGTTCACAGAAGAAAGGACACTAGTAGATACATTGGATTGGATTGCAGGTACTATCTCCTTCTCTAGAGAAGCAATAAAGGAATTCATAAACTTATTATTGGACTGCACATGTATTTTTAAAACCAAAAAGATGTAACATGAATCAGGGTAATTTAGATGATCCATAAGGACTCGTTTCTTTGGAACAACTTCTCCATCTCGTTAGCTTCCTTACACTCAGCCCATTGGGAGCTACTTGTTCACATATGAAGAGCATTTCTCTCTTTCATCCCTAGTCGGATACTAGAGATTTTATCTTGTTATTCAGTGCAATGAAGTCATTTTGAAATGTGCCTGACTGAGGATAAGGAATAATTTTCTTGGAGTCCTGCAGCTTCTATTTTGCCCACGTAATGACATATTTTTATAGGTGAGTGATCTCACCTGGGGTCTTCAAGCATGGCTGGATGGGTTTGCCATCTGCATGCAGTTGGGCATCCAGACACACCAGCAGGCACCAGCCTCACCCACTCTGGCTCCCAGCCTGAGTGCTGACAGGCAGACAGACCTTGTAGCCAGGGGATCCGCCCAACATACACACGGACGTGGAACTCCTTTTTAAGGTACAATTGCCAGTTCTTTTCATTGCAGAAGCCACCAACACCCCCACCCTGACTTTTTTTCTTTTTTTAATGCAACCACTAGTCATAATATTATAACTAATATTTCTGAAGTTTACAGGTGCAAACACTGTAATTTCAGGCTAATTTATATATGCACAAGAATAATAGGCTTAAAAACATGTCATAACTTCTTGCTTTTCCATTTTATATTGGTTTTTGGAATCTCATTTTTTTTTTTTTTGAGACGGAGTCTAGCTCTGTCGCCCAGGCTGGAGTGCAGTGGCCGGATCTCAGCTCACTGCAAGCTCCGCCTCCCGGGTTTACACCATTCTCCTGGCTCAGCCTCCCTAGTAGCTGGGACTACAGGCACCCGCCACCTCGCCCGGCTAGTTTTTTGTATTTTTTTAGTAGAGACGGGGTTTCACCGTGTTAACCAGGATGGTCTCGATCTCCTGACCTTGTGATCCGCCCGTCTCGGCCTCCCAAAGTGCTGGGATTACAGGCTTGAGCCACCGCGCCCGGCCGAATCTCATTTTTTAATATGTCACCCAAACTCAGAACATTAGCACAAAATAATAAACTACGGATTGTGTAAAATGTGTCACAGTTTTGTTGGTTAGGAACAACTTTTTGTATTTTCCTGTAAATAATGAATCCTGAGTGTGTGATAACAAGAAATAATGAGCTACAAATTGACCTTCCAGTATTATTCTCGCATTATACTATTTTGTTTAGGGTGGTAGAGTCTTCTTAAATGACATCAGGTTCAAATTTCCAAAGCATCTTTTAGTTACAAATATTTTCTAGAACTGCCACTTAAAAAGTCACTTTTATCTCTTTAAGAATCTCAGGTGTAGCTCTCATTATTTTCCATTTTATGATTGAATTTAAGGAGAAACCACAGAACAGCTGCTAGAGTTTTATTAGCCTGGCATATTTAATACACTTAGCCTTTCACCCTCACCCCTCATTCAGAAACGTGTTCTGCAGTGTTCTATTGGTGACTCGTAGAAACTGCTAATTTACTTCATGTGTGAGTTATGTTCAAGTGTTTATTAGAACTGATTTAAACTGGTACTTTTCCTGTTACTTGTATTATGTTCTGTTTTACATCCATCATTTTGCCATTTAATGAAAGGCTGTTTCATCAAGGAGAAAATTTTGTTTTTCTCAATGATTTGGGATGTTATTTTAAATATTCTGCCAAGTGAAAAACAAGATAGTTTTGGCATAACCACAGTTAAGCTAAATGCTAAATGATTATACTAGGCTCTGATAACACATCAAATATATCTATATATGCCAATTAAAGATGTATAAAGGAAACCTCAGCCATCTAGAATTTGTGATAATCTGAGCATGTGTCAAAGTTTGCCTTTTAACCAGGTTTTAGAACAAATAAGTGCTCATTCTGCTTATTATGCTGAATCATATAACATGACATTTTATAAAGACCAGTAGAAATGCTTTTTAATTGGTTTGATAATTGTCTTGCATTATACAACGTTTAAAAGCATACAGTTTAGCAAATGAATACTTCTTGAGTCATAATTGCCTAGAAAATACTAATGCTTATTTTCTTCAAATGAATCCCTCATATGGACTCATTTGTAACAACTGGCCATATAAGAAACTTAACATTCATACCGTTTAAAGATTCTAAACAGCTGGTCCCACACCCATTTGATTGGCTTGGAAAAATAACATTAAAAAGTGTCTAAATCTTGATCTGCCTATCAAAAAGTCCAGCCTCATGTTGAAAGCAGTAAAACTTTTATAAGCGATTAAAGTTGTTAATTTTTGGTAGTCCTTAAACAAAATTACTTAACATAAAAGTTTCTTAAATGCTTTTTAAAAGCTGTCCTTTACTGAATTGCATATTATTAGATGATTTGTATTCTTCTTGCATTTTGGGTAGTCCTGAGCAGACATAAGAGAGGAAATAAAAAAAGAATCAATAACATTTTTAGCATAACCAGATGTGAATTCCCCACATCAATCTGGCATGGGGAAATGATTACGAAGTAATGTGAGACTTTGAATTTGTGCATATATGGTATCAGGGCAGAAAAGACAACATGGCCAGCTTGACTGCTTATCCTCAGGAAGGCGTGCTTGCAAGACTGGCCCTTGGCTGATGTCTGGGAACTTGGATTTTTTGGGAAGGTTCCCACCCCTCTAATTGATAAGTGTTGTTCACTGTGTGTGTACTGTTTATGCAAGAAATGTGTTTTATGCTGGATACTTGCTTTCCTTCCTAGAGTCTGGAATTTTCGTACATGCCAGGCAGAGACTGCTGACATGACCAGTTTCAAATAAAAACACTGAGTACTGAGTCTCTGAAAAGATTCCCTGGTTGGCAACATTTCATTTGTGTTGCTGTCTCCATTATTTCTGGCTGCTATAACAAATACCATAGACTGGATGTCTTAAACAACAGAAAGTTCTGTCTCATGGTTCTGGAGGTGAGAAGTTAGAGAGCAGGCACTGGTCAGTTTGGCTCCGGGTGTGGACTCTCTTCCTGGTTCGGAGACGGAGCCTTCTTGCTGGTTCCACACATGGTGGTGTTGCAGAGAGAAATCATCTCCACAACGTCTTTTCTTACAAAGGCACTAATCCCATTCATGAGGGCTCCACTCACATGACCTAATCACTTCCCAAGGCCTCGCTTCCTAACACCATCACATTAAGGATTAGGAAGGATCTCAACCTGTGAGTGGGGGATGGAGACACATTTGGTTCATAGCAGTTGTCACAACTCAATGCTGGGGGAATTCAGTCCCTGTGCCATTCCCTGGGAGAGGATTCTTGAGGCTCGCACCTGGTGCCCCCTGGACTGTTTACCCCGTGCACCTTTTGCTTGTGCTGATTTTGCTATGTATCATTTTGTATAAATCATCATCGTGAGTAAAACTCTGTGCTAGATACTGGGTCTTCCTATTGAATCATTGAACCTAAGGGTGTGTTGGGAACTGACAGTACCTTAATGGTGATGACGCAGAGTTCGTTTGAGAGCTGTGTGCTGTTGGTAGTCATTTGTGAATGACAAGGCTCAGCATTGGGGCATTGCGGAAGAGATCTCATGGTAGTTCATAAACATTTTTCTCAGTATGACGTTTAGGATACTTTCTTCAAGCCATCCTGAGAATGGTCATGGGCCTTCTACCTGTCATTAAATTTAAAGGTGAAATCTTTCGTTTTGTTTAACTTCGTTTTGTTTTTAAAGAAAGGTGCTCTAAATCTCTGATGATTAGTAACGTGGGCAGTTTGATAGATGTTGAATTTAATTGAGGAGGCCTCAAACAGCACTTAAAGACTCTATTCTTCCCTAATCCTGTCCCCGTTCTGCCTGCCTGCAGTGTCTACTCCCCACATACCCCATTCTGAACCGTGTAAGAGCTATTACTGTATATGTCCAAACATTGACATCTACCTAGTTCTTTTTTGCAAAGTATGAAGAAATTTATTCTTCAAGTGTTTGTGCATTGCTAAGTACTATTATTAACTCTTAGGAAAATTGATGTGTAGATGGAATGAAATTTAATACTAATAATTTTCACTATTATATGACAGAGTCTGAATCTAAACTCAAATTTATGTGTAACAACAGCCTTAAAGAAAATTAAAAAGCAAAGTATGCATATGCTAAATGAATTGATCATGCTGTCTGAAAATATTAAAGAATATTCTACATCTTTGACAGCATAAATCTCCTTGTCTACCTTTCACATAACGCAATTAGTTTTATTTTTATTACTAGTTTTTTTTTTTTTTTGGACAGGATGTCACTCTGTCACTCAGGCTGGAGTGCAGTGGCACAATCATGGCTCACTGCAGCCTCAACCTCGGAGCTGAAGTGATCCTGCCACCTCAGCCTCTTAAGTAGCTGGCACCAAAGGCACAAGCCACCATGCCTGGCTGATATTTTTGTATTTTTTTGTATTTTTTTTTTTTTTGTAGAGACAGGGTTTCACCATGTTGACCAGGCTGGTCTCAAACTCCTCGGTTCAAGTGATCTACCTGCCTTGACCTCCCAAAGTACTGGGATTACAGGCGTGAGCCACTGCACGCCTTACTCCATAGTGAGTTTTAAATTAATTTTTTCATTTTTTTTTGGAAGATGCCTCCATACCAATTCCATATCAGTGGCTGCAGCTGGCTGCCACTTAAACACTCAGGGTAGATTCTACTGTTACTTTAATTTTAGGATGCTCCAAGCCATGGTTCATAGTTTCAGGCAGCCACAAGTTCATGAGACTACAAAACAAGATGGAGAAATCATTGTTGCTAAATCTGTATCCAATAGGTAAAGATCAGGAAGAACTGTGCAGAAAACTCAGGTCAAACACCCACTCTCATAGCATCTATTGGCTTTCAATTTGGACTACCATGAGCTAACTGACAAATCCCTCTATTTCTGAAGCTGAAGAAGTTCTTTTTAAATATAGAGTACTTATATAAGAAAATACTAAAAGTGTACCTATTTACATATATTGAAAGCATAACTATTTGCATAGTCTGTGACAAAATCTATATTGTATATTTAGCAGACAACATGATTTAAGATATAACGGTTAACTAGCAGCAAGAGTAAAATTTGTCTCTGGAAAAACAATCAGATTCAAGCATCTGATAGCTCTCTGAGTCCAAGAGGATAGCAAGGATGTATAGGGAAACTCCCCAGAGTTACTTGGATTTGGTAGCAGTTCAAATCTAGATTAGCTGTCAACATACAGAATGTCTTCCTGCCTATGAGACAACTTAGGGATTCCTCAGCAGTTCTCAGAAAATGTGTGTTCGAACAACCTTTTCTTTAGAGCAGGAGACGAGACCCGCACTGGTCCAGGAACGTGTCTTATTGCTCTGCAACTAGATTACTGTAGAAACTGGAAGGATTTACACACCTTACAGCAATTTCCCGTAGCCATGGCATCCAAATAGGTGATCATTTTTCTCATAATTCCTCATTATGGTGTTTTACAAAAGCATTGGTCTGTGATAGTTTGGAGATTTTCTCTAACTGGCCTTTCACCTAAAGGGAATGCTTGTTAAAAATTCCGATTCCTGGACCCCAGCACAAACCAATGGAACCTGAATTTCTGGAAATGAAGACAAGTCCCAGGAACCTGCATTTGATCAAGCTGCCTGTGTCATTCTTTTCTATGCTGAACTCTGAGGACTACTGCTTCATGGGGAGGACCAACTGCATGGCTAACATACTCCCCTAAGTATAAGATTGGCTTTTGAAAACCATCCAGTTTAAGAGCCAGAGTTGCAAAGGTCACAACTCCAACACAATTGACTCCAGTCCTTATGGATGCCATTGGGTTATTAGCTCATAGAAATGCCCAAGTAGCAAAGAATTGTGGTTTCTGGGTACAGTTCCACTGCTAGGTTATACAGTGACTTTGTGCAAAAGACACCCTTGGAGCCACCTCCCTGCCATGTGCAAGGAAAGTGTTGTAATAAATATATCGATTAATGATGCCCGTGATGAAGTCCACCTCCTTCAATGTGGTTCCTTGTGCAGAGCTGGCAGAGCAGATGTCACACCCAGGTGAGAGGGAGCCCCCAGTGCTGGGCAATGCACAGCAACTTGGTCTGTAGCCCCTGATTAGAAAGCATGAAGCTGTCCTCAGCTTCACAGACACAGGCTCTGGGAAAACTTCAGCCACCAGAGAACATTCACACCAGAGCGTTTCTTGTTTGTTTAGGTTTGTCTGTGGGTTGTTTTGTTTTGTTTTGAGACAGAGTCACACTCTGTCGCCCAGGCTGGAGTGCAGTGGTGCAGTCTTGGCTCACTGCATCCTCCACCTCCCAGGCTCAAGTGATTCTCCTGCCTCAGCCTCTCAAGTAGCTAAGAATACCAGCGCATGCCACCATGCCCAGCTAGTTTTTTGTATTTTTAGTAGAGATGGGATTTCACCACGTCGGCAAGTGACTGGAAATAAAAGAATTTAATTCTCCATGGGCAGATGTCATTCACCATGTGAATTCCTTGTATATGATTTTATGCAGGGGAGAAAAAATGTTTGAGAGCAGTCATTACCAATCAGGAGGCAAACTTTTGACCACCTGCATTCATGTTTCTCCATGGGTGCAGACACTCTGAGCATCTGGGGGGTGCTGCTTCCTTGTTCTCAATTGGTGCCACCTGAATGCCTGAATCACATGCTTTGGGCTAACCTAAGGGAGTGGCAGCGGCCAGGCAGCCGTGGAAGAAGGAAGGAAAGTGGTAGAAGGACCTGGGAGAAAAACAAGAGGAATTGATCCAGTAACCTGAGGTTCTGACCATCGCTCTTGAGAGCAACTTGACTGCATAGAATTTGAACTGCATAATCCCCTTCTCTTTGTTAAGAGTGTGTTTTACTCTCAACTATGATACCGTATCATGACTCTGACATCTTCTATGCAAGCTATCCTTGCTGTCTCTGGAGCAGTATCCCTTCTCCTGTTTCCTTCTACCAGGCAGCCCCTTGAGCTTCACACTTCTCCACTTTTGGGCAACCTTTCTGGATCCCCTCAGCAAAATTAGGCCCCTTCTCTCTTCTCTCCCAGTGTCCCTTATACAGGACTCCTCTGATATGAGATTTTTGTGTTGCACACATGGTTGATTAATTAGGGAATATTACTGTCATCTTCAGATAAATATTGGCTATATAACAAGAATAACTGCTGCTTTATGTTTTTTATAACAAGGGATATCCCTTTCAGAAAACAGATAAGCATGTTTTTTTTAAACTTTCAAGTTAATAGTGGCACTGATGGTGTTGAGAAAAGAAAGAAAGCCATTAGTCTAGATGAAGAATAAAATGTACTCAGGCTGGGCGCGGTGGCTCGCGCCTGTAATCCCAGCACTTTGAGAGGCCGAGGTGGGCGGATCACAAGGTCAGGAGATCGACACCATCCTGGCTAAAACGGTGAAATCCTGTCTCTACTAAAAATACAAAAAATTAGCCAGGCGTGGTGGTGGGCACCTGTAGTCCTAGCTACTCAGGAGGCTGAGGGAAGAGAATGGCGTGAATCTGGGAGGTGGAGCTTGCAGTGAGCGGAGATCGTGCCACTGCACTCCAGCCTGGGTGACACAGTGAGACTCTGTCTCAAAAAAAAAGAAAAAAAAGAATAAAATCTACTCAGTGATGATTAGCTGTTATAGCTGTTTATTTGAAACATGAAAAAATTAAACCTTTAACAGTGATAGTGCAGTGAGAAAAATAATTTTGTTAATATGAATCTTAAACTCTGTGTCCCTCTAACTCCATTTCTTTCCATTCAGAGAACTATAGTATTTTATAAGAGCTGGTCCATTGTACAGTTTTATGTTACAACTTTTCGAACAACTGTATTATAGTCAATTTATAATCAAGCAACTATTTTATAATTTAGTTTTTATGGCATTTGTTTCTTTGGAATGTAACAGTCCCACCATTGCAAACCAGATGGGACATGTGTGTAGAACGTGATATAGGAGACTCTGATTTGGGGGTTGCAAATCTGTTCTTCACTAGAGTGTGGTTCCCTTAAGTTCACTGACTTCTTTTCATCTCTCCTTACCAGGCCCACAGTGATAAATTGAATGAGTGAATAGATATATATAGAGAGAGAGTATTACATTTTAATATGCACCCATACTCCATGAACTGCATACACACCACTTAATGGAAGTTATAACGTTGCAAATGTAACAATAACAAAAAAGTGAATGCAAAGCAAGTGTCTCTTGCCACAGTCATACCCCATCACAACCACCCCCCCCCAAAAAAAAATCATTCCTCTCATGTGGAGTTGTTCATTAGGTTCTAATTTTTCGTTTTCATGTCAGGAATCCTCATCATGATGTCCATGTGCAGAGAGGTGCACGTGTACGAATACATCCCGTCCGTGCGGCAGACGGAGCTGTGCCACTACCACGAGCTGTACTACGACGCAGCCTGCACCCTTGGGGCGTACCACCCGCTGCTCTATGAGAAGCTTCTGGTGCAGCGCCTGAACACAGGCACGCAGGGGGATTTGCAACGCAAGGGCAAGGTGGTTCTGCCTGGCTTCCAGACGGTGCACTGCCCTGCACCGAGTCCAGTCATTCCACACTCTTAAAAAGGGTTTCTTGGGAATCAATGTGCAATAAGGTACTACTGTTGTACTCAAAGTCACAAAAGAATACTTGAAGATAGATTTTAGACAATGTAGTTTTGAGTCTTTAAACTGTAATTTAGTGGTGGTCATGAGAATTCTTCACTTTCTAAGCCATTGAGTATTTATTACTGCTTTGAATATAGAAACGGATTTTTTAAAAAGTAGGGCACAAGAAAGATGCAAAACAAAGGATAGCTAGAAAGAAAACACGTGTATGACCATGGGTATGGTACCTCCAGAAATGTTAACAACTTACTCTTCTGCCATGAGTACCCCTCATCAGGGTTGGTTTCAGTAATAGGTTTTGGTGATGCTCCTGACCACAGGAAGTGGTTTATATTTAGAAACATCCAAGTTGAGGGACATCATTTACAGCATCAAGTGCATCACTGATACATGCCTTCATCATTAAATATCCTAGGTTTTATGACAAACATTGAAATTATCACTCAGATGTGTTTTACAGCAAAAATTCCCAGCACATCCTGGCAAATGCTTGTGTTTCCAGCCGTTGCATTCTTCATCTCTGCTTCCCATTGCCCACTGAATGCTTTGCTTTCTGTGCGTCAAGACGGAGCTCTAGAACCAGAAAACATACACCTTGAAAGGTCCAAGAAAAAGCCAAATTCCATATAGCAGCACAGAGGAGGCCCTTTGTTTCCCTGCAGAATTTCAACCAGGAGCATTAGTATCACATCCACCAGGAGGCACATCACCGGCAAGTGACACAGAATCACGGGGCTGCAGGTGCCCCTGGACACTTCCCGGTTCTGGCTGTTCTGCCTTGTACCTCCTCACCTGCAGATCTACCCCACAGCTTTTGCGTAGTCAGTGACACACCTGACAATTGGCACAGCCATGCTGGGGAAGACAGGAGACACCTCGCTCCTTCCAAACTAGAAGGAAAGATTTCGGAGCCGTCACTCTGTGCTTCTAGGGATGCACGCCTGTCTTTATTGTATGAGTTTCCGGCAGGTTTCATCAACCAGGGGGCGCTCAAGAGTGATGAGCACTGAATCTTCACTAAATCTTCCTACAGACATTTAGGAATCCAATCCTTGCTTTCGCAGATATGTTTTATGTCAGCAGCATGACAAAGCCATGTAATTAAATCATTTATGTGAAAGCATTGCTTATTAACAAGGAAAATATCTAGATGCTTCAGAGGGAAAGGCACCTAGAGGGAAATTTTCATCCCAATATGTTAGCTATATTCAGGGTTGATTTTTTTTTTAAATCTCAACTGTCACTGATACACTGAACATTTTTTGCCGAGAATACAGTGAAACAGAAACATTTTGTAATACTTTAATTAAACATGCTATTATTTCAATGTATAACCAAAACGTATCTCCATGGTACAGTTAAGACTTGTTGCAGTGACAATAGCAGCTTAATTAAAGGCGTTCTCCCTTGCAAAGTGTATGAATGTCAGGAGAGTTTAGTGGAAAAGTTTTACTTGTTTCAGGATTGGTTTCTAGACTGTTCTCAGGACTATTTTCTTGAGCAAAAACGGCTTACAGAGACTGGCGGCTTCTGTTTGGTTAGTCTATTCAGCAGATATGGAGCTGAATAACAAGACATCTCCTATAGCTTATTATAATAGTGAAGGAAAAATTGGAAAGTCTTAATCACAACAATATCCAATAAAAGCCCATTTTGAGAGTTTTGTTATTAAGTCTATGAGAAGGGATAGATAACTTTGTCCTATGTATTAACTTATGTCTAAATAGACATGGTTAAGCCATGTTCCTTTCTAATTTCTTTTTTTTTTTTTTTTGAAACGGAGTCTCGTTGTGTCACCCAGGCTGGAGTGCAGTGGTGCCATCTCGGCTCACTGCCAGCTCCACCTCCTGGGTTCACACCATTCTTCTGCTTCAGCCTCCCAAGTAGCTGGGACTACAGGTGCCCGCCACCATGCCCGGCTACTTTTTTGTATTTTTAGTAGAGACAGGGTTTCACCATGTTAGCCACGATGGTCTCGATCTCCTGACCTTGTGATCTGCCTGCCTTGGCCTCCCAAAGTGCTGGGATTACAGGCGTGAGCCACCCGTGCCCGGCTGTTCCTTTCTAATTTCTTGAAAGAACTTGGTCTCGTCCTTATGTTTACATGTGTGTAATCAGTTCAGCAGCTCTGGAATGTGGGTGAGGTGGCTCTGGTGGGTGAATATTACTCCCTACAATCCTTGGATCTTTCTAGATCTTCCCGGCCATTAAATGCCCCTGACTATTGAAGCTCCTTTTATAGTTTTGCGAGTGGATTTACTTGTAGGCATCCTCACTATCCAGCACAATCCCCCTTGGCTGACATGAGAACTTGGTTAGAGGAGAATTTATGGGGGTCAGTGTAAGTATTCAAGTTCAAAAGCCTCAGAACCCCACACTTAAAAGATTTTTAAATAGAATTTTGTTGTAATCATTGTACTTTTAAAATAGTACTTTCAGTTTCACTGAGGTTACAAGAAAGACTGAAGAGTACGACGGAAATTTAATTACAATTTTTGCTTTTATTATAGCCTTAAAGACTCTTGGGAATCAGGGTCTGTTCAACAGTCAGTAAATGTAATACACATATTAATATAGTATTGACTGGGCATTCTTCTATAAAAGTTTAAGTTATTTAACTTCTAAAAAATGTTAGGCAGTTATAGTTAACGTGATGACTACTTCTAGTATTAGCCAAATGGGTCCTAAGTGGCAGTATTTTGCCAGACATTGACTAAATCTTTACATGCCTAAATCCTTACATTTACTGAATTCCAGTAAACACACAGTTCTTCTGTGGAGTAGTTAACAATAAGTGGCAGCTCACTGAATTTCTCCCAGGTTCTGTCTCTTCCAAAATCCTCCATCCTCTCTTATGAAGGGAAGCTGGTAAAAAATCCTCTTGGTGCAAGCCAAAGCTGTTAAGGATTCCTTTTTGCACTCTCAGGACCAACAAACATTCTTTTGTATTTCAAGATAATTTCACCCATTGTTGTTGTTGTTATCACAAAGAAACAAATTTTGACCAGCAATGACAATTCAACCACATCTAGACTCTCCCTAACTTATTTCTCCAGCGGGTCACACCAAGCAGGCAGGTAACCTTTACAGACCTGGTGTTCTCATGGAATACCAATGCTCGTCCCAGGGAGCTGACCTTTCCCACTACGTCCTTATAGAGCTGCTCCTACAGAGAACTTTGTGCTCAGGACCAAGGGATGGTCAATTAAAAGTTGCATGTCAGCATCAGGCTTGTGCATTAAAATGGGCAAGGGGGGCTTTTATACATCTTTGAATGACCAGGTATTTCCTTGTCTGCCTGAAGGCAGAGCTTTGAGGAACAGCACTTCCCATGTGTCTGGTCCTCTTGGTCTCTCAGCTAGACACTTAATCAACCCTGGACTCTCCAGTAGTCCTCGGTCATTGTAGCCATAGCATCTGCACAAAAAGAAGTGCTAAAATAATCATTAGCATTTTCAAAATTAGGAAATCAAAGTAGCTGGGTCACTCTCTTACATGTATATGAGCCAGGTCATTCTGCTGGGACGGATCATACTCATGCTGCTGATTGACTCTTCTAAGCAGTAACACATCTCCTGCATTAATTAGGTAGATCCCGTTTGGGTGCATTAAGTGGGATCAGTCTTAGATGAGTGCCAGTATATGATAGAAGAATTTCATACAAACAAATGCCATGATTCAAGTTCTCTCTCCAATTTTTCTTATCGATCAACATGCACTACATGTGGTCAGTTACCTGGTTGAATTTCTGCTTAGCTGTGGTAAGAGACAGAGAAAGGGAGTGAGGTGGGATCAGGGGAATTATCAGAGAGACATGAGTGAACCTATTGGCCAGGTAGCTTCCAAGTCTGTTCTATTGTATTGTCTGTTTCGATTTCTGACTTTCTGATAGTTTAGAACTCTTACCCAGTGGTTACGTGACTGATCAAGGCAACTCTATCTGGAAATTAATTGTTTAGGTAACATGTTCCTGAGTTTCAACTTGTCTTTTATACTCTGGATATCCTCATTGTGAGATTATTATGCATGTTTGTGTCACATGGGCATTATTTACACACTTGATAAATGAAAGGTATTTCTCTGTCGGTTCAAGGAAATAAAATGTTAAGTTCTTGTTTTATTAAATGAATGAAGCCTTTTGGTTAAAAAAAAGTAATCTAACATGTTTCTGTTCAAACTTGAGCTAATGAAATTTAAAGAAGTAAAGACAATGATCTAGTTCTTAGTATAAAAAGCATACATGTAGTAGATATAGTTATATAATTGTGTATATACATATCTACAAACATGGTTGGTTTCATATTGCTTTTTCATCAATGTTTTTGACTGAAGCCTTTACTATAAATTTTATTTTAATTATGTAACCACTAATATTTTAAGAGAAGGAAACAAATGTTATATGTCCTTCTGTTAAAAAAAAAAATTCAGTCCTCCGCCAACCACTTCCCACACACTCATACTCTGCACATCTTGGATACGTTAAAATGGTCTGACAGAATTATTTAAAAGGCACTATGTAGGTAGAACACTACCTTAATATTGTATCCTAGTCAGAAGCCTGATTTAACACTGAACTTTGAAGGGAAGCTTAGCTATAGCTCATGGCTTTCAAAGACTAGAAGAAACTTTTACTGGTTCTATGGAAAATAGTCTTCTTGCTAGGTAGATTTGAAACAAAGAAATTGCACCGGGAGTGTTAAAATGTAACATTTATAACAAATCCTGTTTTACTCTAGATGAAATACTTAGTTCTTCCAGTGGAAACCAGTGAACTTTTTTAACAGCTTTGGGAATTCTTTTGTATAATAATTTTTAAAATGAAATGTGTACTCTTCAAACTAATTAAGGCTTGAAGTTTTCCAGGAGTCGCATTTTAAAAGTGTTTGTACACATTTTAACACTTTGATATTTTCTATTTTGGTTTTGTATATTTTTATGTATACACAATGTACAGACTTTTTTCTTGTAAATAAAACATGTTTTCATTTGTCTAGAAGTTTCTTGTTTTAATTCATAGAAGTTACACATACAAATGCGGAAGTGGCAAAGTAACAATCCATCCCTAGGAAAACAAATGGCAAAGCTGAAATCTAATTAGAAGACTGAGTGGCAACAGAAGGAACAGCAGCAGGCCTTCAGCCATGAATATGGACGCAGCCTGGGCCTGAAACCACAGGTGGGCGGGGTTTTTTCTTCCAGGGATTAATTGCCACATGCAGGAGAATGAAAGTGGCGAAATCAAGTGGAAAAGGCATATTGAGGCTAACAAATCTTGATGTTGACTTAATAAGCCAGGGTTTTGATGAATGCATGGCTTTGGGAGACTCTTCCTCGGCTTGACAGGGCATTCAGTCTTGGAAAACATAAATAAGTTATTTGAGAAAAGCCTAAAGACAGCTGAGTCACCTGCAACCCACCACAATGTCAAATTAGCCTTGATATTTTCATACTTGTGACGTGAAGGGAAAATCAGTTAATTAGGCTCCTGGAAAGAAATTCTCGGTCATTTGCGCTTTCTGTTTAGAATGTGAGGAAATCCTCCAATCAAGGAAGTCTTTGGGGTTTTTGGTGTGAGGACAGTGTGAGCAGGTAGGAAATTCAGAGTCTTCCATCACCTCAAACAGCTGTGCTGAATCAGAGACGACTCCACCACCTTCGTGCTGTTGTCATATTTCGTTCCCCACAAGCTGACCACTTTCTTCCAGGTAATTAAAAGGTAGACCTGGCTACACCAGCCCTGATCGGGAAGGGCTGGAGTAGATCACTGGAAGGATATTATTCCATGTTCTTGGAGAAGCCAGGCATGCACAAACCCCGGGGACTTTGAGGGGCACACACAGGAGACTCGGTGTCAGTTAGCGCTAGATGCTGCTGGGAGGATTCAGAGGAAGAGAAAGGAATTGTGTAAGATAAGTTGCATTCCCAGACGGCAGGAGCTAGGGGAAGGAGGTGAAGTGAACAGCAGGATAGAGAGAGAAGGCTAAAGTGAGAGGGAGTGAAAAGTAAGTCCAGGGGTCCCAGATGCCATTTGCATATCAAAATCAACGATTTTTTGCAATCAGAAACAGAACTACCTCATAACCAAAGGCATACCCAGGCAACCCCACTGAATGCACTGAAGCACTGTGTTCAAGACACCCTGGTGCACACAGCGTGGCAGGGAGAAGGCCCTCCTGCACTAGATCTCTGCAAGCCCCTCATTGCCTAGAGCAGGGGCTGGCCCACAACCTACTTTTGTAAATAAAGTTTTATTGGAACACAGCCACACTCATTCATTCACATGTCTATGGTTGCTTTCACCCTACAAGGGTAGAGTTGAGTTGCAACAGAGACTCTGCAGCCACCATGCCAACCTGGCCCTTTACAGAAACAGTTTGCTGACCTCTGATCATGAATACAATCTGTGGAAAACTCTAGGCTGGTCTTGTGGTAGATGATGTACATGTAATCATCATAAGAACACCTTCTAAAATAGGTACTATATTAGCCCAAGAAAGTTGAAGTCAGAGCGGTTAGGTGTCAGCCTCTGACACACAGCCAGGAAATGACAGAGCCAGGCATGCAATCTCTGACTGGCTTCTAAGCCTTTGGTGAGAAGCATTGTGTTAGTCTTCTAACAGCAGCCTTGCCCTGGGATGCTGCCCTAACACTCAAAAATTCTACAGAGGATCATTGCACTTTGAATATTGTGAGAAACTGTGCTTTCAAATTTATGGAGACTAACATTGGGCTTTTCCAGAGGCTTTTCCAGTCCTCTAAATCCCCAGAGCCCCGGAATCTTTCTGAACTGTAGAAGTCAGTCAAGTACAATTATTTTGTTATAAGAAGGCAGCCTCTATGATTGTCACAGCCCAATGTAAAGAGTGCCTCTGATGTGGTGTAGAGAATGCAGCCAGGAAAGATTGACATTCCACAAACTCTATGCCCAGCCACTCTCCTAGCTCAATTGTATCATGCTGGAGAAACAGGCAGTACTTAAGAATGAGGAACCCCCTGAGAAACTGATCAGAAAAGTAAAGCAAAAGAAAAATCAATGACTTTGGAAAACATGTCTTCTCTTGTCATTGCTGGCTTACCGTCCCAAGGATGGGGAAAAAAAGGTGATAGAAACAACAACATGCTCTTTAGTTTTTAAAACAATGCTGGCATGAAGAGGTTGAAGAGGGTATGGGAGAGCCGAGGTGGGTGCTAGAAAACCTAGAAGAAGACATCCAGGGACCTTGGCAACCCATGTGGGCCCACGTAGAGAAACAGCCAGCAGTGATGGTGACTCACAGAACTCATTTTAGGAATATTGTGCAAGTAATTGCATTCTCGGACGACTTTCTTCTAAAAACTACATAGTAGGTATGTGTGAGAAACAAATATTTTTCCCTAACTAAATTTATTTCTTACCTTGAACCCCTTTTCAATGCA
The DNA here is from genome assembly GCF_003255815.1 of Theropithecus gelada. Classification (NCBI taxonomy): domain Eukaryota; kingdom Metazoa; phylum Chordata; class Mammalia; order Primates; family Cercopithecidae; genus Theropithecus; species Theropithecus gelada. The sequence continues at coordinate 10,301,130 of NC_037681.1, forward strand.
AGGTAAAAACTACCCTATTTCATCTAATCTAAGACATGGCAAAGTATAAAATGCACCATTCTTTTGCACTCCAGTACAAAGAAAAACGTAATCAAACTAGAACACGAGTCTCCTGTCCCACTTAGGTATGCACTGTGAAGCACAGTAGCCATGAGCTACATGTGAATTTGGCGTAGTTGAAATGTGGCCAGTACTGAATTGAGGTGTGAAGTGGAAAATACAGGCTGGACTTCCAAGACTTAGTATGAAAAGGTGAATGTAAAATACCTCAGTAACTTTGTTATATTGAGTACATGTTGAACTGATATTTTCCACATATTTCTTCAAATAAAAACATGTTACTAAGATTAATTTTGACGTTCCTTTTTATATCTTTGAACATGCTTACTAGAAGATTTAAAATTGTCTGCTCACATTATATTTCCAGTAAACAATAGTAGCTTTGAACTTCCATATTTGTTGAAAAACCATTTTAGTCTTATTTAGGCATAGATTTTTCATTACATATCACCAAGGGATACAAAGGAAAGCACAATATGTGTGAAACTGATGATTTAAATTATTCTTAAAACATTTATACTTACGGTAGTTCTCTTCTGAATCACCTTTTGAATAAGTCATTAATTACTTCTTTTTTTTTCTTTTTTTCTTTTTTTACTTCTTCCTTTTTTTCTTTCTTTCTTTTTTTTTTTTTTTTCAGACACAGTTTTCACTCTTTTTGCCCAGGCTGGAGGGTAATGGTGCAGTCTTGGCACAGTAAACCTCTGCCTTCCGGGTACAAGCGATTCTCCTGCTTCAGCCTCCTGAGTAGCTAGGATTACAGGCTTGTGCCACCACGCCTGATTAATTTTGTATTTTTAGTAGAAACAGGGTTTCATCATGTTGGTCCGGCTGGTCTTGAACTCCTGACCTCAAGTGATCCACCTACCTCAGCCTCCCAAAGTGCTGGGAATACAGGCACGAGACACCATGCCCAGCCAATTGCTATGATTTTTTTTCTATCCCAAATTGTCTTCTGCACCATCAGAAGCAATGACAATGCACTACTTTTAAAGAGCACTCCATGACTGTTTCCAGAATTTTCTTCTAAGCTACTGATACATTCTGTAATTATAACCATGAGTATGCCTGAAGATCAACAAAGCAAATTTCTGAGCTAAGAATGATAATTTATTCCTTGAATTTACAATTTTTCTTCATTTGTGACTTAATAGTTTTGTCATTTCCCGGCATCATTAGCAGACAACAGTAGGGGCCAACGGCTTAAGAGAAAAATAAGGATGGTGTACTTTACATTGAGAAAAATTTAGCAATTATCGTAGTTTTTACACCCACCTGCAAATTAGGAAATGATTTCTATATTAATAAAGCAAGTTGTTGTTGTAACAACTCCCAAGTATAAAATTTGGGTTGTGCATCCATGATAGTTCAATAGAGTGCTTGGTCAACATCCTTCCACATGGGGAATGCAGATACAGGTTTCCGCACCTTGAGGCTCTTCCCCCTGCCTGAAGGCTGCAGCGCCCCCCCCATTGCAGCCTCTGCATGAGCCACCAGATGGGGAGAGAGCTGCAGGACCTCTTGGACACTTTCAGGCCTAGCCTGGGATGGTATGCAGGACTTCTGCCCACTGTGCTGAAATCAATCACATGCTAGTTATGTGACCTTGTATATTACCTGATTTGGAAGATGATGTTGAATAGTTAAGAGCTAATATTTATTAAGCACTTCATTCTGCCTAATGTCCTACCGTATCATACCACATGAAAGAATGTATTTAGTCTTATAGACAAAATACTATTGATTCTGCATTTGACAAATGAGAAAACTGAGACATGGAGAAATAACCTAGGTTGCAGAGCTGGTAAGGGGCAGAGCCAATCCGGGTAGCTGGCTCCATAGCCCTTGATCCCTTTGTTATGCTATTACTGTGTTATCGACTGTTAAAAGGAGCCTGCCACAAAGCCTTATTAGCCACCAGACATACTAAACAGCCATACTTAATGGACAGTATGAGACAAATAATTAGTATTTAAAATTTAGCCTCTATCTGCCTTCCCCAAGGAAAATAAGCCCGGAAAGTAGAAAATAACATACATGTTGAGACTGAACACCCACTATGTAGCAGATGCTGCACCAACATTACCTCATTAATTCTCACAACATCCTTGGAAGATAGATATCATCACCCCCATTTGATATACAAGGAAATAGAGGCTCTAGGAGGCTCTCTTCCCTGATCAAGGTCACTGTGGCAGGGCAGGATATCAGCCTAGGTCCTTTGGCTCAAAGTCTCTAATATATTCACCCCCACTTCTTTGCATAAGGAACAAAGCAAATGCAGGTATAAAGATGGGGGCTTGCCTGTGTCAAAAACATGGGGACATCCACCGTGAATGGGATTTCCAAGAAGATTATCTTAGACTCTAGCTCTTTTATGTCCTAACTCAGTGAAAACATCATAGAATGACTGCAACAAGGCCTTGGGGAGTTCCATGCAGCCATGAAAACCATGTCTTCAAGCAAAAGTGTATGACGTGGGAACTAATATGATGTAATGTTAAGGGAAACAAGTATGATAGAAAACTATTTATGTCATAATCTCTTTATTATTCATATAGATACATATATTTCTTATAAATTTATACACAGATATATGTATATGAGTCATACCTATATACTTCTATGACTTAAAAATCTTTAAAGATGGCCAGGTGCAGTGGCTCATGTCTGTAATCCCAGCACTTTGAGAGGCCAAGACAGGCAGATCACCTGAGGTCAGGAGTTTGAGACCAACCCGGTCAACATAGTGAAACCCCGTCTCTACTAAAAATACAAACATTAGCCAGGCATGGTGGCGGGCACCTGTAGTCCCAGCTACTTGGGAGGCTGAGGCAGGAGAATAGCTTGAACCTGGGATGTGGAGGTTGCAGTGAGCCGAGCTCAGGCCACTGCACTCCAGCCTGGGCGACAGAGCTAGACTCTGTCTCAAAACAAACAAACAAACAAAAAACCAAAATCTTTAAAGATGTCAAAATATAACAATAGTTATTATCTTTGGGCAGTGGGGAAAAGGGTAGTTTATATCTTGTCCTAATATCTTATATCACACTCATGTTTAAAAGGACAGTAAATACAATCACAAATTTTAAAAAGCAAGTTTAAAAAACATTAGGGAAGACTTGGGGTCTAGTGAAAAGAGACTGGGCTTTGATAAATGGTGTGAGTGATCAGAGAAGAAAATTCACATCCTGATTTTTGTTTATGCATTGTTTTAATCCAAGTGTGATGAGGGCCAGAGCCACAAATGTCCACAGCAACACAGGCTGCATAGCACCCGGTGACCAGAATTGCATCTATATCCAAGCCCTTGGGGCAAGCACCTGGGATCGCATTATTGATTAGAAAGGCATGGGTCAGTCCCTGCCTCCCAAACTAGCTATGTGACCTTGTGTATATTACTTATTTTCTCTGAGTTTAGTTTCCTCATGCATAAAATAGAGATACTGACAGTACCTACTCATTGACTTATTGCAATTATTAATTTAGACACTGCATATAAATTATTTAACACAGTCTGACACCTAGTGAATATGAACTGGTGGTGGTATTATTATTATTATATTTTGATCTCCCCAGTCCAGTATATCTAAATAATTAATAGAGGGGAACACTGATGAATGCTACAAGTTGCAGATGGTTGCTTTTTCAGGGAAGTTGCATCTGCTTAATTTTTAAAAGTGAAATAAAACCGAGTCTTTGTGGTGATGATTTGTTTTCAAGGTCCTCTAAACAAAACTCTGCAGGAATCCTTTTTGGTGAAATGAGAAGTATAGGTAAAAATGTTTTTCAACATTTTTTCTTGTCCTGTGTTTTTTGTTTGTTTGTTTTGTTTTTTCCATATAGAGGATCTGCGCCTGTTGTTGAGAGGTCTCCGCTTCATGGCCCCCAAGGACGGGGTCAAACATGTTCAAATGATGCTTGTCAGAATGCACACACCCACTAAACAAATGAAGCTAGCAAACGGAGGGAGTGTTGTAAACAGCACAGCGACCCTCTGCGCTCTCTTCTTTCCAGCTTCGCGCCTTACTGGAGCTTTCCCACTGTGGTTATTGGTTATCTTGTGGCACAATAGACTGTAGTGGCTCAAAACAATTGTGATGTGTCATTCCTCATGCTTCCGAGGTTTTGCTGGGCAGCTCCTCTGCTCGCTTCTCCTGGCACGCTCCAGCAGCCATGTTCGGCTGGAAAGGCAGCCGGGCTGGACGGTTCGAGATGGTCACATTCACATGTCCAGCAGGTGGCACTGGCCATCGCCTGGATTCCCTCCTTTCTCCTCCATGGAGGCGCCCAGGCTCCAGTGAGCCAGGGCGGCTCCCTTCCAGCAAACCTCACAGTAGGGTCCTAAGAGGGTATAAGGGAGAAGGTGGCCAAACGACCCTGGAAAAGGGACATGTGTCAGGATGGGCCAATTTGTGGCTGTAGAGCAGCTCACCACACTTGAGTGTGAGCCCTCACTTCTTCTGCTGCAAGCCAATTGCTCCTTGCCCAAGTCACTGTGTTTCCATTTTCCCATGACTTCATCCAAATTGGGAGCAAGATTCCCCACCCATGGTAAAGCAGAGAGATGTTCTCGCACAGGACAGTCTGCAGTTGACTCGCTATTGCCAATGCTGCACCCTGGGGTCCCCTCCACAATGCAGAAAAGAAGCTGTGCACCCCATCTCCCTGGAATCCTCACTCCATGTGGGTCTGGGTAAGAGTGTCAATCAGAGGCATTCAAAGGAGATTTCAAAGATCAAAGAGAGTGAAGGGCCATGAGTTTCTAGAGGCAACTGGGGACAAAGGTGTGAGCAGATGCGATTCACAGCAGCTTCCCAGCAACTTCTGAAGACCCCCCCTACTTCATTGCTTCTACTGGGAGAATGGCAGTAGCTTGCCATAAGTTCTGGAGAATTATGGGGGCTTCTTGGGGTGCACTTAAGAATAACCCTCAGGTGTGCCAGCTTGAGATCACTGGTGGCAGCTTCCCCGACCTTCACTCATACCTCTTCCAACTGTTTGTGCAAGCCACTATTTCCTTACATTAAAAGCTCTAAACCTTGAGCACATAGTGTGGCTTCTGTTCACTATCTGAATGTTGAAGGACACGGTTTTTCTTACCAAAGGATTCCTCAGATCTGACCAGATATGAACGTAGTGGAGACCTTATTGCCAGTGGAAAATGGGATGTTTACCACCCATGACATGTTGTGGCAAAGCCATTGAAGTTCTCAAATGCAGTTAGTTGCCTGGAACCAAGTGCCTATAGAAGGCGAAATATGGGAAACTGAGCAGCTGCTACATGGAATGTTCTGATGGAAATGAAGAGTCCAAGGTTTAATGTGGGGCTTAATGGTTATTTCTCAAAGATTTGGGGAAAAGGCAGTGACACGCTTGTCACTTTAAATTCTCATCTTAAGGCATGCATAGAGAGGTTCTACAGCTGTCCTCAAGAAATCCCTTGTTTCTCATAGCTGAACAACCAGGACTCAGGGAAGCTAACCAAGCCAAAACTGAATCCTGAGAGTAGCTGAAATATAATACAAATTGAAATTGCAGTGTTGTCTGGTGTCTTTTGTGAAGTTAAAGTGTTGATCAGGAAAGAACGTCCCTGAGATTAGAATGGGATCAATATGATCCTATTCCTGTGATTCTGAGGACCTAGAATCCCACATCCCAGCAAGCGCCCCACCCTGCCAAAGTAGCCCTTTCTTCCCAAGCAAAGTAAGTGAGCCTCCTCTTACTTGAAGACTGTGTAATAACCGCATTTGAAGTAGTTAGCTTGCAGGGGGTGATGATTCTCCCTCAGACCCACCTCACCAACTCTCAAAGCTTTCACATCTGTAATTAGAGTCTAATAACAGCTATGGGCCAGGCGTGGTGGCTCACGCCTGTAATCCCAGCACTTTGGGAGACTGAGGTGGGTGGATTATGAGGTCAGGATATTGAGAGCATCCTGGCTAACACAGTGAAACCCCATCTCTACTAAAAATACAAAAAAATTAGCCGGACTTGGTGGCAGGCGCCTGTAGTCCCAGCTACTTGAGAGGCTGAGGCAGGAGAATGACGTGAACCCGGGCAGTGGAGCTTGCCATGAGCCAACGTTGCGCCACTGCACTCTAGCCTGGGTGGCAGAGCGAGACTCCGTCTCAAAAAATAAATAAATAAATAAAATAAAATAACAGCTATGGATTCACTGTGGACCATCAGGGGAGAGGTATAAAATGTGATCTCAAAAGAGATTCTATATGTGATATGGTTTGGCTCTGTGTCCCCATCCAAATCTAATATCAAATTGCAATTCCCAATGTTGGGAGGGGCACCAGTTGGGAGGTGATTAGATCGTGGGGGTGGATTTCCCCCTTGTTGTTCTCATGATAGTGAGTGAGTTCTCATGACCTCTGGTTGTTTAAGTGTGTAGCACTCCCCTCTTCACTCTCTCTGTCTCTCCTGCTACCATGTGAAAATGTGCTTGCTTCCCCTTCAACCTGCCACCATGATTGTACATTTCCTGAGGTTTCCCCAGCCATGCTTCCTGTGCAGTGTGTGGAACTGTGAGTCAATTAAATCTCTTTGCTTTATGAATTACTCAGTCTCATATAGTTCTTTATAGCAGTGTTAGAATGGACTAATACAATATGCATCAAAATAATTACAAAATTTTATTGGTTTACATTGAGTGTAACCTGAGGAATATGTATAGAAATAGATTCTGAAATAGATTCCTGGTCAAATCTCTATTTGACCATACTGTTCCAACCTGTTTCCCAAGTTACCCATCAGGTTGCCAGATTTGAATGGGTGCCATAGTTACAGAAGGCTCTGTAGCTGATCTAGCCTGCTGGGCAAGAGGCCTTACATAGGGGCCATATGTCTAGCAGGTCCAATGTGGGCATTAGCAGGCCCTGACAGAAGATTACATGTGGAAAATCCCTTAAAATTTTGGAATAAGATCATCCGCTCCTTCGTATAACTCCTCTCCTTTTAAGAAATAACTCCTGACTTGCTTCTGGGCCCTGGTAGCATTATGTAACTCAAGATGCACATTGAGAGGTGCATCTTCTCTAAGTCAGTGATCCCCAACATTTTTGGCACCAGGGGCTCGTTTTGTTGAAGACAATTTTCCCACAGTGATTGTAGGGGGTAGGATGGTTTCAGGATCAAACTGTTTCACCTCAGATCATCAGGCATTAGATTCTCATAAGGAGCACACAACCTAGATCCCTTGATTGCATGGTTCACAATAGGATTCCTGCTCCTGTGAGAATCTAGTGATGCTGCAGATCTGACAGGAGGCAGAGCTCAGGTGATAATGCACACTCACAGACCACTCACCTCCTGCTATGAGACCTGGTTCCTAACAGGCCACGGACCAGTACCAGTCCATGGCCCAAGGATTGTGGAGTCCTGCTGTAAGTCACTGAGCCATAAAGCTGGGTATGGTAGCTGCTGTCCATCATCAAGTCGAACTGCTATATGGGAAATTGGGCTTAAAGGCACAAGTAAGTTGCTTGAACAAGTGGCTTCAACTTTTGTGCAGCTTGTCCTCTTGCACTGATACCTTTACCTCAACTCACGCCACACCAGTGGAGGAGGAGGAGGAGGAGGAGGAGGAGAAGAAGAAGAAGAAGAAGAAGAAGAAGAAGAAGAAGAAGAAGAAGAAGAAAAAACCTTGACTTCATTTTCATATGGTTCTACTGGCATCTTTGAAAGCCAGCAGCTGTAGCTCTACAGCACCACAGGGGAGTGACCTCAAGGGCAGTGGAAAGGGGGGGTCCTCCCAGGTTTGTTCTCTATACCTGCGAAGAGAGGGGCCAGAGGTATGGAACCACATTGAGTGAGAGGTCACGCTTAATGGCATCATGGGATGTTCAGGGACTTGGAAGTGAAAAAATCAATGCTCTGGGAAAAGAGTGCTTGAATGGACCTTTCTGAAGTAACAGACCATGAGGACTTGGGCCCCTTGGAAATTCTTCCCAACTATGCTAGAGGTGGCTCTTATCAAACAGCAGAATAGGTAGCCTGATGAATGGCTATCAGTCACTCTTTCTGCCACCTCCCCAACGTGGGCCCACTAGACTTATGTGTGAAGTAATTGTACTGGCAAGTTTGATGGTCAAGTATGAGCGCCACAATATGGGCTTTCCCCCACCAAGGCTGACCCGGCCATAGCATCTACTGAGTGCTGACCCTGACCACAGCAGAGGGTAACACCAAGCCCTCTAATTTAGCAACTTTCTTTCTGGCAGTCAGCTGGCCAGCTGGTTGGATACATTGGACCCTCTTCCCCATCACAGCAAGTGGGGGCAGAGGAAGGGATGCGCCTTCACTGGAATGATCACTTCCTCTGAATATGGATTCACATTCCCTGCCTGCAATACCTCTGCTGGTGCCTCTATTGGACTTTTAGAAGACCTTATTCTCTGTCGTATTCCACAGGACAAGTCTTCCAATCAGGTAACTCATTTTACAATGCAGGAAGTGTGGTGATGACCTTATACCCATGGAATCCACTGGTTTTACCATACACTTTATCACTACAAATTGTAGCATCAACAAGCTAACAGCAACGTGACCAGAGACCAATATATATTGTCATTTTTCCTGTAACTAGAGTACACGGATCAAGGAACTTCTCATAAACCGCCAACAAAATATTGGCTCCCCATTTCCACCTCATTGACCTTGGACGTTGGTTATGGGACTCCTGATGCCGACTGAGCATGAATAGATGTGAATATGTCCAAGTCATGCATTTTTCTAACCTGATTTTTTTTGTTGTTGATTAAAGACATTTTGCATTTAAAGGAAAGGCCACAATTTATTTATTTATTTATTTTTTGTTACTGAAGCTTTATTTTTACAACCAAAAGAAGCCCAGATGGTTCACCCAAATCTCCATTTGGACTTGATGTTTCCTCCTTAGGTGAGAGTCTGGCAGTGGATTCTAGCACATTACTGAGAAGTGACTGAAGATTTTTCAGGCTTGTAATCACAACCCATGCCTTGCCCATGTTTCTTCCCTCCCCAGATACCTTAAAGGAGACCCCAAGTGTACAGTCTGACATGATTCAGTGCTAAACCATTTATTGTGCTCAATTAAATGCTTATCAAGAATGATGCAGGTGCTAATGGGATGTGTATGCAGGATCAAGCCTTGACATTTTGATTTATCTCTTTGTTGGCTAGCGGCAGTGGAAAGGAGCACTGGGAAGGTTAAGAGTTAATATGCTGCCACAGCTCCTGGGGGACTTAGCGTAATAGTGACACGGACAGCTGACCCTGGAGTTTCTAAAAGGCAGCATTTGAGATTAAAAACTTCATGAGCCCAAAAGTCAAGTTTATAATTCCTTTCCCAAAGGAGTGAGCAGATAGTGTATTATATTCCCCAAGCTTTACTTACAGGCAGTACTTCAATGGCAGAGAGGAATACCTTGATATATGTGAACAGCCTTGATGGAGAAACGACTCCCCTTCCCAGTCCTCATTCCACAAAGAAAAATAACAAAAGCAAAACTCCAAGGCTACAGGAGATCAAAAATCTCTTCTTTTTTTTTTTTTTTTGAGACGGAGTCTTGCTCTGCCGCCCAGGCTGGAGTACAGTGGCCGGATCTCAGCTCACTGCAAGCTCCGCCTCCCGGGTTCACGCCATTCTCCTGCCTCAGCCTCCCGAGTAGCTGGGACTACAGGCGCCTGCCACCTCGCCCGGCTAGTTTTTTGTATTTTTAGTAGAGACGGGGTTTCACCGTGTTAGCCAGGATGGTCTCGATCTCCTGACCTCGTGATCCGCCCATCTCGGCCTCCCAAAGTGCTGGGATTACAGGCTTGAGCCACCGCGCCCGGCCCAAAAATCTCTTCTTTGTTATCCTGTACCCTACCCAAAGTGCTGCGAACAAGCTTCTCTTTCCTTATTGTGGTCAACATTGTTAGTGCTCTCCAAAATCCAGATTCTTTTATTTTGGAGTACAAAATAATTTTATTCTGAGGCTAAAACATACGTTTCAGTCTTTATTTGCAAGGTGTTACATCCTAGAGGAAGGAAAATGCTGGGTGGAGGGGATTGTATGGGAACTTTGGGTAATCTGGGTTGTGAGAGCTCAGAGCTCTCATAGAGTTTCGCATGTCTGAGGCCAGCAAGTAGGTCAGTATGAGATATTCAGATTGGGGAATGTGCAAGGACGGAGAGAATCCTGCAATAGAAGGATGTGTTCCTGGGGCTAAAAAGCAGTCAGTCTTGGGTTTTGTAAGAGTGAGTGGGAAGTTACTGGGCATGACTAGTTTCCTAGGAGCCTTGACCCAAGATACACACAAAGACTTCATTTGCCAGCCTTCCTTGCAACTGTCAGTAGTCACATGACTGAGTTTAGCCAGTAGAATGTGAGCAGAGATGGTGCATACCATATCCGCCCATAGCCTCTACAAACCTGCCACATTGCATGTCCAAGTTCTTTCCCCCCTGCAACCAAGTGGCAAAGGCCATGTAACCTTGGGAAGCCACTCTGAAAATGGCAGACTTTCCATCAGCCTGAGTTCTACAGCAATACACATCCCTGTTAGGTCAAGACAAAAACTTTGGTAAAATGGTTACTTAATACAACTTGGAAAGGAGGGAAACCAGCTGAAATGCTGCCTGCTGGTGCATTTAACAAGATGCAAGAAAGAGATGAATTTGGGAAATTCTGGCAAGTTTGTAAGCAAAAAAAAAAAAAAAATCAAAGAGAGAGAGAGAACAGAGAATGTGCGCATAAATTTAGGGTCTGGCAGGGTTAAAAGGAGCAGAAAATATCTAGACCACACGTTTTTAGGAAAAAGACTAAAAAAGGTTTCCATCAATAATGACCCATTAAGTTTTCTCAGTTAAGTGACTTGTCCTGTGGCAAGTATCAGATCAAGGGTGGGGCTTTTTCTCCCCTACCCTTACCAGTGGTTCAAATGGCCTCAGAGCAGCTGCCATTACATTGAGGCTATAATGGAGTCCAGGAAGAAAATAAATTCAGGCTTGATAATTACATCTAGGAAAAGTCTTGTGTTCCCGCACAGAACAGAGTGGAATCACACAGATTAGACGGAAGCCTTCAGAGGTTTGAAAGAATTACCTTGCCAAGAAGGCCAGACAAAATGAAAACAAAAACAAACGCCTTTGATGGTTTGAGTCTTACTGCAACCTTGGCTCCTCAAACTCACATAAGCAGAAAGTGGGCAGTGAAAGTTCATGGTCCCTAAGAGGATATCCTTTCTAATACTCTGAAGTTCCCTTCTGCTGTGAACACATAAAATAAAGAACAAGAAAGCCCTCCCAGAGGACGGAAGCACAAAAATGGATGGATAGGGAAGTTCCTTCTAGGCTACACAGAAGCAACAGAATTGTATCAAGAACTGTGCCCCATGCCAGGGCAGAGGCTTGCAATTCCTGCCTGTAAGGATTTTATTATTGCTACGGACCAATGACTGCTGTATGTGCAAAACCATTCCCTTTTTTAATAGGGACATTTTTGTTGTGGTTTTCTTATTCCTGCTTCAGCATTATGAGTGAGTGTAATGGAGGATGCCAGGCAGAGTAGGAAGATGGTAACTTGTCTTTTACTTTGTCAAACCATACAAAGCTACCTTCAGATGTGGTAGAATAGATTGCACATAACCAGGAGAACTTGGACTTTAAACTTGATGTGGTATCTGGGTAGGTCTTAAATTGTCTCCTCTAGGGAGAGAAGAAGGTATGTTCTCAACCTTCTTCCCAGGAGCCTTGACTCAAGATACACACAAAGACTTCATTTCCCAGCCTTCCTTGCAGCTGTTGGTAGTCACATGACTGCGTTTAGCCAATAGAATGTGAGCAGAGATGGAAATAAGGATATGAATGGATATTTGGGGAACAGAATGATGGACTAGGACAGAGACTGCTGGCATCACACCAGACATCATGTTCTATTCTGCCTTTTGTATATTCAGCTAGACAGTATCTCCTAGTCTCCTTTACAATTAAATGGGGCAACATGACTGAGTTCTAGCCAATGGAATGTGACTGAAAGTGACAGGTACCAATTACTGGGCTGGCCTATAAACACTTCTCATGTGTGATGAGGCTCCAGGTTCTTTCCTTAATGGCTGCGTGGAACCAAGCTCCCCAAATGACCCAAACTACTAGGAACTGCAATATGAGCAGGAAATAAGCTTAGGCTTGTCTTAACCCAATGTATATTTTGGGGTTGATGTATTATTCCAACTAACATTACTCTAAATAATACACTGATTGTCCCCTTCTGTTTTCCCAATTCCCTAGGCCACTAATCAATATTGAACATATAAATATGCATTTAATTACAATTTTACCAATAGCTGAATGGCCTCTCTCTCTCCTCCACACAGCCCCTTTGTGCTCCATTACCCAAACCTCCTCCATTGGAGATACTTTCTTCAGTTTGCTTTCTTGTTGGTCTCAGGCAAAGCAGTTAAACTCCTGAGTCTTAAAACCATGGTGGATAATAGCAGAAATGTCTTACATGGCTATGTGAGGTATGGCTAAAATAAAAACTAGATTTGAGCACAGTGCCTGATACACAATACACATAATGGGGAAAAACTTTTTCTCTGCCGTCTTAGGTTCAAACCTGTAGACTGTAAATTAACTGACAAAAGATTAATAAGAGAAAAGACATACAATATTTATAATATTGTTATGTGCAGAGAGTTTTCACAGAAAAGAAGTAAAAACCCAAAGAATGTTAGACTTGGGGGCTAATATATCATTTTAACAAAGGGTGAGAAATTGTGGAGAAGTGACTAGAAAAAGGAAGGCCGGTTTGGGCTTCTGGGGTCAATAAATTATGGGAAGAGAACTAGCTAATATGTAGGGAAAACTAATGGAAGATAAGAGTTATTTTGGTAAGGTTCATTTATGTAAACTTAGCTCTAGTTCTCTGTCTGTGGTGATAAGAGTCACTCTCCTCATCCTGGTATGGGGACTGGGGTTGAGGGTATTTTAGGCCACTGCACAAAGGGAAATTTATGCTCTGCTTTTAGGCAGAAAGGGGAAGGCAGAGAAGCTTTCTTACATGTGTTGATTCTCAACTGCCTTTAGCTCAAAATAATCCTCATCCCAAAGTAGCATATTTTGAAGTGGCATATTCTGGACCTCTCCATATGTGTTCAGTACATTTTCTGTATGTTTAGTAAATGTGGTTGTTATTGTTATCTTAAAGAGACCCATAGTCATGTGAAAATACGACTGGTCTGAATTCTAAGAGGGTAAACACCTTCAAAGGGTGAAAAGAGTATGATTCCACCATGCTTGAGTGGATGACTTAAGACTGGCTGAGGACCCAGATGGGGAGAGTTTGGGGTAAAGGAGCAGACATGGAATTGAACCTGTGACTCATGAGAGGGCCTGGAAACACCACAGCAAAAGCACCCGTGATAGGATCCGATGGCAGAGCCAGTAAGGGGTGAGGCCGTTGTCATTTCTAACAGTTGATCTTCATCTAAAGCAGACATCTGGTAGCTGAGGGGATGAGGAAACTAGGTTTGGGAATAAACAGAATCATAAAAGAGTAGCAGGCATGTGGGAGAAGACAGTTTAAAAAGTAAATAACTAAGCCGTGGGAACCTAGAGACTTGGGAGCCACTCTCTTGGGACAAACCTATATTTGTTCTTTGCCTGAAGCCAGAACAAGACCCATGTAAGCTCAGTGAAGGAGTATGGGAGACAGTCAGAGGTGACATCTGAGGCAGAACCAAGCCAGGCAGTAAATCAGTCAAGTCAGGCAAAAAGACCTACTATAGGTAGTTCCAGAATCTCTGAAATTTTAAAATAAGAATGGCTTGGGAGCAGTAATCAGGTTGGAAGCTGCATTAGTATTACGCAATACTGAGAAGAGCTAAATATTCATATAAAAGACTAGTAGGTGGTGTTTGTTCTATTTGACTTAGTATTTAGAGGCATTTTGTAGGGTGAGGGTTCCCAGGGTACCTATTTCCCCATATTGCCAGAAACAGAAGTCTGAGACCAGACATCTATGTAGTTTGTAATGAAAAGCCACATTTGGTTGATCTCAGCCAAGCTTCATAGAGCCCAGAAATAGCAGATATTTGGTTCAGATTCATCTTTCTCATCTCCACCGAGATCCATTTTTTCATAATGCTGCCCTCAGGCCACTCATATTATAATACAGGTTCTTATGCCACATTCCTAGACCCCCTGAGTCAGAACCTCTGGCGGTGGAGCCCAGAAATCTGCACTGTTTACAAGTGTTTTAGTAATCTTTATCACTATCATTGTGAGCTATTTGTCTGTGCAACAGTAGATGCTCAGTAAATGTTCATTTGTTTTTTCCTCCATGTTTTTAAAGAACATTTGAAAAGATCCTTGCCCCTGGAGAATTATCTCCCAGCTCCTACAAAGCCGAGTATCAGAAAGAAATTGAAATGGACTCCTTTACTTGCATATAAATGCCTGCTGTGATCTGAATGTTTGTGCCTTCCCACAAAGTCCTAATTATCGGTGTGAACATGATTAAAGACTTTATAAAAGAGGCCTAAGAAAGACTCCCTGTCCCTTCCACAATGTGAGGACACAGCGAGAAAATGCCTTCTATGAGCCAGGAAACGGGTCCTCACCAGATACCAGATCTATTGGCACCTTGTTCTTAGACTTCCCAGCCTCCAAAATTTTAAGAAATAAATTTCTATTGTTTGTAAGTTGCTCAGTTTGTGATATTTTCTAATAGCAGCCCAAAACAGACTAAGACAATACCACTGCCCTGGCTGTTTCCAAAGGAGCTGTGTTCAGTTGCCTCTTTTATGTTACATAACTCCAACCTGTAAAATCATCATGGAAAGTCAAACTTCTAAGCATTCTGAGTTTTTTGTTAGCTTTTGTGTGTTTCACTGACTTTGTACCTTCAGTGCCTGGCACACAAAAGGTACACAATGAGTACTTATTGTCGTGTATTGAGTTTTAAAATAAGACTCAAACTAGAATCTCGGCTTAGTTTATTGGTACAATTCTATTCATATCGTTCATCATTTATCAGAAGTTCTATAGCAAAAGTTCAGCAGCTTTAGTCTCTATTATGAAATAGCATTGTTCTTAGTGTTCTTTCTGTGCACTTCACTAATCACTGTGACTGAGTAATATATAATTATCAGAGCAAGCTTTGCATTTATATGAGCACTTATTGCATCTATGCATGCCTATTAAGACATGCCACAATTTTTAACAGTAGGAGAAAAAAATATTAAAATTGCCATGGAGATTTTATTTGCTGTTGTTTATGAAGTGTGCTCCAATTAAGACCATCAGTCTTGAATTCATTTTTGATCATTTCACTCTAACTACACTCTTAAAATAATTCTTGAATAGGATACTAGTTTTCATCACTTACAATGGAGAAAGACAATATCAGAAAAGGAAAATAATCAGCACTGAATTCATCCAAAAAAATTTATGTGGATTTTTGTGTGATGCCTTCAAATAGCATGTACTACGTATCAGGTACTATTCTAGCAGGTGGGGCATTCAAAGAAGAGAAACACAAGATCTCTGCTCTTTGGGCATCTCATAGGAGAGATACAAGTATTTGCAAATAGTTGCCCAATGGACACCACTGCTTGTTCTCTCTCTCTTGTTCATCCCATACTAGTTAATAACATGGATCCAGGAAAAGTAAGAGGACACAGTATGTACAGCAACCTGAAGAGTGGCATGTTCTGTTAACCACCCAGAGTCAGTTAGGAGAAGAGGTGGGCTGGTAGATGGAAAGCAATGCTTCCTACTCTCGCGGAATGCTCTCTCTAGAGGAGAGAAAGGAATTGTAGTACCATCAGCATTTCCTTAAGAAAGGACAGTGCATATATGTTACATCGTGAACAGGGCACAGGGTAGGATGCCTGGCCAAAGCCTGGTACACAGGGCAGGCTCAGCAGTCAGCTTTCTGGCGTGGTGTTAGCACTGGGGTTTCCTGCAGCCCTGGAATGAGCACCATGAAAACATCCCTGACTTCTACAAGCTTGCAGTACAGTTGAAATGACAGAATAAATGAACCGTTCAATTAGAGAGCATGGAAGGACCAAACCGTAGTGACGGTAAGTTTATTGTCCAGTCCTGCTCCCCACTAGCAGCAAGTCAGCTGGTAAATTGCTGAAGCTCCCTTTGTCTCTCCTTTTTATTACAGTGAGGATCTACTCATATCCCCAACCTTTTGTGTTGTGGTGTTCGATGAGGGGACATGGATAAAGTGCTTGGGAGGCAGTCATAATACAACGCATGCTCTACACATATGAGGTCTGCCTATTCTTTGCTGAGAGGCAACCACAGAAATCTGCCCAGGCCAATACTGTGCCTGAGAGCTCTCTAAGTTAAAAGAGATTCCCAAACAGCACTCACTTCATGCTACAAGAGAAAGAGGTGGTGGTTTTCAAGAAGAACAGCAGACGTTCATGACTGTGCAGGGAAGACATCCTTACCTTCTTGTTGGGAGCAGGTTTTTAAGTAAGTGTGCTACTCCACAGGTGTGGGCTAGCGACAAAAGGTCATCCTCTCCAAGATCAGTGGCAAAGAGACAACAGTCAAGATGATATATGTTTTTTCTCAAAAGAAAGACTCCTAATTCCTTTCCATGAAGACCACATTTTAGTAGCAGCCTGGTTGAATTAAAGGCATCTCAGGGTTTAATTTAAAGAGAAAATAAGGTTTGCCACAGTAATTAACCAAAAAAGAGACAAGATGTCTTAGAAGAGAGATTCAAATTATCCCAATGCTGAAGTTAATAGGAATGCTTTTTTGCTTTTCTCCCTAGAGGTTATGTCGATCTGGCAAATTAGTAATGTGCCTCAGCTCATTGCTATTCTATGCCGAGAACTTGTGCTGCAAGATAAAAGAATGTGACTGTGGAAGTAAACCCTACAATAATGCCTTTCCCTGAGCTTCTCTAGGGGATATCTGGTTTATTCACCCTTCCCTTTCTCAGCCTAGTGATTCCTGAGCACTTATCCATGAATCCCTATTGTAAAAGAAAAGGTAGATAGTAAGGTTAATTTTCATAGCACAGACAAGAAAGTCAAAGAGTCATAGCCAAAGGAATAGTCATAAATAACCAAGAAAACAGCCAGTGTGAGGAAAACCCAGGGACACCCAGTTGCTACATAGTACCCCCCGCAACCCAGTCCCATCTCCAGGAAGCCTGACTGCCCTTCCACCAGGCTTTCTTTCCTTCCTTTATTCATCCATTCATTTATCATTTGTCAGATATTGAATGGCCATCTGTGATATTTCGGGCACTCTGCCACCCATTCGAGGTACAGGCATAAATTAGACAAGCACTGTGTGTCTTAGCTGGGGTTAGGTGTTCCCCAGCTCCAGTCTTCTGTAAATCTGTCCACCTCTCTCAGAAGCCCAATTATAAATTCTATCTTCATTGTTCCTTGAATGTTTTAGTTAATATGTCCTTTTGTTTTTTCTGGATCTCCTTAATAGACATTTCAGATTTCATTAAGTTGAATATTTTTTCAGATGGTCAAATCCAGTCTCATAGCTCGAAATTCTATCTACATACCAACAACTACCAACCAATTCTTTACCTTTTGGATTCTAGAATTTTATATCGAAATGCTTTCTTGACGTCTCTACTTGTAGAGACTTGTAGATCTCTAACAGAGATCTCAAAGTTAACATGTCCAAAATTCAGCTCCCAATTTTTCCCCTCAAAACCTCCCACAGACCTCCATCTTCATAAATACAATCTCCCTTCCTCTATTTGCCTAGAAAAGGAAGAATAATGTCACCTTTGACTCTTCTCTTTCACACACACCCCCTTATCCAATTCAGTCACAAATGTTGCTAATCTTCTACCTTTGTGAGATTTTGAACATCACCACTGGTCTAAACCATCATCTTCTTTTCTGAGAAATATTGAAGGATCCTTCTAATTGGTCTTCATGCTTTCTTTCTTGCTTCCCTTCTGTGTGACAACTTGGAAAAAAAAGTTCCAAACCTATCACAGGTAAGATTAAAAGTGTTTGCTTGTTGAATAAAGAATGTTGGAAATTTCTCATAATCCAGCAGGTTTTGTATCCTATTGCTACATCAACTGGATGGTTTCTTTCCTGAACTTCAACATATGGTAGTTCAACAAAGAAAAATCACACCATGCTTTGGACTTAAATTCTAGGGACTCCCAATACCATGTTAATTAACTAGATCTACTGGGCTTCCTCCTTAAATGCTCTGTGGGTCCACCCCTTAAAAGGAGATGGTGCCCAGTAGTGGCTGCCACCTTCTTCCCAGAGTAGAGGTTGCCGCATCCTACCTTGGTCTGTCACTCCTGTGCCCCAGCAGACCCATCTCAGTCATCTGCTTTGTGAATTCCAACTCCTGCTCTGCTGTAGGCTCCAGATGAACAAGCAGCTTCACTTGTCTGTTTTCTGGCTCATTGATTCCTCCACTTGACTTTAAATTCTAACCAAATACCTTTTCCTACTTCTTTCCTGGGATTCCTTTGTCCCCTGCCTCTGTGCTGTATGTCTGAGTGCTGTCATTATCACCCAACTCAGTAGAGGCATTTCAGAAGAGACTTGAGACAAAACACGAACATCATAATGAAACTATGTATCTTTATGGTTGCCATTATCTTAATATAAAGAAGGAATGACTTTTAAGGGATTAATAAATGATGTTGAGAATTTAGGAATGTTAATAAATATGTGTGAGTCTGCTTTCTATTAAAATTTACAGCTTATAGGAATGAAGCTTGGCTACTTTGTATAAGGAGAAAAAGAACAAGAAAGAAAGAAATCACTGACAAACTTCCCAGGAGCCAATTCACAAGATTTTTTTTAAACAACATTATTTCTTCAAGTAAAGAGTTGATGTTTAATAAAGCCTTTCATACTTTTTTATAAAATGCATTTCCTTAAATTTGATTATATTCAGTTGTTCTTGAGAAAAACTCTCCAAATTAGAAAAAATAGTGATAGATTTCTAAGAAGGCATATTTTCAAGATGTGCATCAAGTTACTGCTCATGCATATTTATTCACATTCAGATCAGAGTCTTATTGACAGAGAAACTAGCTTTTTTCATTTCTACAAGTATCAGAACATTTAAGGTCATTTAACAAACAACTGATACATGCTAGGAACCACTTTAATATTTAGGAATCAATGGCCACCAAACCAGAAATGCCAAAGAATTATGGCAGCCAAAAACTCAGTAGACTATTTCCTGCCACATGGTTGGGTGTGTCCACAGTGTGTACTTCCGTGCTGCGGTCTACCACTTCTAGTCTATTAGACACAGGGGCAACTATTGAAGTTCTACTTAGCATAGTGGATAGCAAACTTCTGAAACAAAAACTGTCTCAAGATATGATAAAATAAATACACATAGGGAGAGGATTCTGGCAAGATGCTGAAATAGGAAGCTCCAGGAATCTGTTTCCCCATCCAGACAACAACTGCACTGGCAGAATCTGCCTGATGTAACTATTTTGGAATTCTGGAGTCTATTGAAGGATTGCAACCTCCAGGGAATGTCTTAGAAGTAAATTTCAGTTAATTTTGGTCAACTTGGACTCAGCACAGTAGTAACTACCTGTTGACCACTCTAGCCCTGTGGCAGGCGGCTGTGCACATCACCTGAAGAAACCTGTATACAGTTTGTGGGAGCCAGGGTGGGCAATAAGGACCCAGTCCTCCAAATATCTGTGTTGTGATTACTGATTGCTACTTCTCATCACAGAAGTATAGACAAAGAGGCAGGTGGCCATTGCTATTGTTCCACCCTCATTATTGCTAGCCTCTCTCTGGCTGAAGTGACTTCCAGGGTACTTAAAAGCCCAGCATTATTTTTCCTCTCTTTAATTTTTATCTTTTCCCCTTTTGGGAGACATCCATTAGAGACTGGAACATTCCAAAGTGACTGCATATATGGGGGACATTGGAAGGTGACTATGCAGGCCCAAGGAAAGGTACAGGCTCAGAAAGACCTGAGAAGACCTTAAGTTTACACCTCAGGCTAACCCTCAGCACTGAGACAGCCTGCAACAATTAAAAAAACAAAAACAGTAAGCAACAACAACAACAAAAAACAAAACCAAGAACAAAAGCCCAGCAAACCCTAGGGAAGGGAGAGAACCTAATTTCCAGTGTTATCAAATCATTAACTTCAAATGTCCATTTTTAACAAAAAAAAATCAAGAGACATACAAAAGAAAAGGAATGTATGGACCATTTTAATGGAAGAAAGAAGAAGCTGCTCCTGAAAAAGATCTGATGTCAGATCTACTAAACAAAAACAATTATCTTCAAGATACTCAAAGAGCTAAAGAAAGATGAAGAAAAAGCCAAGAAAATGACCTAAGGACAAAATAGAAATATTTGTAAACATATAGAAAGCCTATGAAGAAACAAAAAATAAGTTTGATGCTAAAAAGTGCTCTAACTGAAATAAAAAATTCACTAGAGGATTTTTCAAAGGCTGATATGAGAAGGAAGAAGAATCAACAAATTTGAAAATAGGACAAAGGAAATCATTGAATCTGAGGAACAGAAAGTAAAATGATTGAAGAAAAGTGAAGCGAGCTTAAGGGACTTCTGGAACACTGCTGAGCAGAACAACCACATGTGTGGTGGTAGGCTCAGAAAGAGAAGAGAAAACAGGGAAGGTAAGCTATTAGGAGAATTGATGGCCAAAATCTTTATAGATTTGATAAAAAACATAAGTAAAAATATTCAAGAAACTCAGTAACTCCAAGTACGATGAACTCAAAAAGATCCACACTGAGACACAATATAATCAAACTGTCAAAAGCCAAAGACAGAGTCTTGAAAGTTGCAACAGAAAAGTGATTCATCACATAAGATGATCATCAATAAGATTATGGGTCCAAAGATACAGTTAGATAGGAGGAATAAGTTCTAGTGTTTGATAACACAGTAGGGCGACTAGTTAACAAGAAATATTTCATATTTCATGATAGCTAGGAGAGAAGATGTAAAATACTCCCAACACAAAGAAATGATAAATGTTCAAGTTGATGGATATCCTAAGTATCCTGATTTGATCATTGATTGTATATTGAATACACAGCATATGCATTGTATATTCTTGTATCAAAATATCACATGTATCCCACAAATATGTTTAATTACTGTATATCTCTAGAAACATTTAAAAATAGTAAATAATAAATTATGAGATTAAAAAGAGAGAGTCTCATCATAAATATTGGAGACCAAAAGGCAGTGGGCTGATATATTCAAAGTGCTAAAAGAAATAAAAATATGAACCCCAAATTCTATATTTGGTAAAATTGTCCTTCAAAAGTGAAGGAGAATTACAATATTCCCAGATTAACAAAAGCTAAGGTAATTTGTTACCTCTAGACATACCCTACAAGAAACGCTCAAGGGAGTTCTTCAGGTTGAAATAAAAGGACGCTACTCAGTAACTCAGAGCCATATGAAGAAATAAACATCTCAGTAAAGATCGACACATAGGCAATTACAAAAGCTAGTAATATAACAACGGTTTGTAACACGGCTTTGTTTTATACATGATTTAAAAGACTTTTTTTTAAAATTTAAACAACAGCAATTTATTTTCTCACAGGTCTGAAAACTGGAAGGTGAAGATCAAGTTGTCCATAGGGTTGGTTTCTTCTGAGGGCCATTCAACTTGATATATAGATGACCATCTTCACAAGATCCTCAGTGTGTGTAAAAGACTGTTTAAAAAACAAAATAAGAAACAATTAGTCTAAAAGCTAGAATTACTGTAACTTTGGGTTGTAACCACATTTTGTTTCTTACATAATCTAAGAGACTAATTCACCTTTAAAAGCTATTGGTTTATGTTGTTGAACATACAAAGTATGCAGATGTAATTATGGGACATTAACAACTGAAAGGGAGCAGAGACAGAGATGTAAAGAAGCAGTGTTTTCATATGTTATTGAACTTAAGCTGGTTTACATACAAATTAGAGCACTATAACTTTATAATATTAAGGATAATCTCAAGAGTAACCACAGAGAAAACAGCTATAGAATATACACAAAAATAAGAAAGGAATTTAAATATTTCACTGTAAAGAATTAAACACAAAAGAGGACAGTAATGCAAGAAAGGAAAGACAGAAAAGCTATAAGCCATGTAGAAAACGAATAGCAAAATGACAAAAGTAAGTCTCTCCCTATCACTTAGCCTTAAGAAGAAAGGAAATTCCAACATATGCTACAGCATGAATGAGTCTTGAGCACATTATTCTCAGTGACATAAACCAGTTAAAAAAAGACAACGACTGCATTATTCCACTTGCATGAGGCAGATAGAGTAGTCAAAATCATAGATACAGAAAGTAGAATGGTGATTTTCAGAGGCTAGAGGAAGCGGAGATGGGGTTATTGTTTAATGGGTGCAGAATTTTGATTTGGGAAGATGAAGTTCTAGAGATAAATGATGGTAATAGTTATATAACAATCTAACTGTACTTAATAATACTGAACTGTACACTTAAAAATGGGTACGGTGGTAAACTTTAAGTTATTTGCATTTTACTACAATAAAAAATTAGAAAAGAAATGAATATGCTAAATTAATGAAGCATTATGATCTATTTAAGGTTGAGGAATTTATCCAATGTCCTTGAAAGGACGACACAATGTTTTAGTATTGTTGTACTTCATGAACGTTTGAAGTGATACTATGGTGTCCACAGATATTTCTTTCTACTATTATCAATATCAGAAAGATAATATTGGGTAAGATGGACTATGATGATGGTCTATGTCTTTATGTTAAAATTTCATACTGAATGCTTAGTCCAGTAGAAATAGAATTGTTTTGGCTTGTTTGAGTGAGGAAAGCCTTTGAATGCTGTGCTTTGCGACAACATGGGTGAATCTCAAAATATCATGCTGAGTAAAAGAAGCCTTATCAAAGAGTACACACGGTAGAATTCCATTTACATGAATTTCGAGAAAGGGCAAAACTAACCTATGGCAGGAAAAAAAATCAGAAGAGTCGTTGCTTTTTAAAATTTACAGTGGCTGTAAATTTAACTGAAGAAAACAGATTGGCCAGACACGGTGGCTCATGTCTGTAATCCCAGCATTTTGAGAGGCCGAGGTGGGTGGATCACTTGAGGTCAGGAGTTTGAGACGAGCCTGGCCAACATGAAGAAACCTTGTGTCTACTAAAAATACAAAAATTAGCCTGGCATGGTGGCACATGCCTGTAATCCCAGCTACTTGGGAGCCTGAGGCAGGAGAATTGGTAAAACCCAGGAGGTGGAGGTGGCAGTGAGCCTAGATCATGCCACTGCCCTCCAGCCTGAGCAACAGAGCAAGACTGTCTCAATAGCAAAACAACAACAACAACAAAGAATGTCAAAAGACAGATTGACGGAAACACAGTATGTTTTAATGTTTTGCACACATGGGAGTTCACAGAAAAGAAGAGAAACTCAAAGAAGCAGACTTGGGGCTTATATACCATTTTAACCAAGGAAAGAAGGTTTGAGCTTCTAGGAGTGATAAATTACGGGAAAGTGACTAGGAAATATTAGGTTGGTGCAAAAATTATTGCAGTTTTGTCATTACTTTGGCAGAAACTGCAATTACCTTTGCACCAACTTATGTGCGAAATTAATGGAAGTTGAATGTTATTTTCCTTAGGTCTGTTTATGCAAACTCGTTGGTGCCAACTGTGTCTCTGGTGATGAGTTGCTCTCATCTTTCTGGTATAGGACAGAGAAACACTTCACAAAGGGAAATGTATGCCCTTCTTTTTTGGCAGAAAAGGGGAAGAAAGAGAACTCTTCCTGCATCCGTTGATTCTCAATTGTCTATGGCTCAAAATAATCCTTAGGCCAAAGTGGCATATTTTGGGGAGGCATACCTTGAGCCCCTGCAATATGCACACTACAGTATTTCTATTTTATTTCATTTTATTGAGACAGAATTTCACTCTTCTTGCCCAAGCTGGAATGCAATGGCACAATCTTGGTCCTTCTCAACATCTGCCTCCTGGGTTCAAGCAATTCTCCTGTCTCAGCCTCCCAAGTAGCTGGGATTACAAGCATCCACCACCATGCCCAGCTAATTTTTGTATTTTTAGTAGAGACAGGGTTGTTTCACCATGGTGGCCAGGATGGTCTCAAACTCCTGACCTCAGATGATCCACCAGCCTTGACCTCCCAAAGTGCTGGGATTACAAACATGAGCCACTGCACCCAGTCACACAGTACAGTATTTAGAAGGATGTATACTGAGGTATGGAATTTACTTTCAAACGTGTCAAAAATAAGAGGAATTATGAATAAATGGAGGATTTGATAAAGAAATAGATGTGTAATTTTTTTTTTTTTTTTTTTTTTTTGAGACAGGGTCTCATTCTGTTGCCCAGGATGGAGTGCAGTGACACTATCATGGCTTACTGCAGCCTTCAACTCCTGGGTTCAAAAAGTCTTCCCACCTCAGCCTCTCAAGTAAGCTGAAGCTACAGGCACATGACACCATGCCTGACTATTTCTCTTATTTTTTGTAGAAATGAGGGCTTTCTATGTTGCCAGGGTTGGTTTCAAACTCCTTGGTTCAAGGTTGCCTTCACCTCCCAAAGTGCTAGGATTATAGGCATGAGTCACCACACTTGGCCAATTTTATATATATATATATATATATATGTGTGTGTGTGTGTGTGTGTGTGTGTGTGTTAGTGATAGAACTAGGCAGTGAGTATATATAACAGTATCTCAACTTGGATGACTGTTTGCAAATTTTCATAAGAAAGTGCTGGAAACTATGCTGTGTTCATGGGTAGAGCCTCTACTGTCCAGAAAATGACATCTGGGTGACCCCTTTTGTAAGGCTGCCCCACTTGCAAGACCCACAAGCCCATTTCATGGCTTCTCAGTGATTTCAATTGTCTCCCTAAGAATTCTGCATTTTTCTGGAGCCTCTCATTGTGCATACAGGCTTCTGATTTGGACTTTCTGCTTCTGACAAATTGCCATTCGCTACTTCACTATCTGTGGCTTTGTAACCCCACTTCATACCAGAGAGAGCTGGACTAGCCTCTTACCCTTTATTTTCCTTGAAAGCCTCTGAGCAGATTTTCCTGAAACTCAAGAGAGGCAAAGAAGGTTTACATCACTAACTTGAAAACAATGTAACTGAATATTTGGATTTCCTGCCTTTAACAAGTGTCCTCTGCTCTTTCTGCCAATTCAAACTCCTATCTCCAGCTCTGTGGTTTTCCTCCTCTCTTTTCATGCCTTACTCTGTGGACGATTTTCTCCCTTTCCAAAGGTCCAAAATAATTTGCTTAACAAACAACTGTTTTCTCCCTAGAGCAGCTCTGTCCAATGGAAATAGAATGTGAGCTGCATTATGTAATTTAAAATTTTCTATGAGCCTCATTAAAAAATAAAGAGAAACAGGTGAAATCAATTTTCATGATGTATTTTATTTAACCTGAAGCATTCAAAATATTGTCGTTTCAATGAAGAGGATTAGGATATGCCACCCAAAAATGTGCTACTGTGGCAAATTGATTATGTTGAGCTGATGGCAACCGAGAAACAGCAGGAGCAAGAAGAGCTTTCTGCTCTCTCCTTTTCTGCCTAAAATCGGAGTGTAGGTTTCCCTCTTCTCCTGGACTAGAATGAAGGGGTGACCCTTATCGCTGGATACGAGGAGCCAGCATCACGAGGATTAAACCTTACTAAAATAACCCTACCTTCCATTGGTTCCCCTCATAGATTTCCTGGTCACGTATTAGCCCTGGAAGCCTCAACCCTTTCCTTTGTCTAGTCACTTCTCAATTGATCACCCATTGTTAAAAAGGTATCTGCCAGGAGCAGTGGCTCCCGCCTGAATCCCAACACTTTGGGAGGCTGAGGTGGGTGGATGACCTGAGGTCAGGAGTTCAAGACCAGCCTGACCAACATGGAGAAACTCCGTCTCTACTAAAAAAAAAAAAAAAAAAGATTAGCTGGGTATGGTGGTGCATGCCTGTAATCCCAGCTACTCGGGAAGCTAAGACGGGAGAATTGCTTGAACCCGGGAGGCGGAGGTTGCAGTGAGCTGAGATCGCATCATTGCACTCCAGCCTGGGCAACAACAGAGAAACTCCACCCCCGCCTCCCAAAAAAAAGCTATCTAAGCCCCCAAGTCTAATCACTTTATGGGGTCTATACTTTTCTGTGCAGTACTTGTGCACATAAAAATATTAAAATCAATAAAAATTTATATGCCTTTTCTCATGTTAATCTTTCTTTTGTCAGTTGCATTTGCTCATCCCAGGCACCGAATCTAAGAGGATAGAAGAAAAGTTTTTATCCTCCACTCCATCAACACATAAGCATTATAAACACTATCAATGAGATATATTCTTTTTATATATTTTTTAATTGTTTTACTAAATTCTTTGACATTCTGCATGTATTTTACAGTTACAACTGTGAAAGGAAAATATCTTGGGCCCCCAAAATCACTCAACTAAATGGAAAAGTAGAGCCGGTAACTGCTTAGGGCAAACTGCCTCCCGTTCTATTCACCGTTATCCCTCTGCTCACTGAGATGA
Source organism: Theropithecus gelada (assembly GCF_003255815.1). Classification (NCBI taxonomy): domain Eukaryota; kingdom Metazoa; phylum Chordata; class Mammalia; order Primates; family Cercopithecidae; genus Theropithecus; species Theropithecus gelada. The sequence continues at coordinate 10,327,749 of NC_037681.1, forward strand.
ATGCATATCTGATTGCCGCCTTTGGAAAGGCTAATCAGACACTCAAAAGAATGCAACCATTTGTCTCTCACCTATCTGTGACCCGGAAGCCCCCTCCTCGCTTGGAGTTTCCTGCCATCGCTTCGATTGGTCCCACTTTTCCAGACTGAACCAACGTACTTCTTACATAAATTTATTGATGTCTCCTGTCTCCCTAAAATGTATAAACACAAGCTGTGCCCTGACCACCTTGGGCACATGTCCTCAGGACTTCCTGAGGCTGTGTCAAGGGTGCGCATCCTCAACCTTGGCAAAAAAAACTTTCTAAATTAACTGAGACCTGTCTCAGATTTTCTGGGTCCACACAACTCATCTCAATTCAGACTAGCCACACTTGTGCATGTAACCATAACCGCCAAATCATACAGTGCAGCTCGAGAGGAATTCTACCTGTGGCCTTTAGTGTGAGCGTGTGTGATTCCTGTAACATCTATAGACAGAGAGTAGATTGGCACCTTTTGTTCCAGGGAAAATAACATAATCAGGCTTCCTTCCATGTTTATAAAGGCTTCCCTGCTTCATATTTAGTTCAAAGGTTCTTGGGACGGGGTGGACAAATGCACACAGGGGCCATGGAACCTCCTGGGGAGGAAAGGGATTCACACACACACCTTCAATATCATCACCACATCGCTGAAGAATAGGGGTGACTTCATATAAGAAATCCGGCATTCAAGGACATCAGGGACCTGAAAGTTCTCACTTACAGCACAAGAGAAAGAAAAGCCTAGAATAGTCCTCGGTTCTACTTTCGGGTTTAGAGTGTGAAGGGACAAGACTCATTCTGTTTACAGCATGGGGTCGTGTTGGAAACACTAACACTATGAGCTTTCCTGGGGGAAAGTGTGTGTGTGTGTGTGTCTCTGTGTGTGTGTGTGTGTGTGTGTGTGTGTACAAAGCTGTACTGGTGGGGTTTGAGCCCTTGGAGCTACAGAGTGACCATACTACTGTATGCAAGAGACTTTCTTTAGAGGGAGCGTTGAGATGTCTGTCACTGGCACACCAGTGACAGCAGTGCAGGCTTCAGCTACCTAAGTAAATCCCTCCACGAGCAGGGAGGGCCCTGGGATACGGTTGGGCTTGGGGAACCAGACATACACAGCTCAGCAATGAACAAGGGCCCAGCCTACCATGACAGGGCCTCCTCTTGCCTTGCTGCCCTGAATGCAGTGTACAAAGTGGCAGTGCAGGGATCTCCAGGGAGGTCATCAGATATATGGAGTCTTGGGTCTCCTTCCCACCAAATTGGAACCTGCATTTCGATAAGGTCTGCAGGGACTTTACGTGCACATGGAAGCTTAAGAGTTTCTGCTTTAGTGGATTTTCCAGCTCTCTAGAAGGCACGAAACGCTAGAACTGACATTCTGGATTAATTTATCACCCAGGAAGTCAACGAAGCAAAATGCTTTCTTGGGTTTGGCAGAATGGGGACTCCTAGAAGTTAAATTTGATTAATAAAAGTAATGCGACCTAACGTGTACCCTCTACCTGTGAAGGGGACATATTTGTTATACTACTAAAAATAACATTATACTATTTTCCTACACTTGAAACCAAACTGCCAAATGTAAAAATGTTGAAGGCAAAAATGCATATTACATATGTGTGTATGTATATATATACACATATGTGTGTGTGTATATATATATGTGTGTGTGTGTGTATATATGCGTGTATTTATATATCATATTTATTAGATATATTATCAGAAACTGGTTGGTTGTTCTTTGCCACCATGTACTACTTTGGATGGAGTATTCAGGGAAGGCTTTAGAGACACAAGTGTCTGGCTAGACCTTGATGGGAGACTTTAGATGGGCAGAGCAGTGGAGACAATGATTAATAAGAGGAAAAGCTTTGGTTACAGAGGCATCAACTGACTGCAGTCAACCTCCCATTGAACTCATGAGGATCATTTCACTCTGTGTCTGTCTCCTGCAGAGACCCCAGAGCCATAATCGCTGACAGGTGGACTAGCAGGAGATCAGTGATGCTTTGGGTATTGGTTTGGACAAAAGATAGATGGAAATGCTTCCATCAGGCCCTTCATTCAAAACATGTTTAGTAAGGACCTAGTATGTGCACTGGGAGGGAACTCGGGTGGATGAGGCAGGAACAAGTAGTATGTTTTAGACTGGATGAGCCTTCTAAGAGTTTGCAACCAAGCAGTCAGGTCAAATTAAAAGTGGAGTGACACTGAGTGGACTGGAAGGGCCAAGATCGGTGATGTGGATGGTAGGCACCACAGAAATTTTCAAGGGGAGATTAGTGAGGCACAGCATTAGAATTTAGACTCTCTTTATCAAAGAGGGGAAAAGAGTTATTGTTTGTATTCATTTGTTTACTATTCCTTCCTCAGACACACAATTACTTGTGCATCAGAAATGCACAGTTATCACTGACATCAATGATGAGTACATACCGTCAAGCACGACTGATTAAGAAAAAGATGACAAGGACAAACTGAGTCTCTTTCAAAAGACAAAAAGGAAAGGAACCTCTCCCTCCAGTGTCTTCCCTGGGGGGCCACAGGGGCCTGTCCCTGGTAGTTCAGTATAGCCATTGAAGTGGGTTCTCTTCTAACCAGAGCAGTGCCCTAAAATTCACATGGTAGTACTGAGCCGAGGTTCCAGGAGCCTGTCTACCCATATTTGTGAAGATTATCAGGAGCGGACTGCAATGAGACCACTTCTCTCTGAAGTTCCATTTGAGGCTCCACCTTGAATAACTTCAGTGACCAGGTTAGTCTGAAATCCTTGAGACAGAGAGGGCTTTTGGGGGCTTATTCTCGGGTCAGAACATCTTTTCCAGCTAACATGCTTCTGGGCTTATGTAACTTTAAACCAAGTGGGAAGATGGATGACAGAGGGATGGAGGGGTGAGTAGACACACAATAAAGCAAGGATGATGATGGTAGAATCTAGGTGATGGGTGTAGATTGACACCTTTGGTTCCAGGGAAAATAACATAATCAGGCTTCCTTCCATGTTTATAAAGGCTTCCCTGCTTCATACTCAGTTCAAAGGTTCCTGGGACGGGGTGGACAAATGCATGCAGGGTCCATGGAAACTCCTGGGGAGGAAAGGGATTCACACGCACACCTTGACATTTATAGTTCAGTATCATCACCATGGCTCGTATGAGTTTGCTAGAGCTGCCATAACAAACTGGGTGGCTTAAACAACAGAAATTTGTTGACTTCGAGTTCTGGAGATTAAAAGTCTACGATCAAGTTGTTGGCAGGGCTGGTTTCTTCTACAGCCTTTTTCTTTGCCTTTTTGCTGTGTCTTCACACGATATTCCCTCTGTGCATGTGGATGTCCTAATCTCCTCTTCTTTATAAGGACACCAGTCAGATTGGATGAGGGCCAACCCTAACACATAATGGTAACTTAGCTGCCTACTCAAAGATCTTATCTCCAAATACAGTCACATTATGTGATACTGGGGATTATGACTTTAACATAAAAATATGATTCAGGCCATATCATGGATGTTCACTGTAAAATTCTTCCAACTTTGCTATATGGTTAAATTTCTTCATAATAAAACGATGAGTAAAACTTAAATCAAGCAAATGTATCTCTTGTTTACAATTTTTCTGGACAGTTTGGCCAGGGAGGAGACTACAAACCCTCAGCCAATTGAAGTTTAAGGAGTTTTATAGATTTCCCATCCTCCATGTCAGCCCTTGTCTCTCTTCCCAGCCTCCAGCAGCAGAAATAAGAGGCTGGGCTGCAGCATTTTGCATTTTATTTACAGAGGCTACTAAAATATCATGATACTTGGTGAAACATCTTAATGTCTCCCTATGGTAGAAACAGACAATATCAAGTGTTGTCGTAGTCTGAGACTGCAGTGCCTTCATTTATAGTGAAAATTCTTCAATGAGACTCAGGTAGTTCTCCAGCCTCCAACACCTGCCGACAGTCCAGGACAGGAAGAAAGGTGCAAAGTCAACCGCAGAGGGAGGAGCACACAAACATGTGATGAAAATCCACCTGCAGCCCCTACTAAGACACAGTGGAACAGGGGAGTGTGCATCTCTTAAGGATCAGAGCAGGGTAGGACTGCTGCCCTGTATTGCCTCTGAAACAATGTAAACAAGCCCCAAGCAAGCCCAAGGGTCAAGCTAAAACAGCTCTTGCTTGATTCTGTCCCTAAGATAAGTTCTCAGGACAGCTCAAGGAGTCTGTCATGTCTTCTTATTGTTTTTAAATGTTCAAAGCAAATTTGTCTAGAATCACACATGTGGTCCTTTGTAAACTTATTTCCTAAAGAATAAACTTCACCTTTTTCTATTAAAAACAATCAAACAGATGCAGTTAAGATCCAACTAGTATCCAGAGCAATTTACAAATACGTAGTAAATTTGACGAATTGGTACATTGCAGAGTCCCATGCTGCTATTTCGGGGCCATGAAAAATTTTTAATTATAGTGGGAATAGAGGAGCTGGGGTGAGGAGAGGGGAGGAGCTGCCTAAAGAGTCCCAGTGGGCTGTCCAGAGTGGTCACCGATTTCCAGCAACATCTGCAACCACAATAGGCTCAGATTTAGGGCTGCCTCAGTCCATTTTCAGTTCTTCAATAAAGCGTGATGGAAATCAGTTTTTCCTCAATCAGTATTATGTTGGCTGTGGGTTTGTCATAGATGGCTTTTATTACATTAAGGTATGTACCTTCTATGCTGATTTTGCTAAGGGTTTTAATTATAAAGGGATGCTGGATTTTGTCAAATGCTTTTTCTGTGTCTATTGATATAATCATGTGATTTTTGTTTTTAATTCTGTTTATGTGGTATAGCACATTTATTGACTTATATATGTTCAACCATCCCTGAATCCCTGGTATGAAATCCACTTGATCATAATGGATTTTTTTTTTTTTTTTGATACGCGGTTGGATTTGGTTAGCTAGTATTTTACTGAGGATTTTTGCCTCTATATTCATCAGGGATATTTATGCCAGTTATTATTTTTGTTTTCCAAATAATTCATCCCATGGACTAATCACACCAGGCAGAAAATGGACACACTTCAGGGTTTCTGCAGAAGTCTAAGAAAGTGATAGGAAAGGCAGGAAGCCAGAGCTTGGATGTTGCCCTGGTCAACAACTTGCAGTGACCTTGAGAAAGTCGGGCTTTCTGCTGGAGTTGGCTTCTCTCTTAACTGAAGATGACAGTTTTAATCTATGTCCCAAGAGAGCTGAGAGGAAGAAAGGACTCAAAATATCCTGAATGTCACTGTCTATGACATCCCACACAGTAAGATTCATGGGCTATATAGGACACATACAGCTTGTTTTATTAAAAATGAGGGAGAACTTTCAAAATATGAAAGTTTAACCTACCGTGGTAGAGGACTAGGAGACAATATGACATTTCCTTAGTGTTATATACAGACATTTGATGTGGTTTGGATGAAGTTCATTGAAAACACATATGAAGGAGCACTTGAGGTCCACAGGTATGTGAGAGTCCAACTGGGGGAGTCCTGGCTGAAAACAGACATCACATTCAGATTGCATGACTCAAGAAAATTTAATCAAATGATTGTTTGTAAAGGTTTGGGCGTAGTGTTGGAGACCATAAGGGATAGCACAGGACCTGGGCACCTCTGGAACTAAAGAGGCAAGAGAAGGAGGGATCACTCAAACCCAGTTCAGAGAGACGGCCACCTAAGAGCAGCTGTGACCTAGTCCAGGGATGAAGTCCAGCCTGAGGTAACACTGGAAGAGGGGATCAGGATGAATAAATGCCCAGCCTCATCTTCTCCTCTCTTCAATCTCTACCATCCCCACTGGCCCAAGTCGACAGGAGGCTAGAGTCAAGGAAGCCCACTGATGCCATCCATATGGGCCAGGCTCACAGATCCAGAAAGGTGTGGGAAGAAAGGAGGATTTGTGGTCAGCACAGACTTCAAAGGAGTCCACTGTGTGATTAAAAACATAGGCTCTGGAGTCAACTGCTGAGAACTCCTCTTGACTCCTCCACTTACATGAGTTGCATGAATTATGCAAACTTCCTGCAAACTGCTGATGATACTACTACCAAGTGAGACAAAAATCATTGAACACATAAAAATTGTGCCTCAAGGAAGCAGGAGGAAAGAGTGGAAGCTGCTGGCCTTGTATCCATTCATTTGCTTTACAGTAGTATGCCTCTGGTCTGAGCTTTGTGGCAACGAAACAAATGGGGAAAGAGACTAACAATATCTGCTAGGAGGAAGAGACTTTATTTATTGAATGCCATTAACAGAATGTCCCTGCCTAATGAATAACTTTGAGCAAATAAAACCAGAATCTACAATGTAAAGTTCCCTGGGGAGAATGCCACATAAGTAGCATAACTCTCTGGGGCACAGTATAGAATGGCTTCAGCATCCCCACTGTGTGGATCCTCACAGAACCTCACTTGGAGCCCATCTAGTAATCTCAGCTGACAGTGCCTCTGACATGGGAAGGAGGCTCCTGGGTGCTATCCAGGCTGCCCCACTCCTCTCTCTCTTTGTCTGCGACCTGGAGCCCCCTGAGCCCAGAACTACCAGGAAAATTTAGTATGAGGTAACATCTCTCATGTGGATGAGATTGATTTGATAAGCAAATCAGAACAGGAACTAGAGGAAGGCAAGCAAAATGTCTATGACACAAATTGAAGATGACGACACTCATTCTCACAGACAAATGAGAGCAGGGGCTTCCTTGGATTTTGTGCCCTGGTGCCTGTCATGCCTCACCATAGTTCTGCCCTAACCCATCCACTTGGTTAGCTCACTTGGCCATTTGTGAACCTTGGTCAGTTATCCCTGTCATCTTGAAGATGCTCAGTAGCTGCCCTTCCTGTCTTGTGGCTCTATCAAGTCTGTTTTCTGGTTCTTCACAATTCACGTGTGCTCTGAGAAGTGGCAAAGTGGCATCAGCTTGATCTGCAAATTATCAGACCCCACTTCAGACCCATTGAAAACATTATCTGCATTCTAACAAGTTTGCCAGGTGAGTTGGGTAGATATTAATGTTTGAGACGCTCTGCTCTAATTCACCGCAGTCTTTTGTAGCATACTAATGATTGAAATGGCAAGCACAATTCAGTACTTCATTGTCCCAAAGTTAAGCCAGGAGGCAATATTTAGTGCAAGGCACATACATGCTGTTCTTGATGGTTTTCATATAAAAGCTAATTTCCCAGGAACCAATTTGCTATGATTTGAATGTATTTCCCAAGAAGCTGGTACTGGAAACTTAATCCCCAATGCAGCTGTGTTGGGAGATGAGATGTGTTGGGAGATGAGAGGTGATTAGGCCATGAGGGTGGAGTGAATTGCCACTATCACTATCACTGGAGTGAGTTTCTATAAAAGGGGGAGTTTGGGTCTCTCTCTCTCTCTCTCTCTCTGCCCCCCCTCCCTCTCTCTCTCTCTCTCTCTTTCACCTTCCACCTTCTGCCATGAGATGACACAGGAAGAAGGCCCTCACCAGATGTTGGTCTTGGAGTTTGGACTTCCCTGCCTCCAGAACCATTAACCAATATGTTTCTGTTCATTATAAATTACTCAGTTTTGGGTGTTCTGTTTTAGCAACACAAAACAGACAAAGACACCCTTTTTTAAAGGGCTCTATTCCTTTTATTTCTCTGTGTCCCTAACTCATAAGGCTGTTGTTGAGAGTAAGTGAATAAATGAATGCAAAAACCCTGTGTCGTACCTCGTGCATGGAAAGCATTTGGTGAGCATTACCTCTTACTTCTTTAGATGGATTTTACATAACAAAAAAAAAAAAAACTGAGTTATACGTTTCATTGATTTGAGGGAATAAATTGAGAAAAATGTAGCCATTAAATGTTCTTAACTTTTTTGCCCTAAAATCAACAGCTTCTCATCCTGTTTCCAAATTGACATGCAGATCAGTATACTCAAAGAACCAGGAGGCAAACAAACCAATCACACACAGCTAAGGATGATGCACCACAAATGGGCATGCTTCCTAATTTTTCACAGCCATGTTTGAGGATTATTAACACACAAAGGGGATTTGTTGAACGCTGGGGCTCATTTTCCTGTCACTCTGTACCAGAAATGGAGATTTGCAAAGGGAGATTTTATGCCTGTTCTTGGTTATTAAAGTTTTTTTAGGCAGTAAAGGAGAGAATTTTCTGGCTTTCTCTAGAGAAAAGCTGTCTACAACCTCATGAAAGGATAGAATGCTGTAAGTTTGGTAGGAGCCAAGCAAAACAAAGTCATATATTTTTATCTTAAAATCAGATTTCATGCGTCTATTCTGTTGTGAATTTATTGTATAGAGTCTTTTGTGACTTTGGAGTTAACAGAGGGTTTAGGCTGTCATATCTAATTCATTTATAATTGTATCCAGCAAGTTATGTCAGGACAGGGCTGACCTTGGTAGACACAAAGTTTCACAATTCCTCACAATAAGACCTTTAGCCCAAGTCCCTGGATGTGTAATTAGCAGCACAGATAATTTCTGCTGTTGACTTTTAGTTTTCCCTCAAAGAATTCCAAGGCTCAGTTAGGGCAATGTGTGTTTACTATCTCCTCACAATTTTAAAGCAAGGCATCCACAGGGTCTCTCACCCAATGTCAGCAGCTGCTAAACATTCTTGAAGCTGTGAATTGCTGGGAAGATGAGAAATGTTGTTTCAAATACCAGTTTGTGAACCTTAGCCTTCATATTAGTTGGATGTGAAAACAAGACCCTTGATTTTCAGGACACTGGCTTGAAAAATCACACAGTGGATTACCACTGAATTCTTTACCCTGCCCTGAAAGATCACAATGTTAACTGGCCAACTTCCGCTCTACAGAATAAAACTGGTAACACATCAGGAAAGGGCATTTTAGACAGGAAGCCATTTCCAAGGAACATAACTTTGACAGCAAATGAGATGTATTAAACGTATTATGTTAAAAGGAATAAATGCATTATGTCATAGGAATAAAAAGAGTTTCTAAGAAAGATGTGGAATAGTTTCAAAAAATGAAATCCAGAATAAATAGCTCAGGAGAGTAGGAAGGGGTTTGGAGAAGGCAGGTATGAAACCAACGTCAGCTCTTGAAAAAGTTTCAATAGTTTGTAAGAAACTTAAAAAAAAAAAAACAAAAAAAAAACAGATACTAAAATATACAGGCTGGTGTTCAGGTTTGGAGTTCAATTTTTCAACAAATGGAGTTAAATTCCTGTGGGACTTCAAGTCAAGCTGTCTGATAGGGCCTTTAGTTTTTTTTTTTAATTGGGCAAGAGATGCTGATAGAAAATGGCAAAAAAAGAGAATTACAAACAAAGTGGAAGAGGGAAGGCTAGGATGGAATGAATAAACCATTTCAAGCTTTGCTCCATTGCCCAAGCATGTGGGGGACTCCACAGCACCTCTGGAGCCTGGGCATAAGTTCTACCCACTCCAAAAGAAGGGACTTGTTATGTTATCCTTTTTTTAGAAAGAGAAACCACAGTTCTTGGTTTTCTGTTGTCTGCCATACGTGCACTTGATTATCATATCTAGATCAGGGGTCATCTTCCCTCTCCACAGCTTCCAGGGGAGGAAGCGAGGTCAGAGTTCTTAAATACCTTAGCAATGTTGAGCAGCCAGCCAGGCCCAAGGAGGACTCGGCATTTATTTGATCCTAGAGCCCGCTATTGTCCCACTATGACATCTTAGTTGCAGATGGGGCCCCGGGGATGAACTGTAGGAGTTTTATAGCCATAGAAAATTACATAAATCACCTGAAGGCAGAAAAATATTTCATCATTAGACAAATTGTAATCAGTTTACTGGAAAATGTCTTCTGTTGTGTAAAGAGATTGATATGACCATTGCAATATTATTATTTTTGCTATTTGTAAGTTAGATGGGAGTCAAGAATCATATCTAAAACCATTTGTTATAGGAGGCCATAGGATAAATTCCTGGATTTAGAAGAACAAGCCAATGAGATGGCCAACACTCCTCCACCTACATCCCATTTAATAAATATGTATACAAGCACATGTATGCAGTGACATCCCTTTCCACTGCCCACTCGTAACAAGCTGCCCTATTTTCTTACCTCTAATACTACCACTACCTCTGTCACAGGGCAAATCCCAAAATTGGGGTTCAGCCTGGGAGGCCATGTGGGTTCTTGGCTCCATGCAAGAAAGAAATCAAGAGCAAGCAGAGTAAACTGAAAGTATGTTTACTTGGCCAGGTGCGGTGGCTCACCCCAGTAATGCCCGCATTTTGGGAGGCCAAGGTGGATGGATCACTTGAGATCAGGAGTTTGAAACCAGGCTGGCCAACATGGCGAAACCTCATCTCTACAAAATATACAAAAATTAGCTGGGTGTGATGGTGCACACGTCTAATCCCAGCTACTCAAGAGACTGAGGCTTGAGAATCACTTGAACCCCGGAGGTAAAGGTTGCAGTGAGGTGAGATCATGCCACTACGTTCCAGCCTGAACAACAGACCCAGACTCTGTCCCTCTGCTCCCCACCGAAAAAGGAAGTATGTTTATTAAAAAGTAAAGAGGCTGGACAGGTTTTGGCCGGCTTCTTACTGCATGCTGTTTTATCAGCAGGTCTTTGTGACTCGTGTAAATGAAACAGTAGCTGAGACAGGTCCCAATCAATTTAGAAGTTTATTTTGCCAAGGTTAAGGACATGCTCAGGAGATCCTGAGGACTTGTCCCCAAGGTGTTTGGGCTACAGCTTGGTTTTATATGTTTTAGGGAGACACAAGAGATCAATCAATACACATAAGATGTAAATTTGTTCAGTCAGGAAAGGTGAGACACCTGGAAGTGGAGGGAGGGGCTTCCAGGTCATAGGTGGATTCAAAGATTCTCTGATAGGCAATTGGTTGAAAAAGTTTATTTAAAGACATGGAATCAATAGAAAGGAGTGTCTGGGTTAAGATAAGGGGTTATGGAGACCAAGGTTTTTATTATGCAGATGAAGCCTTCAGTTGGCAGGCTTCAGAGAGAATAGATTGTAAATATTTCTTATCAGACTTAAAAAGGTGTCAGACTCTTAGTTCTCTCCTAAATCAGGAAAAAGACCTGGAAAAAGAAAGGGGTTATCTACAGAATGTAGATTTTCCCCAGAAGAGACAGATTTGGGGACCATTTCATAATATGTCAAATAAGTATATTTTGAGTTTAATTCTGTTGATTTCTTTGAGGACCTACCATCCCTCATGTTGGTATCTTTTTGCTACAGAGTCTGCTTTTTCAGTCTTAAGGTCTGTTAATGTTAACGCTGGTCAGGTGTGCCTGATTTCCAAAGGGAGAAGAGCAAAATGAGGCATGTTTGACCCCCACCTCCCATCATGACCTGGCCTAGATTTTCAGGTTAACTTAGAAATGCGCTTGGCTGAGAGGTGAGGTCCAATTCGTTCAATTGGTTGAGGGGCTTAGAATTTGGTTTTGGTTTTTTTTTTTTTTTTGAGATGGAGTTTCGCTCTTGTCACCCAGGCTGGAGTACAATGGCGTAATCTCAGTTCACTGCAATCTCCACCTCCTGGGTTCAAATTATTTTCCTGCCTCAGTGTCCCCAGTAGCTGGGATTATAGGTGCCCACAACCATGCCCAGCTAATTTTTTTATTTTTAGTAGAGACAGGGTTTCACCATGTTGGCCAGGCTGGTCTTGAACTCCTGAACTCAAGTGATCCACCCACCTGGGCTTCCTAAAGTGCTGGGATTATAGGTGTGAGGCACCGTGCCCAGCCCTAGAATTTTATTTTTGATTTACACCTGTGTCTTGTTAAACAAGTTCTACCAAATTTCTATCTCACCTCCATCTTCACAGAAAAACAACAGCAAAAGGGCATGAAGAAATACAAGATTATGAGGCACACCAAAGCTGCCAAAATGTTCTGATTGAATCCTAGGCAATGTCTAATGACAAAATCACAGCAACTTTAGTTTAAAGATCTTACTTGGCCTACATGTGTGATTCTAGAATCAGGCAACACTTTATTCTGTAAAACAGAATGAGTGTTCTGATAATCTGAGCAGAGGAGGTTGGCTTGACAGACAGAAAAGGGCTGAGGAATGCAGGCACAGGGAACAAAAAGATTGGTCATTTCAAAGTTACTTTTCGTATAGGGTTAAAAACAGAGGGAATTGACTGGGCACAATCACTCACACCTGTGAAGAAAATGAAAATATTTTGCCCAAAATAGATTTCTTTGGCATATTTTGAAATGGCTGCCACCTAGGCATCCTGACAGAAGTGGCCTTTCAAAGCTGCCTTAAGTGGTGTATTAGTCTGTTCTCACACTGCTATAAAGACATACCCAAGATGGAGTAATTTATAAAGAAAGGAAGTTTAATTGACTCACAGTTCTGCATGGCTGGGGAGGCCTCAGAAAATTTACAATCATGGTGGAAGGGGAAGTAGGCATGTCGTACATGGCGGCAGGCGAGAGAGTGTGTGTGGGAGAAATGGTCAAACACTTATAAAATCATCAGCTATCCTGAGAACTCTGTCATTATCATGAGAACAGCATGGGGGAAACCACCCCCATGATCCAATCACCTCCTACCAGGTCCTGCCCTTGACACATGGGAATTATGGGGATTATAATTCAAGATGAGATTTGGGTGGGGACACAGAGCCAAACCATATCAAGTGGGAAAAATGTGCATCTGCAGAGAATCTCTGTTAATGCTTCCAGGCCCCTCCCCTTTCTATTCCTTTCCCCAGATCCAGGAGATGTTGAGAATCTGACACCTTTAAAAGTCTGAAAAGAAATGGTTTACCATCTATTCTGTCTGATGGAGGCTTCATCTACATAACAAGTCCACCTTTGCAGCCAAGCCTTTTCTCTACCTCCCACACTCTGTTTTACCAGAATCTAAGCCCCTAGTCTTTCTGTAACCTCGAAATGGTATACAAGTTTCTTAACTCATTGGGAAGTTAGGACTTCATTCTGTAGACTCCTGTGCATGCACACTAAATAAATTTGTATGCCTTTTCTCCTATTAATCAATGTGTCTCATGTCAGTGATTTTTAGCAAAACTTTAGGGGGCCAAGGGGCTACAGCCCCAACACCTCTAATCCTAGCACTGTAGGAAGCTGAGGTGGGAGGATGGCTTGAGCCCAGGAGTTCAAGACCAGTCTGGGCAACATAGAGAAACCCCTGTATCTACAAAAAAATTAAAAATTACTTGGTGTGGTGGCACACACCTGCAGTCTCAGCTACTCTGGAGGCTGAGGCAGGAGGATCATTTGAACCCAGAAGTTTGAGGCTGCAGTAAGCTATGATCATGGCACTGAACACTCAGCTGGGTAACAGAGCAAGACCCTGTCTCAAAGAAAAAAAAAAAAAAAAAACAAAAAAAAAACAGAGGGGATTTCCTTATTATACCAAATCAGGTTGACTAGAATCTCCTGTTTTTAGGAAAGCAGTCCTATTTCAATGTTCAATTTGATTACATGGCACTTGGCACCAGTGACTCCATTCTGGTTTGGCCTGATCTGCTAGGGCCCAGTGCAGGAGGCCAGCCCAAAACAGTGGTCTCTTATGCACTTCGTTTCCCAGCACAGATGTTCCAAGGGGAGAATGGGCAGCAAAATGTTTCACTTCCATTCAACAAATTGCTTCATTTGGAACTGAGTCAGAAAGTTGCTAGCCCCTTTTTACATTGGTGATATTCCCAATATGTAGCCATATTTTCCTACATCTTAAGGTTTTGTTTCCAAAGAAGCAAGAGCTTGGAATTCTTTATAGAGAAAACATGTCTAGTGAGTTGAAATCTGCTCACACGCTGCACTGAGATTCTATACTCCCAGTAGACTAACCTTGGGTCTGACATTCCCTGTGCTGGAGCTAAGGCCTTTCAGTATTTAATGTAGAGTAAATTTTCATTTTCTTCTGTTAAAATGGCAGTCCTCCAACATTTTTTTCTCATCAGTTGGCAGTGAGTGTAAGTTCAGCACTTACTTATTTCCCTGGTTCAGCAAAAAGATATACACGCCACTTGACAATAAAGATTTAGTAAAAACTCATTTTGGAGGGGAATTACTTATTTGAATTTCGCCAATGAAAGTAAGACAATTTCCAAACGAGTCTATATCTTATGTTATTTTGCATGGTTAATGAGAATGGAGTCATTCCAAAATGATTGGACATTTTATTTCTAATTTTACAATTCTTTGAGTTATTTAAAACTTTTCCATTACTTCTCCATTGCTTATCTAATTTGTCCTTTTTTCCCTGGAAACTATGTATTTTTTTCCTCAATTAATGGATTTGTTCTCATCCATCAGGAATAGGTAACGATTGGCTGGGCGTGGTGGCTCACACCTTTTTTTTTTTTTTTTTTTTTTTTGAGACGGAGTCTGGCTCTGTTGCCCAGGCTGGAGTGCAGTGGCCGGACCTCAGCTCACTGCAAGCCCCGCCTCCCGGGTTCACGCCATTCTCCTGCCTCAGCCTCCCGAGTAGCTGGGAGTACAGGCACCCGCCACCTCGCCTGGCTAATTTTTTTTTTGTATTTTAGTAGAGACGGGGTTTCACCGTGTTAGCCAGGATGGTCTCGATCTCCTGAACTCGTGATCCGCCCGTCTCGGCCTCCCAAAGTGCTGGGATTACAGGCTTGAGCCACCGCGCCCGGCCGGTGGCTCACACCTTTAATCCCAGCACTTTGGGAGGCCAAGGTGGGCGGATCACAAGGTTAAGAGATCGAGACCATCCTGGTCAACATGGTGAAACCTCATCTCTACTAAAAATACAAAAATTAGCTGGGCATGGTGGTGTGCACCTGCAGTCCCAGCTACTTGGGAGGCTGAGGCAAGAGAATTGCTTGAATCCAGGAGGTGAAGGTTGCAGTGAGCCAAGGTCGCACCACTGAACTACAGCCTGGTGACAGAGAAAGACTCCATCTCAAAAAAACTAAAAATTAAAAAAATTAAAAATTAAAAATATATATATACACATACACACACACTATAGGAACATATCTCTATGATATTAGTTTAATTTTTCTTTCCATTAGAATCAATTCATTTATACTCACTTTGTTTTAGTAACAAATATGAAAAGAAAATCTGGGGATAAATTCACTTATCCTCAATTTTTTTCTCTTTTTTTAATATTCTTCCCATTACTTAATAATCTTAGTCCATAATCAGTCCTATTTTACAATCATGTAATCACCTTTGCTTTCCTAAAAGTGATCAGTTTGGTATTTAGTTGGTTGCTGGATTTGAGAGAGAGAGAGAGCACGAGCATGTTTATTTCACCTTAAAAACCAAATATAAAGATATTTGCCTCTATTGCATAATACTTTAATCACCAGTGCTACAATGGCTATTGCAGATTAAATCCTAGCCTGTGCAAAGGCTGTGGCCAAAAGATCTCTGCCAGAAGCCACCCTGTGGTACTCCTCAGGCCCCTCTGGAAGGAATTTGTATTTCCTGCATCCAGTCTCCTCCCAGGATATTTAGTGGCCGCCTAGGCAAAGGCTAGGACCTTTGGCTTTCTTACTCCCCACACCCCCAGGACTTTTCCTGCCCTCGTCACATACAGCTATATGTTAAAGAATTTGTTTAACATCCATGCCTGTGGTCTTCCTCATCACTCCAAGATGAAAAAGCGTTGTCAAAATCGACAATCAACTTTAATCTATTCTCTTTCTCCAAAATGACATTGAACATTTTCTCAGGCATTGAGATGGCCAGTCAGAGAACATACATTAAAGTCAGGGGTGGTCTTCCTTCTTGGGGCTTCGGTTCACTAATCCTCCACTATGCACGATTCTTGATTCTAAATGGCACCAGTGATATCTTACAGAGGGAAAAATCCAGCGTTCTTTGCTTCTTGTCCATCTGGGATAATTTTGTTCTCTGAATTCCCAATATTTTTTTCGTGTTCTTCTCGTTGATCTATTGTTGAATTTTAAAACTACCATCCCCATGATTCTGCTTCCTTTCTGATCCTTCATCATTTATTCTGCCTATAGACAGAGAGGGGCTTTAAGCTTCACTTGGGAAGCCTGTCCAGGATTCCCTGAAACATCATTTCCAACTACTGGAATCCAGAGATCTCAGATGGGTTTAGTGTCTGCAGTAGGCAGACCAATGGTGATGCCCAGGTCCTAATCCTTGGAACCTGTGAATATGGCACTTTACATGGCAAAAGGGACTTTACAGGTGTGATTAACAATCTTGAGATGCGGGGTCATCCTGGATTATCTGGGTAGCCCCAATGTGGTTTTATAAAGGAGCAAGAAGTCAGAGTTAGAGGAGATGTGCAGACAGCTCAGAGGCTGGAATGACATACCACCATGAGCCAAGGAATGCGGGGCTTCTACAGGCTGGGAAAGACCCACAGCCAATTCTCCCCAGGGTCTTCAGAAGGACGGCAGCGTTGCCGACACCTTGATTTCAGCCCAGAGAGACTCATTCAGGGCTTCTGACCTCCGGTACTGTAACATAATAAATTTGTATTGCATTAAGCCACCAATTTTGAGGGACTTTATTACAGCAGTCATAAGAAATGAAAGTTGTGTCGTTTATTTCTTCATTTAACCACCTTAGTTCTTTTCACGCTATCATCACTTGCTCTTTAATGTCTGTTATTTGTTAACGTCCTTTCCCCCTATTTTTTTTCTGCCTGTATTTCACGGAGAATCTCTAAGTTCTGAGCACTGACACCATCCTGTCAATGACCAGGTGCTGCTCCTGCCCCCAACAATCTTATGTCCTTGTTTCCCACTCATTATTACCCTCTGCAGGGGAGAGCTGCACAGTTGTTCGTAGGGGCTCAGCAACATTTTTGCCTCCTTGCTTTAAACACACTTTGTGCTCTCTCTGTCTCCTTTCCCAAAATTGTTCTGTCCTCTTGAAGTTAAGTAATCCTTTTCTTTTCATGAGATTTGAGAAAAGTGCCTCCCTGGCCATATGTCCCGTTATTCATATTCGTCTACTGGATAATGGATCTTGTCTCTCCTTTGCATTCCTAAAAGTGATTACTTTGGTATTTAGCTGCTTGTTGAGTTTGAGAGAGAGAGAGACAGAGAGAGAGTCATATAAATCCTTTATCTTTCCTTCTAAGGTTTAATCTTTAGCTAATTAACTCCAAGTAAGAAATTCCCCATCTTCTAAGTCTAAGCAACTACTCTGCTACCCAAATTTATATCTCTTTTCTGTTTTTAATCCAGTCAGCCACATCTATGATTTAGAATGTAAAGGCATGCACATAGTCTCAGACCATCCTTCTAAAAACTCACTTCCTCCAAGATTCAAAGTCTTCTCAGACTGTATATCTCTCCTTTGCTTATAAAGTTTGATTTCTCATGAGACAAATAGGTAGTTTTCTTTATCAAACTGTCTGTGTAATGAGAGTATAAATTGGTAAATTTTTCAGGCAAGCAATCGGACCACAAACTTCAAGACCTTGAAAACCTCAGAGCTTTGTCAGAGCAATTCGTGAATAAATTTCATAAAGTCAGAATTTCATAGGAATTCATTACATAAATTTATTTGTTTACTTATAAAATAAACTTATGAAATAATTGGAGACATATACAAATGTTTACATATACGTATTTATGATTGAATCATTTATATAAAACTTAGGCAACAAAAAAAACCCAATAATAAATGTGTAACCTTATAAAATTAAACATTGTGCAGTAAAATTTGAAAAATTGGATTTCTAAAAGGTCAGGTTTTCAAAAATTATTTGATGACATAAGAAAGTGTCCATGATTCAAATCTTAAAAACAAAAGCAAATCCCAAGGTACAAGGTGAATATAACATGAACGCAATTGCGAAAGCACGGACACACTCATTCACACACAAAATGGAAAGTACCACAAAGAAATACACCAATCTGTTAATAGTATTTATCTCTACATAGTGATGATATTAATAGTAACATATTATTTTATTTTTTTATTTAATTTTTTAATTATTATTATTTGAGACAGAGTATCACTCTTGTCACCTAGGCTAGAGTGCAGTGGCACAATCTTAGCTCACTGCAACCTCCGCCTCCCAGGTACAAGCGATTCTCCTCCCTCCACCTCCCCAGCAGCTGGGATCATAGGTACCTGCCACCACGCCTGGCTAACCTTTGTATTTTAGTAGAAACGGGATTTCAACGTCTTGGCCAGGCTGGTCTTGAACTCCCGACCTCAAGTGATCTGCCTGCCTCGGCCTCCCAAAGTGCTGGGATTATAGGTGTGAGCCACCATGCCTGGCCCATTCTATTCTTAATGCTTTCTGTATTTTCCAATTTCTCCACAATAAACACCTAAAACTTTAGGAAACAAACCTAAGAACAAAACAGTTATTTGAATGTTGGCCAGTGTAGTCAGTGATAAGAGTGCAGACTGGAGCCCGACTGCCTGGAGACACAATCCGGGTTCCAAACCACCCTGTCTGTGTAAACTGCTTAGACTGTGCCTTCCCCATGGTGAGTCCTAGGTGAGGGTCCTGACTATGGACTACAGTGGACACTTTCAGATTATCAGGCTGGGACCTCCACCCACACAGGTGGGTGATGATCGCAGGAGCTTTAGTGACTTCCTGGCCAGGCAGCAGTAAAACATCTAGCGAAGGGGGCCAAACAGCATTTTCCCCCTAGGAATTCTGGAAATGAACCTGAGAAAAGAGTCAGTCTACCTTGACTGCCTGGTCTGTGATATGTAAAATTGGGAACTATTAGATATTCCTCTACCCTCTCCTCACTTGCCCCAATACCTGTATCATGGGAACCAGGTATATTCATATATATCCCATCCGTGTGTATGAGGGGGCAATGAAGTCTAGAATCATAAATACCATTGTTTATTGTATATTGTAATATCAACAAATAACTAATTATATATTAATAATAAATATGTATCATAGAAGCACATGTATTATATGAATATGCATGAACCATGATTCAAGACTTGGTCACCAAACTGCAGAATGAAATGGAGAAGAACATAGATGAGGAACCTGAGTGCAGCCTGGCCCACATGGTCTAGATGCTCAGCAACCCCTCTGGTCCTATTACCTTGCCCTTCTTGTAAACCCATCTAGGACTTCGCAACCACAGGAATCCTAACTAGTACAAATCTGGCTGACGGTGGGCTCTGCACAGTCCCACAGCTGCAAGCTTCTTCCAATGCCTCTCCCTGTGGCTCGTGAGAAACCACACACCAGAGGAAGCTCACAGATGACAAGCTGTCCAGGAGGTCTCGGGGCTTGGGAGCATGGGGAGGGCAAGGAGCCACAGTCCAGGGAGCAAGGAAGTGACCAGAACAACTGGCCAGCTGCTTCCCATTCGTGGAATACTGCTTCCTTTTAATGGAATAGGCACTTATCTGGACATACCCAAGTGGAGGACCCAGTAAGCTTATCAGAGTGTTTGTATGTAGAGGACTGTTCCATTAGATCTTCACAGATGCGAAACTTTGCACTTTACTAATACCCAATTTGAGTTAATTTACTTGAGATTTCAGAATCAAAGTCATAAGATTCTGAGAAAGTCAAAATTATATCATGTATAAACATTAGGTTGGTGCAGTGTGATTGTGGTTTTTGCCATTACTTTCAATGAAAAAAAAATGCAATTACTTTTACACCAATCTACCATTATGGTTTGCTAAAAGAGTTTTTAAAAGTTTTAATATTTACAGCATGCTTAATTTGTCCATGTGTCTTCTTTAGTGGTTAGTATATTCTGAATGTTTTTTCTTTTGTAAATAGTGAATACTCGAGGGCACACACTTTGAGGCTACTCAAATTTCTGGTTCTCCTTAAACTTTTGTCCTTTAATATTAGCATTCATCAAGGGACTACACCTACAGTAGCTATTACCGGGGTGTTCTCATGGTCACTGTCTATTTCCCTCATTTCTCCTGCACATATTAACTGGGCCTCTCCTGTAATGAAGAGTTATGCCCTTTCCTCCATTTGTTTGTCTATTAAATCATTTTTGCAATATAGACTTACAGATACTTATATAGTAGTTATTTCTTTTATTTCATTGCTCAAATTCTTCTAGTTTTGTCCATTATAAACTCTCTAGATTAGGTTTTGTGTCCTTTTAATATACCCTCCTTTTTTTCTTTCTTTCCTTCTTTTTTATTTTAAATGGTACTTATTTACTTTCTGCTGCCACAAGATGCTCCAGGCTCATCCTGGATTGTTCCTGTTGCAGCCTTGGTGAATTAGTCAGCTGGGCTGCCATAACAAAATGCTGTAACATATGGGTGGCTTAAACAACAGCAGTGTATTTCTCATAGTTCTGGTGGCTGGAAGTTCAAGATCAAGCTGCCTACAAAAAACACTTCCTTCTGAGGCCTCTCTCTTGGCTTGTAGGAGACTGCCGTCTTGGTGTGTGCTCACATGGTGAAGAGAGAGAGCACTCTCTGGTGTCTTTTCTTTTTTTTTTTTGAGACAGAGTCTCGGTCTGTCACCCAGGCTGGAGTGCAGTGGCCGAATCTCAGCTCACTGCAAGCTCCGCCTCCCAAGTTTACGCCATTCTCCTGCCTCAGCCTCCCGAGTAGCTGGGACTACAGGCGCCCACCACCACGCCCGGCTAATTTTTTGTATTTTTTAGTAGAGACGGGGTTTCACTGGGTTAGCCAGGATGGTCTCGATCTCCTGACCTTGTGATCCGCCCGTCTCGGCCTCCCAAAGTGCTGGGATTACAGGCTTGAGCCACCGCGCCCGGCCTCTGGTGTCTTTTCTTATATGAGACTTCATCTAACACTAATTATCTCCAAAAAGCCACATCACCAAATACTATTACGTTAGAGGTTAGGGCTTCAGCATAGGACTTTGAGGTATGGGACACAAAAACACTTAGTCTGTAACACTTAGAATCAAGCACTTCTTCCAGAAGCCCTGGTTTACTTTATTAGAAAATGCTTGTATTTAGGAGCCAAGTCCTGGGCATTAGGATTGCTTGTTGCTACTGGGGTGTTACTGCTTCTAAGTCCTCTCATTAGGAAGAACTAGGAAATATCTGTGTATATACTAATTTATGTATATACACAATTGTTTATTGATTTATTAATAGACTTTATTTTCTAGAGCATTTTTAGGAGTACAGCAAAATTGAGTGAACACTACAGATTTCTCACATACCCTTGTCCCCACACATGCATGACTTTCCCCACAATTTACATCTCACACCACAGCGGTACATTTCTTACAGGCAGTGAACCTACATTGACGGATAATCATCACTCAAAGTCCATAGTTTACATTAGGGTTCGGTTTTAATCTTTTGTATTCTATGGGTTTTGACAAATGTACAATTTCCAACATCATAGTATCATATAGAGTAGTTTCATTGCCCAAAAAATCCTCCGTACTCTGTCTATTCATCTCTCATCTCTCCTTCTCCCAATTTCTGGCCGCCATGAGTCTTTTTACACTCACCATTTTCCTTTTACTTAATGTCATATAGTTGAATTACACAGTGCATAGTCTTTTCGGGTTGACTTCTTTCACTTAGTAATATGCATTTAGGGTTTCTCCACACTTTTTCATGGCTTGATAGCTCATCTTATTTTAGCACTGAGTAATATTTCATTGTTTGGATATTCCATCATTTACCTATCTATTTACCTACGGAAGGACATCTTGGTTTCTTTCAAGTTTTGGATTGTTGCTTCCTCTCTCTAGGCAATTATGAATAACGTGTCGATAAACATCTTCCAAGTAGGAAGCAGTGCACAGCCTAAATCACTGGGAAAGGTTTTTGTGTGGACATAAGTTTTCAGTTTACTTGGGTAAATATCAAGGAGCGTAATTTCTGGATCATACGGTAAGAGTACGTTTACTTTTGAAAGAAACTGCCAAACGACTTTCCAAAGTGGCTGCACCATTTTGCCTTCCCACCAACAATGAATGAGAGTTCCTGTTGCTCCACATACTTACCAGCATTTGCTGTTGTCAGCGTCCTGGATTTTGGACATTCTAATAGGTGGGTAGTTTAATTCATTGCTGTTTTACTTTGCAACTTTCTAATGAGATATGATCTGAGCATCTTTTCATATGCTTATTTGCCATCTGTATATCTTCTTTGGTGAGGTGTCTAGGTCCTTCGCCTATTTTTCAATCACATTGTTTGTTTTCTTCTTTTTTAATTTAATTTAATTTTTTATTATTATACTTCAAGTTCTAGGGTACATGTGCACAACGTGCAGGTTTATCACATATGTATACTTGTGCCATGTTGGTGTGCTGCACCCATCAACTCGTCAGCACCCATCAACTCGTCATTTACATCAGGTATAACTCCCAATGCCATCCCTCCCTCCTCCGCCCTCCCCATAATAGGCCCCGGTGTGTGATGTTCCCCTTCCTGAGTCCAAGTGATCTCATTGTTCAGTTCCCACCTATGAGTGAGAACATGCGGTGTTTGGTTTTCTGTTCTTGTGATAGTTTGCTGAGAATGATGGTTTCCAGCTGCATCCATGTCCCTACAAAGGACACAAACTCATTCTTTTTTATGGCTGCATAGTATTCCATGGTGTATATGTGCCACATTTTCTTAATCCAGTCTGTCACTGATGGACATTTGGGTTGATTCCAAGTCTTTGCTATTGTGAATTGTTGAGCTTTAAGAGTTCTCTGTTTTGGAAAACAGCCTTTTATCAGATGTATCTTTTGTAAATATTTTCTCCAAGTTCATGGATTGGATTGTCTTCCCATTCTCTTGAGATGCATTTATTATTATTGTTACTTTTAACTTTTATTTTAAGTTCAGAGGTACATGTGTAGGTTTGTTATACAGGTGAACTCACGTCATAGGAGTTTGTTGTACAGATTATTGTATCACCCAGGTATTAAGCCCAGTACCCATTAGTTATTTTTCCTGATCTTCTCTCTCCTCCCACACTTCACCCTCCAGTAGGCCCCAGTGTCTGTTGTTTCTCTTTATGGAGACACATTTATTTTAATTATAATTTAAAACAAAATAATAAATAGTAAAATAACATAATGTAAAATAAGCTATCATATTATTTATTTTTACATTTTTGTAAATGTATTAAAAATACCATGAGTTCATACCAATGCCTCCTGATACCACAGGCTCATTCCAGCTTTGTCCTTTGTTCTTTTGTATTGATCATCTATCAGTGAGTAATAGGAGGCAAAAGGAGGTTTAGGACCCAGAGCCTTGGTGGAGCCTGAGTTCAGCTTGCAGAGCATGATGATGCTGCTTGTGGTGCTGGGAACCAGATATCTCCAGATCCTCTGAAGTATCCTTGCTGGGACACATTCAAACTCCACCAGTTCCCAGAACTTCTGTGACTCCTTCAAAAGCTTGGAAATGGAAAGGTTGTTCTCCCTCTTCTTATATGAGAAAGAGGTAAACCAAGACACTTGGACTCAGTGAAACCTGGTTGGAATCATTCAACACTGAGAATTTATTGCCTCGAGTGCAAAACTACTTAGAGGCTAGTTAAGAATTTTCTGGAAAATAGTGAAGTACAAGAAAAATGCCATTGAAATAATAAATGTCATTTAAGTGTGTGTGTGTGTGTGCACATGGATGCTATGGATTTAATTCTTTTTGAATAGAAGACTTGAAGGCTTGTCAAAACTATTCTCTTGGGTGTGGTGGTGGCAAAATGTAAAATGAGGATGATAAATTAGTAGTTTGGAGGCAACTTGCGAATTGCACCATCTCAATTCCAGCCCTGGTGCTTCCTAGACTCACAGTGAGAAACTTGAAGTATGTTTTCTCAGATTTACTAATGTGAGGGCTCTGACAGGTGACGAATGTTCTCCTTACCCACTGGAGTGCTGCTCTTTGCCCCCGGTGTGGCCACATCCAACTCAAAGCAGCTCAAGTGAGAGTGTCTATGGCCTAGCCTTCTGAAAACAGGATACTATACACACACCGAAGGGGGAAAAAAAGAGTCAAGGAAGAGAAATCACAGTTGCCCATTTGGGCCCAGACCTTAGATCATTTATGTGACTTTTGGCTTTAAGATTTCAGGAACAGTCAGATTTTAAATTTTAACAGGCAGTTTCTAAGGAATTGCTTTTCTGGCAGCAGAGGTAAAGGCACAGAGGGAAGCTCCCAGGACCGCCTAGGGACACTTTCAGGCCTACGGAGACGAGGCTACATCTTCTTTATCACAGTAGGTGTCAGCTGTCACTGGAAATAATTGTTCCCCTGACATTTTTGCCAACTGCAGAGTTACAAAAGGCCCTTTAACTATTTTTATCTTTATTCAGACTCTGGTAATTTTTATAATTTCTGAATTTTCTTTTCACTTAAAAATATTAGTCTACTAATTCCATTTTTAGAAATTTATCCTAGGTGTATGTCGAGAAATGTATGAAAATATTTACCACCTGTGAAGTTCATCATATCTTTATGTATATTGTACAAGATGTTAAACAATCTGAGTGGTAGTCCTGGTTAAGTACATTATGACAATTCATCAATACAATGGAATATAGTGCAATTATCTTAAAATGTTTTTTCAAAGTCTGTTTAATAATATTTCTATCAGTCCAATAAGATCTCTTTTACCTGTGTGCCAGAGGCTTTATTGGACTGATGAAAATGTTCTAAAACTGATTAATAGTGATGGCTGCACAACTTGGTAAATTTACTGTTCATTGAATTGCACACTTGAAATGGGTGAATTATATGACGTATAAAATGTGTCTCAAGAAAGTTGTAAGAAAACTGCTGATTCCTGAGACCTAGATCACTGCTGCTATCCATGGGTCAGAGTAGGGTTGTCATGGACATTAGTGAATACGTGCACTATAGACCGAGTTCCCTTGGCAGTTGTTGAAACGTCAATCATAGCTCCTAAGATTATTCTCCTAGTTCCATGTTTCAGGTTCTTATTCTCCTAGGAGAATACGCATACTTGGAATTGTTATTTTCAGTAACTGGGATAACTCCCATATTGGCTCCTAGACCCATTGAGTAGAAAGGAAAACTGAGAAGTCCATCAACCTGTTATAGTGATGAAATGGTACTCTGGCCTTACCCAGTAGGAAGTGGTGCACACCCTAAATCACTGGGAAAGGCAAACTGCCAGAGGGATGGAGGTGAACACCATGAACATGCAGGCTCACCCTGATAAAGCATTGGGGTCTAGTGTCCTGGGGCACATCGGGATACCCCTCCCAGACAAGGGAGACAAAGGACAAGCTGCTAAACCTAGAGCTCCCCACCTCCAAGAAGAAGACACATTGGACTTTGGATATATATATATTCCATAACTTTTGGGTGGCCCATTTTTACTTACTGTTTTTCCAAATTACTTCCAGTTTTGATTGGTAACCAGAGGAAAAAGCAGTTTTTCAAGTGATGCAGCTGCAGTAAAAGCAGCTGGGTTCATCAACTTACAAACTGGCAGAGCCAACTAAGGGCAAAGTACCAAAACAGCTAGGCTGCTGTCTGAAGCCTGCAGTGAGCCCCACTGGAGAATGAGAGGCTCAGCATTCCACCAGGAATTACCTTCCCTTTGAGAAAACATTTCTTAGTTTGCAACTAGGCTCTGTGGAGACTCAGCAGCTGACTATATCACCAGGTGCTGTAGATGCTGTTGGCTGTCAAACCAATTCCTATGTGCTCAAGCCCTTATCCCCATGTCTGTATCATT
The DNA here is from genome assembly GCF_003255815.1 of Theropithecus gelada. Classification (NCBI taxonomy): domain Eukaryota; kingdom Metazoa; phylum Chordata; class Mammalia; order Primates; family Cercopithecidae; genus Theropithecus; species Theropithecus gelada. The sequence continues at coordinate 10,353,375 of NC_037681.1, forward strand.
AACAGGACCGGAGGAGCTATATTATCAAGTATCTCTCCACTTCTGTAGATGAGGGTGGGGTAGGATGCCACCGGTCACAGTTTTGGCCAATAAGACCAAAGCAGAATTCCCAGCAAAGATAATTGCAAAGGTGCAGGTCCTGGGTCACTGAGCCTGCATCCCCTCGGACTTATTTCTACAAGACTATAAGAGAAAAGCAAAGCCCGATGTGCTGAAGTCACTATGAGTTGTATACTCTGTTGTTTGCATGCTGAAGCATCCCTAATTGATACACCAGGCATCTGTGTGACTTGAGCAGCCCTTGCTGACCCGGGAATTGTCAGTTTCATCGTAGAGAAGCTTTGCACTCCATTGTCTAGCAAGCCTGAAGCACCCAATCTCAGAGAGCCTCATCCTACCACCTTGTTCCTTTTTCTTCAAGCTTCACTTTTATCTTCAGGGGACATTCCTGAGGAACAACTGATTAGGAAGAAACAGATGCCTCTGCATGGCATCACAGCTCAGCAGTGGCACTAAAGGACAGTGGAGGAGGAACTTCCCTGCAGTGAGCAGAACTTCAAGCCACATATCTCATTCCCCACATGTCCTGGAATGAGGGGTGGCTAGAGATAGGGGTGCACAGTTCACTCCAGCTTAGAGCTTTGGCCAAATAGCAAGGAATTTAGAAGCGGCAGAAGGGACCTGGAGACGAACAGTGTGGAAAAGAGGATATGCGTTGTCTTTTCAGAATGGTCCAAGAGTAGCAGAATATCTGTATTCTCTGCAGCTACTCCCAGACTGGATGAGATGCCCTGCTCTGTCACTGCGGGTCAGCATCCTCCTCCAGCCAGCCAATCTCTTGCGTGGTGGTATTCTAGAGAGTGGCCAAACTGTCGGAAAGGAGGTGATGAATTGGGTCAAAAGCAATTCTCCACAACCTACTCTGCCATCCCCACTGCATAGTGCCCAAGCGACTGGCACCATTCACCAAATTGAGATTTTAATATTCACCATACCCTGGGAGCAACCAGCTTCTGGGTGGCACAGTGACTGCACCGAGCATCTTCCATCATAGAAGCACGGCCATCTGCTTCCCTGGAATTACGATGAACTTTGTGCTTCAGTTTGCACTCAAGCTACTTTCAGCATCACTATCCCAGACTTTCTAAACGTCTTATACATTGTCATGTTGCCCCACATTACATTGCTTCTGACAAATAATTAATTTTATAAACAAAAGAAAGTAAGGCACTACTTTAATGTTTGCGGAATTCACAGGTTTTATCAGGTGTACTATCCTCCAGATATAAGCAGTATATAGATTCTTAAATACATATTAAAAACTGAGTTTTGATCCCAGCTGGGAGAAGATATCTTGCGAGGCTGGGATGCTGTCCTGTGGGTGCAATATGTCCACTGAACCAGCAGTCAGTATGTGGTGCTTTCTCATCCTTGGCCAAAATACATGAATCTAAAGGTAAGAATAAAGGCGGCATGCCTCATGATTAGACCTATGGCCTAATGACACATTTGTATTTCCAGTCCTCGTACTTCAGTGCTTTTCTTATTTGGAGGTTTACTAGCTATGGAAGAAACCCTTCTATTAAAGATCACAACAATGTCTTTAACCGCTTGGCCATTTATGTTTTCAGGCCATTTGGCACAAAGACAAAGAAAAGAAAAAAGTAGGGAAGAGAAGTTGTAGTGTTTGGGGGACATAGGTCCTCGCTATGAAGGAAATACTGAAGTTTTTTACACAATGGCAACAGGAAGGCAAGTGAATGGAGCCCAGGTGATTCTCCCAGGTCCTTATGCTACCGTGCCCAGTGCTATCACCGTACATGGGCTAGAATGCCAAGGGTTGACATTCGTTGATAATGAAAAGTTGAGTTACCCCAGTGGGTAAACAACAGCTTAGTTATTGGCTGAAGGCAGAAGGAACATAGAATACATTATGGGGAATGCAGTCTCCACTGATGTTGTCTTCCATGCTGGGTCATGGGCTATGTTCATAATTTTTTTAGTGATCTTCTTTTCCTTTCCCATATTGTATATAGGTGCGCAATAAGTCCTGGTAGTACTAACAGTGAAACTGAGAGCATAGGTTGCAGGATATTGAGAAGGCACTGGAACTGCTCTAGAAGACTGTATTACTCAAGGAACGTGGAGTGGTTGAAGTAAATGACTACACCTTGGATTATATTCCCCTGAGGAGCGCTGTGCTTTTAATCATACAAGAAAGGGCCATATTATTTTAGGCAAGAGTTCTTTCTTCCATAAGATTGAAGAAAGGTTTACATAGGTGTTGAGTTGTCAAAGGGAGGAGATGTAGAAATATTTCCCACTTTCTTTAGAGGAGGGCCACTACCTTGATTCAAAGGCTCTTCCAGTTTTGAAGGAGTGCCTCATTACGAGGCTTTATGGGAGGCAGAGCCCTCCCTCCCAGGCCAGAAGCAGAGAGACCAGATGCTTCCTCTCACCCCTAGCCTGGCAGCAACCTGGGCTGTGGGCAGGTAGCCAAGGTTGGAGCAATTGGATGCTCTCACCCAGGACTCAAATCCTGCTTCTTGGGTGAGCCTCTGAGACAGCTGAGATGTGAGCCCTGATGAAATCTGCACCAGACTGCTCTCGGCAGGGAGCTCAGCTCCGTCTGGCTGCCTGGCTTCCTGCTTCTCTCAAATGGGCTTTTGAACCTTCTCACTGCTGCTGTAAACTACTCAGCATCCTTCCTTCTCTGATAAACTGACCAGTCAATTTCTGTCACTTGCAACCAAGAATTCTGACTAATGTGCCAAGTAATTTCTCTTTACTCCGAGTACGCCTCAAAAATGAAACACTTTTCGAACAACAACTTGTTTTTCTTACCACAACTGTTTGAAGTAGTTTGATAAATTGCTTGGCCTAATAATTGCGTAAATATTCTGGTATTCTGAGCTCACACACAACCAAATCAGGCCCAGCCTAAGAATGTTAGAAAACTGTCTTTTGCCATGAAAATGTTTTCATAATCTATGTATGATATGTGTGTAATCCATACATCAAACATTTATTATTCATCTCATAGATCCCAAGAATAGACGCTGTCGCCTTTCAAGAGTTCAGACTACAGAATAATTGAAGTACTACATGTACCTACAAGGTTCAAGAATAGTTGAGAAGAAAGAGTGATCAGCACAAGGTTGGGGTCGTAAGGAGCATCCCCAGGAAAGGGAAATGCAATATGCATCGCGCTAGAAAACTACGAGCATTTCTTCAAGCAGAGGGCACAACATATGCAAAGACCCAGGAATATTTCACACACTGTGTCAGGGAACTACGGGATGTTTGAAGTGGCTACGGCAAGCTTAGGAAAAGAGCAATATAGGAAAATGAAATGAGTGTTGGGCAGAGGCCAATTCATGGATGGCTCTGTTGATTTTTTCCTAAATGTAAAAGGAATGTACTAGTTTCTCAGGGCTGCCATAATAAAGTGCCAGGGACTAGATGGTTTAAACAACAGACATTTATTTTCTTTCAGTTCCAGAGGATGGAAGTCTGCAATCAGGCTGTTGACAAGGCTGGTTTTTCCTGAGTTCTCTCTCTTTGGCTTGTAAATGCCACCCTCTCCCTATGTCTTCACACGGTCCTCCCTCTGTGTGTCTGTGTGTCCTAATCTCTTCTTGTAAAGACGCTGGTCAGATTAGATTAGGGCCTGTCCTAAGGACTTCATTTCAACTTAATTACCTCTTTAGAGACCCTGCCTGCAGACAGTCACATTCTGAGTTGCTGGGGATTAGGAATTCAACATATAAATTTTGCTGGGGATAAAATTCAGGCCCAATACAGTGGTTCACACCAGTAATCCCAGTGTTTTGGAAGGCTAATGTGGGAGGACCTCTTGAGGCCAAGAGTTCAAGACTAGCCTGGGCAATATAGCAAGACCCCATCTCTACAAAAAAAAGTTTTTTTAATTAGCTAGGTATGATGGCACATACCTGTAGTCCTGGATACTTGGGAGGCTGAGGAAAGAGGACTGCTTGAGCCCAGAAGTCCAAGGCTTTAGTGAGCTATGATTGTACCACTGCCCTCCAGCCTGGGGGACAGAGCAAGATCCTACCTCAAAAAAAAAAAAAAAAAAAAAAAAACCCCAAACAAGGAACACAGAAGGGTTTACACAAAGCAGTGACATCATTAGAGCAACGGTTTAACAGGCCCACTTTAATGACAATTTGGTGCCCTAAGTATGTGTATGTCATTAAAATCAAAATATCCCATTGTCTACAGCAAGGAATCAGATAAGTGACACCCCAAAAATCAGCCTTTATTGAACAAATTAAAATTTAAATTATTCTAATTCACTTTAGCCTAAATTGAGCTCGATTTAAATTCAGATCAGATCGTGGCCAGAAGGGAGAAGTAAAAAGGCCTGAGAGAAAACACAATAAAAATCAATTTTAAAGAGTCTTAAACAGTCAATCTCAGTTACATTGCGTTTTCAGATAGCGAATTCTTGCTGAATTTCTCTTAATTGCTGGACTTTTGAGAGACTCCTTTCCTATACCAGTGTAGAGAGGAAGAAGCAAGGGCGTGGACAGAGTAGGAGGCAGAGGTAATGCTAGCGTAAAATCTTAGATTGCCTATGTACTTCCCTGTTTTATTCCACAATTGATTTTACATAGCCAATTTCACTTTTAATCATGAAGTTCTAAATGGCTTTCAAGATCCAAAAGACTCTTTTAAAACGTGACATCCCATACATCTTTATTACTCACTTTTCACCAAAAACTTTGAATTATCAAATAGTTTCTGGAGGGTTATAAATGTTAATAATTTTTACTCCCCACAATAGCTTTCGTAGTCTCCTGAGTGTGTTAAATATTGCTCAAATATGTTTTATTTCATTATTAAAATAAGACTTATAGACTTGAGTTTCATAGCTAGTAAAATCATTTAAAATGTGTATGTGTGAATATACAAAGACATACACTTGTATTACGTAGCAAGATTTATTTCAAAGCATTTTGAAAACTGTAAATGGTTACACTAAGAGAAAACACAACACAGCTCTGGTTGACCCACAGTTGCCCTCTGATGTTTTCAAACTATTATTATAATAAAGTGGAGAATTTGTCAAACCCAGTAACTCAAAAGATGCATTTCAGAAATTTTCATATGGACAAAAAAAAATGAGAAATTATTTATCAAGGTATCACAGATGTTAACCAAATGTTAAAAATTTAAAAGAGCAAAAATGATAATTCTGTCGCTCAGGAGGAAGTACAAGAAAGTCCATGTGTGAGGAAATATGTATATGTATAAATATATTTCTATACATACACAGACACACATGCACACACATAAACATATGGTTTTATGTGTATGTATGTGTGCATATAATAGATGCATATGCACATATATATATATCTTATTCCATTCTTTATTTTTATAGCATCCCAAAATTTTGTCTTTTCATCAACTTACTCTGAAATTTTGAAACAAATTATAGTTTACATTTTGAAGATCAACTTTAATAAAGTTGCTAACTGCCCTATTTAATTTCTGACTTATTAAAACTTTCCTAATGAATATTCTTAAAATACGCATGCTTAGTAAGACGTAATATTTTCTGCTTTTATAGGAACATTTTGAGAGAGTTGATTTTTCTCTATAACTTATATTGGCAGTAATTTTATGAACTTAGTACATGTGCTTGATATATTGTCAGTGTTATTGAACAGGCTGGTTGATCATTTGTCATCAATGTGGTTCTGTATTTCTAGAAAGATTAAATTAAGAACTTAACCAATTCAATGTTGTAGATAGAGAAAAATGAGTTCCAGAGGCAAAATTCCATGTCCTACATAAGAATATCCAGGCCTTCAGGAATCCTAATCCCTTCATAGAAATGGTGACAGCTATGTTTTTATCCCAGCCCCATGTCCACATCTCTCTCCTCTCACCAGAGGCTTTCTTGACAGAGGTACTTTTGTAATCAACAGAGCAGGGAATGGGGAATGTGGCTACTTCTGTGCTAGCTCTTTTTAAAGCTTCCACCCAGAAGTGCCACACATCAGTTTTCACATTCATTGACCAAGACTAGTTACCTGGCCAAACCTAACTTTTAGGAGAGAGGAAAGTTTAATCCTTCCATGTTTGCAGAAGGAGGAGAATGGGAAATATTAGTGAGCAATGCTGATGACAGGCAGTCCACAGTAATCCACAGGGACTGACGACAGCATCAGTCAGTGTAGCCCGGGGAAGCAATGGCTACAGGATTTTGGTCAACACATTCTTAGAAATAGTACGCTTGTCTCTTCAATTTATACCAAACAGGAAAACCTGATGATGATTGTTATTATCTTATTGCCTTCCTAATTCCACAGGCCTGGCAAAAAGACTCTATTCTCTAGTGAAACATAGGTACTTTTTAATGTACGTGACTTGGTTGAGAGACTGAATTCTGATGAGTTACAGGAAGTGTAGAACACAGGGCCTTCTTTGTTCGCTTATCAATATGTAGATAATTGGGTTATATACAGGATCTCCTTGTCAAAATGAACGGTATAGTACTTATGACTGGTGACACCATTCCTGGCAGCCCATATGTAGCAAGTAAGGCAGCACTCCATAGACCATCCCCCAAATGAGAAGTCAGATGACTTGGCTGATGACCATGAGGAGGATGTGGTATTCCCTTTTCTGTGCAGCAGTCTTCTTGGTTTTCCCAACCTGAATGTATATCATTTAAATCCTGTTAGCAAAGTTTTAAGTTTTTTGTTAATGGCTCAAAAGAAAAAAAATAGAAATCATAGATAGTCCTTTTATCCCCAAATACAGATTTTCGTTGAGTAGTAAAGTTGAATAAGAACTGTAGTTTACAGATGAGATTATGAGACCTAGTTAATTTAAAAACCTTATACCATTTCTTTGAACATAATCTCAGCAATAGTTAATGAAATTTAATCTTGAGTCAGAAAGGCTATACCATCTACTTATATATCCATCAAAGTAGTCCCCCTTTATCTATGAGGAATACATTCCAAGACCCTCAGCAGATGCCTGAAACTGTGAATAGTATTGAATCCTATATTATACATAGGATTTCATATATATATATATATATCAGAGTATACTATATGGTCATATATATTACATATGATTTTTCTATACATACATACCCATGATAAAGTTTGATTTATGAATTAGGCATGGTAATAGATTAACAATAGCTAACAAGAAAACAGAGCAATTATAACAATATGCCAGCATCACAACTCTTCCACTTTGGGGCCATTATTAAGTACAGTAAGAGATACTTGAATGCAAGCACTGTGATACTGTGACAGTCGATCCATCTGATAAGTTAGAAGGCTACTAAGTGACTAGTGGGCAGGTAGCTTAGATAGTTTGATACACTGGACAAAGGATGATTCATGCCCTAAGTGAGACAGTGTGAGATTTCACCATGTTACACAGAATGGTGCACAATTTAAAACTTGTGAGTTGCTTATTTCTGAGATTTTTTCATTTCACATTTTTAAACCACAATTGACTGAGGGTAACTGAAAGCATAGAAAATGAAACCATGGATAAGCAGGGACCACGGTGCCCATATTGGGTTTTTGTTTTACAAACTATTCAACAGTTTATAAATCCTTCAGCATAAATAAGAGAAATGGAATATTTTCCCAACTCTGTAGCTTTGAATGTTACAGATTTAGTGGAAAAAATGTTTTTGTCAGCTGGGTGTGATGGCTCACGCTTGTAATCTCAAACTTTGGGAGGCTGAGGCAGGTGGATCACCTGAGGTCAGGAGTTCAAGACCAACCTTGCCAATATGGTGAAACACCTTCTCTGCTAAAAATACAAAAATTAGCTGGGTGTGGTGGCAGGCTCCTGTAAGTCCAGCTACTCGGGAGGCTGAGGCAGGAGAATCGCTTGAACCCAGGAGGCAGAGGTTGAAGTGAGCCGAGATTGCACCACTGCACTCCAGCCTGGGAGACAGAATAAGACTCTGTCTCAAAAAAAAAAAAAAAAAAAGTTTTTGTCTCTCTTGATGTCACAGAAACTCTGTCCACTTAGATGCTCATTACTTTGGAGTGTAATTAATTATCTCTTCCACATCCTTTTCTCCTAATAAGCCATTAAAGGTCCTTGAGACATCCATCAAAGAATCCTAAAACTTTACTCCATGGAAAAAACAAAGAGTTATCTAAATTTCTCTGAACGACATCTCACTCTATTCCCAACCAAACTAGATTTGATTAGTTTGCAGACAGACAGTAAGTTTTGATGCTCATTATTTTTTTAAATCTCAGCAAAACAATAGAAAATTATTAATGCTCTTAAAGAACAAATTTTCAATGACTGCTCACTTACAAGAAAGTTGTCTAATACTGGATAACAGAATCACTGGCTCATGTAGAACTGCCTCATCCTAAAATAGTCAGACACTGCATTATAGTATTTGTGCTATGTGCTCATATGCAGTCACATATAACATATATTTGGCATGGCATGAGTAGTTTCTGAAGGTAAAAGCAAATAAATTTATATTAATTGTCATTTTTAGTTAAAACTATGCACTATAAAGAATGGTGAAAGCAAAAACTTAATAATAATGAAGGGTGAGAGGATTAAGATTTCTACCTCAATGACAACACAGTAGTGTTATTGGTGCAAAGGTGAACTAAATGGTAGATAATGTGTTAATAATAAAGCATCAGATTTGAGCTTCATTTGCCTTTTAAAACCTAAGTTACCTCTACTTACAATTAGCATCCAAAAAAGTAAAATACTTAGAAACAAATTTAATTAAAGAGGTAAAAGACTTATACACTGAAAACTATAAAACATTGATGAAAGAAATTAAAGAAGACCTAAATATATGTAGACATCCATGTTCATGGATTAAAAGACTTAAGATGATGATACTACTCAAAGTGTTCTACAGATTCAATTCAATCTCTATTAAAATCCCACTGTTTATTTTTGCAGAAATGGAAAAGCCAGTTCTCAAATTCATAAATTCATAAAGAATTACAAGGAACCCAGAATAGCCAAAACAATCTTGAAAATGAAAAACAAAATTGAAAACAATTTTAAAACTTACTACATGTTACAGTGATAAAAAGAGTATGGTACTGGTATAAATATAGACATATAGCCCACAAAGAATTGAGACTACAGAAATAAACCCACAAATAAATAAATAAACCCATAAACCTAATTGATTTTTAATAAGGATGCCAAGACCATTTAATGGGGAAGACTGTCTTTTCAACAAGTAGAGCTGTATAACTGCATATCCACAAAAGGTATTAATGATCTACCTGTAAGTGATAAAAACCAAAAAGCCCTTAGGAGAAAACATAGTAGTGAATTTTCATAACCTGAGATTTGGCAATGAACTCTTAAATGCAGCACCAAAAGCAAGCAGAACAAAAAATAGATAAGTTGGACTTCATCAAAATTAAAAATTTTTGTTTACCAAGGCACATTAGCAAAAAAGTGAAAAGACAATCTACAGAATGGGAGAAAATATGTGTAAACATCTGATAAGGGTCTAGTATCCAGAATGTATAAAGAACTCTTACAACTCAGCAGAAAAGAAGTATCCCAATTAGAAAATGGGCAAAGAATTTGGACAAATACCTTGCAATGATACGCAAGTACCCAAAAACACATGAGAAGATACTCAACATCATTAACCGTTAGGGAAATGTAAATCAAAACCCCAATGAGATACCATTTCAAATGTACTAGAATGACTATAATAACAAAAAAAAAAGGAAGAAAGAAAAATTGAAATAACAAGAATTGGTGAGGACAAGAAGAAATTGAAACCTTTAGACATGAAATGCAAAATGGTACAGTTGCTATGGAAAACAGTCTGGCAGTTTCCCAAGAAGTAAATAATAGAATTATCATACCAGCAATTCCACTCCCACATATATATTCCTGAAAATGAAAACAGATACTAAAAAAATACTTGTACATGGATGTTCATTGTAACACTATTCACAAAAGCCAAAAGGTAGAAACAACCCTAGATCTATTAAACATGAATGAATAAACAAAATATGACATACACATAAATGAAGTGTTATTCATCTGTAAAAATAGATGAAGTACTGATACACCTTACAATATGCAAGAACTCCAAAAACACTATACTGTGTAAAAGAAGCCAGACACAAGAGGTCACAAAAACACTATACTATGTAAAAGAAGCCAGACACAAGAGGTCACATATTGTGTGATTTCATTTTTTATAAAATATCCAGAGTAGGTAAATCTACGGAGACTGAAAGAAGAATGATGGTTGCCAAGGCTTGGGAAGAGGTAAGAATAACAAGTAATCGTTTAACGGGGTTTTCTTTTGGGGCATTTGCATTAGTCCTCTTTCACACTGCTATAAAGATACTATCTGAGACTGGGTCATTTATAAACAAAAGAGATCTAATTGGAGACTTACAATCATGGTGGAAGGTGAAGGGAAACAGGCACCTTCTTCACAAGGCAGCAGGAGAGAGCGAGTGAGATAGAGAGTGCCACATTTAAAGCGCCACATTTAAAACCATCAGCTCTCTCATCAGCTCTCTGATAGTGAGAACTCCCTAACTGTCAGGAGAACAGCATGGGGAAAACCACCCCTATGATCCAATCACCTCCTACCAGGTCCCTCCCCTGACATGTGGGGATTACCATTCAAGATGAGATTCGGGTGGGGACACAGAGCCAAACCATATCAGCAATGAAAATGTTTTGGAACTTAAAATAGGTTGTAGTTTTACAATATTGTGCATGTACTAAATACCACTGAATTGTGCACTTTAGATAGTTAATTTTATGTGAATTTCCCTTCAGTTTGTTTTATAAGCTAAAAAATAATGGGTTAAAGCAAGCTTAAGTATATTCCAAAATTGTATCCCTCTCAATCACTTGAATTTAGGTAGAAGTTTTTGAGTTGCAGAGTGAATCAAAGGCTGGAAGTTTTGGGTCACCCAAGGGAATATATCACACAGCAGTCTGTCATTTGTCGTATATGTGGTTAAAAAGGACAAAATACTTGGCCAGGAAGGTAGGGTCAGCTCTAATATCCCAGGTCCTGATGATATGTGATGATGGCTTTTTTCTCTGGGATGAGGGTTAATTATCAGATTTGCTTACACAATCAAGAAATTCTTCAATACAAAGGTTTTTAGTAAAGTGGCAACATTATTAAAATTTCTATGTCTCCATATGCTCATAGGAAAACACCAATGTGTTGAAAATTTTCTTCTTTAATCCTCAAGTTTTAGGGTTTTGCCTCTTAAATATATTTCCTCTTAATGGCATTTAATATCCCTAAACACAAAATGGAATGATGCTAATTCAGTCATTCTATAACATCAAGACATCATATGGACCTGAATAAAGAATGTCCCTCATTGTTTAGGTGCATTTTGAATTCCCTATCTGACTGGTGCAAGGAAATGAAGGGGTAATAAAATCAGAGTGTGCATGGAAGCATTTGATCAAACTCCAGGGGCTGCTCCTGGGGCTTGGAGTCGGGGTGTTTCTAAGTGGACCACATAAGGTTGTGGCATCATTTTGGATAAACACGGAAAATATCTGAAGTGTAATCTATTCAGGATGATGGCACATCACAGGGAAACTATAATGGGTGTGAAGAATTCATAGGCGTCTGCCACGCACAATTTAACTAAACAATTTGCCAGTCCTGTCTTTTAGAGTGGCATTTTTAACACCTTCATAAAGCAACCACATAAAAGAAAGAACAATCTACATCTATTCAAAAAGACAGCCAGCTTTCCTAATAAAAACACAGCAAGAAACATAGATTCCACAAGTTAATATGAGGCAAAGCCACACGGGAGTCCCTGGAGTCATTAAGACAATTAAGTCACTAAATGACGTAGAGAATCAGTTGAATTCCTTAGTCGAGAAAGAAATAAAAATTATTCACTTAATACAGGTTTGCTCATTTATAGTACCACAGGAGTCATTTTTTTTTGTTTTCTTCCTCTATGTTTTCCTCTGAATTGGAGAGCCCCGTACTTATGTACAGTTTCAATATAACAGATGATACAGATCAAGCCTTAATGCCCAGTCAGCAGGAAAAAGAAGAGAGAAAAATCTTTACTAATAAAGTTACCAAGACTCTGACAAGCTGTTCCACAAGGATTTAAATTCCCACAGACGACCAGCTCCAAATCCCAGAGAAATTTTACAAAATGAGCATAAATAGGCAGGCTTCATTAAACAAGACGGCTCTTTCTAAAATGAGAAAAAACTTATTTTTATGTGAAGAATCATTTCGAAAGAGAATCTATAGGTAAGAGTCATGTGTTCTCAAAAGCTGAGGTAAGCAGAATTACTTACTGTTGCCTAAAATGAAACTCAGCTGACATCATCATCCTTATCCTTTTAGATACAATGAGAATATTTTTAGAAACCACATTTCTATATATTACTGAACAAAATTTGAGGGGCCTCAGAACCTGGTAAGTGATCATCTTTCAATGATGATCCTGCAGATACCCAAAAGGAAAAGCGACCCTAGAGGAAGGCTACTGTCCTTCCTGTGGCTTACCTGGAAGGAAACTCTCCGGGTGGATTTGAGGAATATCAAGTTCATCCCTTTTTGTTGCCTGATTCTCTGAACCTTTCTAACTCTGAGGGAATAAGCGGCTGGAGGTGCAGAGGGAGAGATATGTAAGACAAGTTCCCATTCTGAATGGGTACCATAGGTGCCACTATTCTCTCATGTGGGGAAAAGAAAGAGAGATCAGCCTGTTACTGTGTCTATATAGAAAGAAGTAGACATAAGAGACTCCATTTTGTTCTGTATTTGAGATGCTGTTAATCTCTGACCCTACCCCCAACCTTGTCCTTGCAAGAGACATGTGCTGTGGTGACTCAAGGTTTTATGGATTTTGGGCTGTGCAGGATGTGTCTTTGTTAAACAAGTTCCTGAAGGCAGCTTGCTGGTTAAAAATCCTGCCCGTCCTGGGCAATGGAACATCTCTGTGTGAGACCCGATTATATGCTCTGTTTACTGAGATAGGAGAAAACCACCTTACGGCATAAGGTGGGACTTGCTGGCGGGACTTGCTGGTGCAATGCTGCTAAAAGGTTTGTGGAGATGTTTGCATATGCATATCAAGGCACAGCATTTTCCTTTGAACTTACCCAAGTCACAGAGATCTTTATCCATTGTTCTTACTGCTAATATTCTCCCTTCAATGATCCTATTGTCCTGCCTCTCCCTTATCTTTAAGATGATAAAGATAATTATCAATAAATACTAAGGGAACTCAGAGACCGGTGTGGCGTGGGTCCTCTGTAAGCTGAGCGCCGGTCCCCTGGGCCCACTTTTTCTTTCTCTATACTTTGTCTCTGTGTCTCATTTCTTTTCTCAAGTCTCTCATTCCACCTAACGAGAAACACCCACAGGTGTGGAGGGGCAGGCCATCCCCTTCATCTCATTTCATCAAAAGGTTGTGAAAATAAGGGTCAATGGTGGGATTCATAAGTCCTTTCCTGAGTACATTCTAGGTTTTCATTAGCTCTTCCTGTTAATTCAGAGAACTCAGACTTCCCAAGCAGAGGGCAGGAGGGTGGCAGGGTCCTCTCTTCTGAAGAAAATCTTTCAGCTGGGGATATTGAGGCGCTGTTCTGGGGCCCTGTGCAGAGCGACTACCTGGAATGTCCAAACAGGGTGGGAGAGGTCTCTTCCGAAGGTCAGCCTCTGTCAACCCCGCATCCCTAACCCACCTCGCCTCTGCTAGGTCCCTGACTTCATCCTCAGTATAAACTCAGTGTTGAAGCGTCATGGGGCACCATCTGCTACTGAGTGGGGAAAGGAAAGTGAGTCCAGACAGGGTAGAAGGTGAGTCAGTGAAGGCTTTGATCAGAAAAAAGTCACTCCAGGTGCTTCTGTTATGCCCAGTCCGTTTGTTCCCCAAAGAAGACCACCAGAATCCAGAGTCAAAGCCAAGCGGCAAGGATCTTTTACTGCAAGTTCGAACTTGGTCCCTCCATTCCACGGCATACAAGAGGGCCCCGAACAATGTGAGTGCTTGCCTTTTTATAGCCTGATGTAAACAGGATATGTAAAGTTACAGAGGAACAAGGGAATTCTTTTGGTTACAGCACTATAATTGGTTAACACTATACATTTAGCATTTTTTATTGGTTCCCGCTGTGTCCTTATCGGAGATTTCCCAGGTGGTGTTTTTCTAAAGTCGAGAGAAATATGGAGGAATGTGTTTGTGCTGGGCTCAGGAAGTTGAGAGAGATATATGGTGGGTTGTGTTTGTGCTGGGCTCAGGAAGTTGGGAGGTATATGGAGGAATGTGTTTGTGCTGGGCTCAGGAAGTTGAGAGAGGTATGTGGAGGAATGTGCCTGATTTCTTTCACTTCAAACAAGGAATTAAATTCTGCAAGTCAGGAACAAGATAGTGGAAGAGCTGAAAGACTAAACAAACAAACAGGGATAGTAAGGTCAACCAGAGGTTCATCCCTCCTGCAGCTGCAGGGACAAAGGGATGAGGTGGTCGCCCACCTGAAGGTGGAACTGCAGCAGGCCAGTCTGGTGGGAGCTGAGCCCACAGAGGGGAGAGCATGCCTAGGGGATCCTGGGTCCACCAGGGGACTTGGCCAAGAAATGCCACAAGGCAGAGTGAGAGCTTCCCCCATCTCCTTGCCTCCAATTTTTAGCACATGCCTCCCATTGGCAAAACCTAACTGAAAGACAAAGGCAAGGAGACATGGAGAATATTGTTCCCTGAGATACAGAGCAGACCGGAGAGAGCACAGCGTGGACCGAGAACCAGCACTCTGGCATCTGATGCGGAATTTGGGCTCAATGAGTTTGCAGTCACTGTAGTGAAGACAAACATGTGTATCCATGTCACAGTTCACCTTCAATATACCCTGTTGCTTACAGAAACTATGGTAAATAAGTGACCTTTTGTATGCTAATTTTGACCAATTAGCTGTGGTTGCCTGGAGCTATGTGTTTCAAAGGATTTTGAGGCTAAAATCAGACTCAGCAGGAAATGGTGCTGTGACCACTTAATGTTGTTTGTCCGGAATGTAGGAAGGATGTGGCGGCATATGTACACTGTACTGTTCCTGTAAGTTGTACTTTCAGTCAATACTAGACACGTGTAGCCCACCATACATACCATGTGATAGCTCACCTCCTGTATCGTTTGTCCCCTCTAGGGAAGTACCTGCCTTTCCTCCCTGTTAGATATAGAAAATGCTTATCCAGTTTTTAAGACTCAGGCCAGTATGTTCTCCACTATCTATTCTCCTTCCCTAAGTGGGATGAAGCACCACTAATCTATCTTCACATTCTACTGTGTGCCTGTCTCTCTCATTGTATTTCCCACACTCAGTGTACTTCCCACATTCTGTCCTGTGCCTGTCTCTATCTACTTTCCACATTACATTGCAGTTACCTCCTTATGTGACTGTCTCCTTAACAGAAAACGAGTTCTCTGGAGACAGAGACCTTACCTCATCTAGCTCAAAATCCCTGGCTTTTGGCCTTGTAAGTGTCCAACACTTAGTAGGTAATCAATACATATTTGTTGAAATACCAAGTCACTAAAGTGGGGATGATATTCAGATAACTATGGTTGCACTGCAGGAGACAGGCACTCCTGCCAAAAGGTAGGCTGGGAAAGATGGTCAGAGGTGGAGTCCAGCCTCACAGGGAGGTAAGGTTTAGTTTGAGAGAGGATTCCATATTTAGGGGGGACTGAGATGTTAACCAAGAGTTAGGTAGAGTTCATCGTTATTACCAGGAAACCGTGGCTATAGCTTAATAGTATGTGGGAAGAGGGGCTTATTGGGTTAAGGGAACACTCACTGGCATGTGAAAGGGTCTTGACCCAAGAGGACATGAGTAAGGCAACATGGTAAAAGTTTGTGACTGCACCAGGACTCAGTGCACAGGTGTGGTGACAGGTGCCCAGGCACCTGCTGCTTAGGTTATTTAGCCCGAAAGTTTCTCTTCAGACTGCTCACCTGCATTTCTTCCAGGTGGCAGAGCCCACCTGTGGCCCTGCTCTTCTAAGGGTTGTTTCTGGACAACTTGCTCCTTCTTTTCATCCCCAGGCCCAATACTGATCTATTTATTTGTCGTTTGCTTTGTTCTCTGGAAAACTGTAGTCCCTTTCTGTTTGAGTTATTAGGTCCATCTCCTTGGCTTTCAGATAAATGATTGTCCTATAATCATGTAAACCTTGAACATGAGCCATCAACTGGACCCCTGCAACAGAAGACCCCCGACTAGCACTGTCAGTGTTGTGGGCATAAAACATGCCACCTGGTCCCACTCATAATCAGCCCATCTGATTTCCCAACCTTGACTTCTTTCTTCTCCCCTACCTTCCCTTCACCTCCCTTTCTCTCCATTTCCCTTTCATTTAGTTTTTCTAAACCAAAGTTCTAAAAGAAAGGACTTCTCAACACCATGCCTAGATATAATCCCCAAGGAGGACCTCCAAAACCTCCCCCAAGACTGAGTAGCAGCCACCAACCCCCTACATTTCCCTGCCCCTCCACATTTTCCTTCTTTCCCCCATCACACAGTTTCATACGGGCCAGGGCTTTGGGGGACACTAGCAGACAAACCTGTAACAGGAGTCCGCATTCTTCCCCTCAGATCACCTACCTACTTTAAATTCTATATATGCATTTCCCCCATGTACCCCTTTTAACCAGCAGACATTGGAGCATATTTCTGTGTTTGAATGTTTGTCACAGGGATTCCCTGAATTCTTATCTTGGCATATGAAGAAATGGTTCCATTGATTTAGTTGAGGGCCCTGCAATCAGATTATTGTAAAATGCTTCAGAAGCAATAGGGAGTTTTTCACTTTATTTTTATTTACATGATCAACAGAAGTTTCTAAAGATTTTCCTAGGTTTACTTCAATCTTCACAATTTCTGGTTTCTCGTAACTGTGAAACAGTGAGTTGATGTGATTCGTGTACCTTCTTGAGTATATGCTTGAGATATCTAATGCACAATGTCCCCTCACAATCCCCTTACACCAGCAAACACCCTGCCATGGCAGGTGGTGGTGGTCTTCCCAATGTCTCTACTGTGTAGACATGTTAACCCACTATCTTCAGGCTTCCAGTCATGCAGAGAAGAAGCCTGGTGTCAACTTAAGGCCATTTGCCTTGTAAGTTATTTTCCTTAGATCTTGGTTTTTAAAGGTTTGCTTTTTTCTTCTGGGAATTCAAATATTTCCAAAGAAATTAAACCCATCTGGCACTTGAAAGTCCTTTTCATTATCAGATCCAAATCTTTCTTTGGGTTAGATGTTCTAGCCAGGACCTTCGAGGAAATTGCCTTTTTGTTTATGATTTTCATGTCTTGGTATTTCGGCTCTAGGTTTTGATATTTTAATTCAACTTAATCACTTAGGTAATTAATTTGGTTCTCAAGAATGAGTACTCTCTCTTTCATTTTTATCAAATTATTTTTGGCTAATTTTTGTATTTTTAGTAGACATGGGATTTCACCATGTTGGCCAGGCTGGTCCTGAACTCCTGATCATAGGTGATCAGCCTGCATCAGCCTCCCAAAGTGCTAGGATTATAGGTGTGAGTCATCACCACCCCTGGCCCATATTAATTTTTTTTTTTTTTTGAGATGGAGTTTCACTTTTGTTGCCCAGGCTAGAATGCAATGGTGCAATCTCGGCTCACCACACCGTCCATCTCCTGGATTCAAGTGATTCTCCTGCCTCAGCCTCCAGAGTAGCTAGGATTACAGGCATGCGCAACCATGCCCTGCTGATTTTATATTTTTAGTAGAGACGGGGTTTCTCTGTGTTGGTCAGGCTGGTCTCAAACTCCCTACCTCAGGTTATCCGCTAGCCTTGGCAGTCCGCAACCTTTTTGGCACCAGGAACCAGCATTGTGGAAGACAATGTTTCCACGGACCTGGGGAGGGGGTGGTTTTGGGATGAAGCTGTTCAACCTCAGATCGTCAGGCATTAGTTAGATTCTCATAAGAAGTGAGCAACCTAGATCCCTCCCCTGTGCAGTTCACAACAGGATTTGCACTCCTATAAGAATCTAAGGCCGCCCATGATCTGACAGGAGGCGGAGTTCAGGTGGTAATGCTCACTCACCAGCCGCTCACCTCCTGCTGTGCGGCCAGGTTCCTAATAGGCCACAGACTGGTACCAGGCTGGGGACCCCTGCTTTAAAAGATCATGTGTCTTAGCTTGGGAAAGCCTGTTTTTATCTAACTGAATTCCCTTAGTTGCCCCTATTACTTTTTGTTGTTTTATTGTTAAAGTCGTTACTGATTTTGTCTACTCCTTAATTTCAACAGCAGCCCCTATTCTAGGTATTTTGCTTTGTCTTCTCCCTTCTGGTAGCCAGGTCTGCATAGGTGAGGCTTGGCTTTGTTTCTGGTTTGCCTGCTTTCGGCTCTGTGAATCCTGTGTCAGAAAGTGCTCATTGCCTTCCAGTGTCCTTCTCTGCTTCTTTCTTACCAAAAGAACATTTTGTTGCACCAAATCTCCCAGCCTACCTTCAGGTAGGAAGAGCACAGTCTTAGCCAATGGGACATAAGTGGAAGTTGCTACGAGATGGTCAGCATCAGCTGACACATGCTGGTTGGCCTTCTCTTCTTCTGACTAGGTTCAGGAACTTGATGCTGAAGCTAGAGAAGTCATCTTGAAAACCACAAGGTAATAAGCACGCTGTCTGCTAATTGCAGTTGCGCAGAAGAACAGAAAGAGCCCAAGTCTCTGACGGCATCATGGACCTGCTATGCCAACCTCGAAATGCCTAGCTCTGGACTATCTGTTACAGTGAAAAAAATAAAACCCCTAATTTGTTTAAGCCACTCTATTAATAGCTGCATTTTCTATTATTCCTAGCTGGATGCAATCCCTAACCAGTACAGTCTCCGCTGTTGCTACCTCTTGGAACCCAACCCGTGTTAGGGAGGCAGGGTGATTTCCACCACTCTGAACTGGCAATAAGCCAGCCCACAGCAACATGTTGCCCCATGTCATGGGCTGAGCAGAGGATATGGGGGTCCAGTTCTCCTGAACTGTTAAGTACCAGCCCCTACCAGCCTGAAAGACAAACCGTGTATCAGTCAGCTTGAATAGCCATAACAAAATACCACAGGTCACTGTCTTAAAGAACAGACACAGATTTCATCACAGCCCTGGAGGCGGGAAGTCTGGGCTCAGGGTGATGGCGTGCCCAGGTTCTGGTGAGGGTCTCTTCCTCGCTCCCGGATCTTCTCACTGAGTTCTCAAGTTGTGGAGCGAGAACTCTGGTGTCTCTTCCATTTCTTTTAAAGGCACCAGGTCTGTGGGAGCAGGGCTCTATCCTTATTACCTCATTTCACCTCAGTCACCTCCTTAAAGATCCTGTATTCAACACATTCCATGGGTGTTTAGGGAGGACGAAATATGAGTTTTGGGAAGATACAACTCTATCCACAGCAGACAGCACCTCAGCCCTCCAATGCTGCTCCCTACAAATGTGCTGGTGCCAGCAAGTCCTGGCAGATACTGCCAAGGCCACACACTCATGGTGGTGGGAGATGGCCAGCTCCACTGCCCCCCATTATTTCCAGTTCCTTGTGGAGAACCACTCTTCTTGGACTGAAGCTCTTCAATCGCCCCTCCAGGTCTCTGGGCCCCTCAGAGATAGAGCAGATCCCACCTTCCCACCTTGTCCAGGGGTCCATAGCTGAAGCCCTGGCCCCCAAGTCTACTTCATTGTGCTCCCGTGCCAATCCAGGCAAGGACTCCAAACACTTCTACACATTGCATCTTGGTATCAGAGTCACCAAGCACTGTATGGAGTGATGCTTTCACTTACACAGGGAAGAGACAAGCTTCAGTAGTGTGTGCTGGTTCCCTATAGCTAGTGAGTCTCTCCAGGCAGCCCATGCAGAGACGTGAGTACACACACCCTGTTCATCCCTCAGCAGAAGGACCCCATCCCCTCCTTGTGGAGGACAGATACAGCAGTGAGGTTGGCCAGGTGCTGTGTGAGGCACACACTTCAGCACAGCAAAGGGGAATGTATTAAGCTTGCAATGGGGAAAGATAGCCCCACAAAGGCAATTAGTCTGGCACAGGCTGTGTGGGCTCATTGTCTCTGGGAAAGGCACGGTTCCAGGCACAAGGGTCATTTTTACATGGCCAAAAAGAAGTTGACAAGACACCTTGCATGGGACGGCCTTTCCCAATTGTGCCGTGCCAGGGGATTTAGAGAGGGACTAGATACGGGGAAAGAACATTCAGGCCACCAACACATCTAGGACAGGGCGGTCCCCAACCGTTCAGCCATTTCTGCTGTCTAGGATCACTCATAACACAATCGCTAACTAGATCTCATTTGGAAAACTTCTCTGTATTGCAAAATCCCGAACTACTTAAGATTCTCCTGCCTCACATGGATGGAGCAGGCCCATTCTTATTAAATGGACTGGTTCTTTCAGAGAAGGAATGAAATGGAACTACTCATAGCCTTTTCAATGTTCTTCCAAGCATAAATTATCCGCTCACACTATCTCTAACATCCAAGTCAAACGCACTCTGGGAAAATGAAATAGCAACAGGCAAAACATGACATCCCAAACCATCTAGCAAATACCTGGGAAATGGAGACGGAAAAAGGATTTGTTTGTAGGGTCTATGGTTTAAAAAATTCATGCAATTCCCTCCTTTTCTTCTTCTGTTTTCTGAAGCCTTTTCGTCCCTTCATCATTCAATAATGAAAGTCTGAATAACAGCAGTTTTATCTTGAGAGCTTATAAATTGGAAATGGATTTTAAGTAATGCAGCAAAATCCTGTACCACAAAAATCGATAAACTCCATGGACTGTGTTATGAGGGATTTGACCTATTTAAGGAAAGTATTAAGGATTAATACAGTATAGTAGCAAGTCCTGGAGTGCAGCGTGTTTCTCTGGCTTGCCTTCCCTCCATCTGCCTGTACTCGTCGGGGTAGAAGGGACTCAAGCCATCAGATCTGCACCTGCTGAATGGAGCTGCTTGTTGGTACTCACTAGTCCCTGCTCCAAGGCCAGCCTTTCCACCCTATTTGTTCATATTGTGCTGTCCCACCTAAGCAGCTCTCTCTCCAAAGCCCCTCTTGTCCACGCCACCTCATGCTTCTATAAGCAGCTCACCATCATCAATCTTTGCTGTGCATAAATCTTTCTCATTGAATGAGGCTGAGCATATTCCTGTCCTGTGTGTCCTCCTCTGCCATCACAGACTCCTTGAGGGCAGAGACCACACCACAGCTGCAGCGCATGGCACTGGGAACAACCCTGAATTAATTATTTTAATTCAGCACAATTAGCTGAAGCAAGCACATGGGCCTCTCCCACCTCCAAGTTTTGGCTCATTGTGTTTTATCATCTACTAGGCTTTTCCCCATTCTTCTCTCTGGCTGTGCAACTACTACCTGCCTGGTCCCACCTCCTCCATGAAGCCTTCTATGACTATCCTTTATTGATTTATTTTCCCCTCTAAAATCCCATAGCACCCTTTACAGGGCTTGGCTTTCAGTGCAAAATTCCTTGCTTTGCCTACTTGTGTGTTTGCCTTTTCTCTCCAATTATAGTATAAGGTCCCTGAACAGAAATCTGTATTATTGAGTGATTAAATATGGGTTTCATGGTTAAGAGGTCTGTTTTACCCAAGCAGTAATTCCTGCATCACTTGGGCCATTGCCCAAGCACTGGCACACAGCCACTCTCCTTGGCCACCCTATCCTAGTCCCCAGCCATTCAGCTACTGTGCACCAAGACTTAGCTATGAATTCCTCCAGCCTATTCCACCCCTGGCTGGTAATGTCTGTATTCGCCAGTTTGAGATGAGAGTAGGGTTGAATGTGGGGAATTTGTCTCAGCATTCCGAGTTCTAGTACTAGATGCCAAACTTCTCTGGGCCAGATTGACAAAGGTTGTGAATGACAGTGAAACCAGTGACCCAAGCAGCAAGCTAGGCCATATGCATCATTAAGACAAACCACCATTATTTTGTAGTTGAGGGAACTCAGATCCTTCCCAAGGAATTAACCTCTCTGAAACGGCTCTTAATCTGGAGTCTATGACCCCTGAAGGGCAGTGGATGGAATTCAAGGATCTATGAACTTGGGTGGTGTCTTAGTTTCCTACTGCTGTTTTTACAAAAGACAACAAACTTTATGGCTTAAAAATCACACAAATGTTTGTCCTTCCAGTCCTGGCAGTCAGAAGTCTGACATCAAGGTGTGGGCAGCACTGCATCCTTCTGGGGGATCCATGGGGGAAGCCACTTCTTTGCTTGTTTCCAGCTTCTGTAGACCACTGGCATTCCTTGGCTTGTGGCTGCAACATTTCAACCTCTGCTTCCATCATTACATCTCTTTCTCTAACTCTAATGCTCTTCTTTACCTCTTATAAGGACCCTTATGATTCCATTAGGTCCAAAATTACCACCCATCTTAAGGTCTTTAACTTAACTACATTGGTCCACTTCCCTTTGCCATGTAAGGTAATAAAATA
Source organism: Theropithecus gelada (assembly GCF_003255815.1). Classification (NCBI taxonomy): domain Eukaryota; kingdom Metazoa; phylum Chordata; class Mammalia; order Primates; family Cercopithecidae; genus Theropithecus; species Theropithecus gelada. Next base: position 10,375,906 of record NC_037681.1, read on the forward strand.
GAATCATAAGTTTCCATGATTAGGAATGGACATCTTTGAGGGGCTGTTACGTTGCCTACAACAGGTGGAGAAATTACATCTTTATGTTCACTAATGGCAACTGAAATTTTATATTTCCTATTATTATGGATGTGGGCAATCATTGTAGTACTAGCAGTACTATTGTTGCAGACATCTTACAATATCAATTATTTTCATCTCCGCTTCAAAATTATTGTAGTTATCAGACTTGCCACTGAATCCTGATGTTTGTTGTGTCAATAAAAATGCACATATTATATCACAATTAAAAAAAATACTTTGTCCGTGGATTTCCAGTTTCATTTGTATCTTAGGTGAGGTTTTCCAGACAAAAGACCCTGAGATGAGGGCTCATGTGCAAGTGTTTTATGAAGGCAGAGCTTCCAAGAGAAACGGGAGAAGGAGTGGGGAAGGAGAGGGAAGGAAAGGTTCGGACAGCAAGGTTCGGACTTCCCGTGAGGTCTCAGCTTCAGCCTGGTTCCACTGGGAGCTCTGGGGTGAACATTAGAACTCAGAGTATGTTTCAACCAGAGGTAACAGAACTGGAGTTTCGAACTCTGGTCACAGTCAGTCATTAGCTTAGGGAGCTCAGAACCCATAAACTCACAGTCACTGCTAGCTTTCTGTCTATGGGTAAAGAGCTCCCCCTGGCCAAGAGCAATCCTCAGAAGAAACTCACCGGTCTGTGTCAGGATACAGCACACACAAAATCTGGGAAATGAGCACAAAAAAATGTACAGGGACTCCAAGTGGATTTGTGAAGAGCACCAACAGTGCCTGCTGTACTTTATGATTCTATGTATTTCATTTTATGCATTTTAAAATATGTTGAGGAGGGGTTCGCCATCCTCACAGGACTACCACAGAAGTTAAGTACAAAAAAAAGTTCATGGTACAAAAAGTTAAGATCTTCTGTTTTAGAGTCTATTATCATAAGTGGATCATAAGTGGCTTCTTAAATGGCTGGGAGTTTCCATTCCCCAAAGGTAGATGCAGAGGATAGATTCCAGCAGGGTAATTCTAACCATCAGCATCCCTCCCCACATAAGTTATCACGTGTATTTATTTCAGCACAATCACACCAGATCTGTATTTGCCACATCTGTTTAAGGACTGATATGAACTCAATCTGTGAATACTAACATGTTTCTTGTAAAAGATATATATACATATATTATTATCTATATATAATATAGATATTACATATATCAGTGACTGTGACTATGAATTTTTTTATTTAAAAAGTGCCTTTAAGAGATAGAATTTCACAAGGTTAATTTAAAATCTAATGTGCCATTGAGATTACAATGGAAAAAAGCAAAGGCTGCCTGGCTTATGGCATTAGGTGTGCCCGCCGGCTTACTTCAAGCACACTCAGTTAGAACAGTCATGTAACTGCAGAGAAAGGGTTCAGGAGAGAACAACAGAAACCCAGGCCAAGAAACTAGTAGAGAAAGGATAGCTTCTATTTAAAGACATTCATGGAATTAATTCATCTATGTATATGAAGAATTATTATCTTAAACATATTTATCCTTAAAAAATATTTCTTTTAGGTTAAAATATTCTTAAATTTTTATTTAAATTCCAAATTAAAAGCAAAGCATGTGAGAACCAAAATTGTTTATTTAAGTTCATTAAAAAAATAATGACACTTTTTTCAGTTCAAATGAAACAATAAATTTTATAAGGGAGAATGAACGTGAATAATCAGGATTACCAGAGTATTCTGATTTGGGAGTTTTATAAAGAATAAAAATTATGTACAGGTACTCGCCAGTCCCACAGGCACAAGAGCAGGAAACATCACTGTTTCCCTAGATTGGCTTTGTGCTTCATGGTGCTCATGTTCCTCTCAATGAAGAGTTAATTTAGAAGCCAAGTGTGTAGTTTATGAAAGAAAGCCTCTTCCCAATAATATAATGGAGGGAAGAAAGAAATGAAGTACACAGACACACACACATGCACAGCACATGCACACACTTACACACAGGCCCACTCCTGCATACACACAGACACACATACACACTGACACACACACATTCACACACACATACATGTGGACACACACTCATTCACATAGACACACTACACATGCACTGATACAGACACACATATTCATGACACACTGACACATTCACACAGACACATCACATGCCCACACACATAGACACACATTCGCATACATGCAGACACACATATACACTGACATGCACACTTTCACACAGACACACACATTCACAGAAGATGTTGAGATAAAATTATTTATGTAAGACCAGGCGCGGTGGCTCAAGCCTGTAATCCCAGCACTTTGGGAGGCCAAGATGGGCGGATCACAAGGTCAGGAGATCGAGACCATCCTGGCTAACACGGTGAATCCCCGTCTCTACTAAAAAATACAAAAACTAGCCGGGCGAGGTGGCGGGCGCCTGTAGTCCCAGCTACTCGGGAGGCTGAGGCAGGAGAATGGCCTAAACCCGGGAGGCGGAGCTTGCAGTGAGCTGAGATCCAGCCACTGCACTCCAGCCTGGGCGACAGAGCAAGACTCCGTCTCAAAAAAAAAAAAAAAAAAAAAGTTATTTATGTAAAATATCAGTAAATGACAAACCCTATTTATAACCAGGGTCCAAAAAAGTATGTTACAAATATAAGCCCACGAGGAGAATACAACACACAACGTTTTTCTTGTCTTTTGCTCTGGCTTTGAAACTTGCTAAAATTAGCAGCAGCACATTAGCTGAGAGCAGAAGAATGTTATATGCAAAGGACTATATATCAAAGAGCTAGAATCTGTGTAGCTGAATCATAGCAAGACTTCCAGATTTTGGAGGTTGTTTCTGAAAACTCCCATATACATTAAATCTCATCCCTTCACTGATCTCAGAAAGCTTGATAATAATGATTCCTTCTCTACCTACCTTTCTGCAGTTTTTTTTTGTTTTGTTTTTTTATTTTGTTTTGTTTTGTTTTTTACCATCAATGCTTACTGTGAAAGCCTGAGATTTGACTCTGCTTGCAGGCAAACAAGTAGCTTGCCATGGTTTTATGGATGATGGGAGAAAACACAAGACTCCTGGGTCAGAGGCAAAGGATTTTATTACTCACAGCAAACAGCACAAGCACCAGCCTATTGACATTGGTTTTTTCCTGAGCCCCAATGCCCACAAAATAATGTGAAAAGGGCCAATTAATACCTGGGGTCATTTCCGGGTGCATTATAGAAACCTTGTGCTTAGGGAAACCAGTTCTTTCATAGTGAGCCGTAACGCCTGCCTGAGCTTTTCCCCAAAGGGAGACATTATCTTGTTGACTGACAGTAAACAAATCTACCCCTTGATGGGAGGAAAACACTGTCTCTATCTTCCAAGCCAATTCTGCATACAAACATTCCTGAAAATATAATTTTGAACAAAGGCAGTCAATGCCTCGGCTTGCAAGATGCATAGGAGTGTGACAGACCCATGAAGAACTGTCCGCCAACACTTAAGTCTTTCTCAGTAGTAAAAATGAAACTCCCCCAGTCCTTTATCCTCTTCAGTCACTGCCCTATCACCATCCTCCACAGCTAAATTTCTCAGAGCTGCCATTTGTTCATCACTCAGTCACTTCTCAGGCAGCTTCATTTTGCCTTTCCTCTTCCTGAGTCTAAGGGACCCTGTGCCTTTCTCATTCAACCTGTTCTCTCAGCAACTTCCACACTGAAGATGACTCCCTTCTTGAACCTCTCTCTTCCCCAGATCCCCTGAAGTCACATGGCTGCATCTTTCTTGTGGACCTCCTTGTTGTCCTTCCTCATCTGTTTGCTGCACCATTGTGTAGCTGGCATTTCTTCCTCTATGTATATTGCTAACCTAAATCTCTCTTTTTAGTTGAATACATTCAATTGCCTTCTTGGACTCATGGTTGAACAACTTTAACTGATCAAAAATGCAACCCAAAAATTTTCTTCCCCAAATCTACTCTGCTTCCAGCAGTTTTCACCTTTGTAAGCATAATTATCCCTGTAGCTGTGCAAATTAGAAAAAAGGTTTCCCTTCCACAAAACACTTTACTTTCATCTACTGGAAAATTTTCATAATACAGTTGACCCTTGAGAACACAGGCTTGAACCCTGTTGGTCCACTTACACACAAATTTTCTTCAATTTTTTTTTGATAAGTTACACCAAGTGTGCCCGCCTCTCCCGCCTCCCCTCCCATCTCCTCCATCTCTTCTGCCTCTGCCACCCCTGAGCTAGCAAGACCAACCCCTCCCATTTCTCCTCCTCCTCAGCCTACTCAATGTGAAGACAATGAGGATGAAGACCTTTATGATGATCCACTTCCACTTAATGAATAGTAAATGTATTTTCTCTTCCTTATGATTTTCTTTATAACATGTTCTTTTCTCTAGCTTACTTTATTGTAAGAATACACTATGTAATACATATAACATGCAAAATATGTATTATTCGACTGTTTATGTTGCTGGTAAGGCTTTCAGTCAATAGTAGGCTATTAGTAATTACATTTTAGGGGAATCAAAAGTTCTACAAGAATTTTCAACTGGGCAGGAAGTTGATGCACCTAAACCTTGCATTGTTCAACGATTAATTGTATATTAATTTTGCTAGGACAAGACATTATCTTCACCAGCTGGAAAACTGTTGTCATAAAAATAGAAATCAATGCTGTCAGAGGTACAAATGTCCTTTAGAAGCAACACCCTTATTCACTGCACAGCCTCTGCAGCAAACCTGGTCACCTTAGCCCACTGAAATGCAGAAGATTTCTCTGTTAGGAGACACTGTGACATTTATCCAGTCATTGGTTCTGAATGTTTACTCAACAGAATGCAATAATTAACCCCACTATCAGATACTTCCATGTTTTAAAAAAAGGAAAGAAAATAAGAAAAATGGGGCATTGTTAAAATCCTGCCTTGAAAGTTCCCGGAAATGAACAGAAACAGTAGTGTGATATTCTTTTCACTGTGAATTTCACAGCCAAGAGGACAAAAGTTCTTTAAGATGCAGGTTTTTGTTTCTCTCCTTTCCCTATCTATCTCCTTAAAATGTAAATTTTGACACTGCAAACACAAAGCGGACTCTTAAAAGTAAAATAAAAGAGAGAGGGCCTATAATTTTCCAGCTTCAAAAAGCAATAAACAAATTCCTGCAATGATGCAGCTGAACAAGTGCTGATTAAAAGGCAACCTCAGAAGAAACAGCAATTTTCAAAACAATTATTAACGCTAGAGACCCATAGATCATTTGATAAATCGTCATTTAAGTGAAAGCCTTTTTCTGCTTTTCTGCACCCTCTAGTTGTATGTACTTGAGTCTTTAAGAGGTATTAAAATATAAATCTCAGTAGAATTTTCTAGCATCTGCATCTCTGTCTCAACTACTGTAAGGGTTAGCTTTACTTATATGGACTATATCAAATAATTCCATTTTTGAAATTTTCTATTGATTCCATTTTGTCGTTGCTTCAGAAATTATATTCATACCTCACTCCTTTATGTTTTAATGCATCATTGATTTTTGTCTATATTCATATTAAATATGTAATGCTATTTTATTAACAAAAATGTCATTTAACAATATCGGTATTTTATAGTCTAAAACACAACTATCAAATAGAAAACAGTATATATTGTAGCACATCTGTAAAAATTACCAACTTACAATTGGATAGGCTACACTGCAACATTCAGGCTTGCTCTTTGCAGATATAGGACATTACTTAAAACAGTCCAAAAGTATTCACTACCACTACATGTCCATTCTGACAGTGTTGTAGACTGCCTAACTCAAAATCAAGGGAAAAACAACTCAGGAAAATATGGGAGTTTCCAAAATTAAAATCTTGACAATGTACCTGCAAAGAATGTACATACAGTATGAAAGAGAGGAAATAAGCTAAGAATGATGCTGCAATAAGAATCTTGTGATAAATTCAGATTTTTAAAAGAAAGGAATAAAATCTAAACACAAATTAAAGCCATCAAAAGCTTCTAATGAGGACTAACAATACCCAGCTTTAAGACTTACTGTGAAGCTATCATAGTCCAGACAGTGAGGTATTGACCAAAGAACAGACACATAGATCAATGAAATGGAATAAAGAGCCCAGAAATAGACCTATACAAATATTGTCCCCGATCTTTGGCAAAAGAGCAAATGAAATACAGTGGAGAAAAGAGCATCTTTTCAACAAACGGTGCTCGAACAATCAGACATTCGCATGCAAAAAAAAAAAAAAAAAAATCTAACACACGCCTTACAGCTTTCATGAGAACTAACTCTAAATGGGTTATAGACCTAAATGTAAAATGAAAAATTATGAAACTCCTATGAGAGAATCGGGTGACCTTGAGTTTGGCAGTGACTTTTGAGTTACAATACAATCCATGAAACACACACACACACACACACACACACACAAAAGCGCAATCCATAAAAAAAGGATAAACTATATTTCATTAAAATGAAAAACTTATTCTCCATAAAAGGCATTAAGAGAATGAAAAAACAAGCCACAGTCCGGGGGAAGGTATTTGCAAAACATATATTTGATAAAATAATTGCACCCAAAATACAGAAAGAACTCTTAAAACTCAACGACAAGAAAAAAAACAATTTTTAAATGGGCAGAAGATCTAAACAGACATCTCACCAAAGAAGATACACAGATGGCAAACAATATATGGAAAGATGCTCAAACTCATATGTTATTAGGGCATTGAAAACTAAAATAACACAGTGCAGTAAAATTAGAAATCAAGACCAATAAAATTGCTAAAAAATCATACAATTTCATGGAAATTCAATAACCTGCTCCTGAATGACTTTTGGGTAAACAATGAAATTAAGGCACAAATCAAGAAATTCTTTGAAACTAATGAGAACAAAAATACAACATATCAAAATCTCTGGGACAAAGCTGAAGCAGTGTTAAGAGGGAAATTTGTAGCACTAAACACCCACATGAAAAAATTAGAAAGATCTCAATTTACCAACCCCATGTCACCACTAAAAGAACCAGAGAACCAAGAGCAAACCAACCCCAAAGCTAGCAGAGAACAAAAAGTAACTGAAATCGGAGCTGAACTGAGGGACATTGAGACATGAAAAGCCATTCAAAAGATCAACAACTCCAGGAGTTAGTTTTTTGGAAAATATTAATAAAATGGATAGACAGCTAGCTAGACTAATAAAGAAGAAAAGAGGGAAGATTCAAATACACCCAATCAGAAATGACGAAGAGGATATTACCACTGACCCCACAGAAATAAAAATAGCCATCAGAGAATATTATGAAGATCTCTGTGCACACAAACTAGAAATCTGGAAGGAATTGATAAATTCCTGGACAAAGACACCCTCCCAAGACTGAACCAGAAAGAAACTAAATCTTTGAACAGACCAATAACAAGTTCCAAAATTGAATCAGTCATAAATAGTCTACCGATGAATAACAGCCCAGGACCAGATTCACAGCCGAATTCTACCAGATGTACAAAAAAGAGATGATAGCATTTTTATAGAAACAATTCCAAAAATTGAGAAGGATGAACTCCCTCCTAACTCATTCTATGAGGCTAGCAACATCCTGAAACCAAAATCTGGCAGAGACACACACAAAAATATATAAAACTTCAGGCCAATATCCTTGATAAACATCGATGGAAAAATCGTCAACAAAATGCTGACAATCCAAATCCAGCAGCACATTCAAAAGCTTATCCACCATGATCAACTTGGTTTTATCCCTGGGATGCAAGGCTGGCTCAACATACACAAATCAATAAACGTGATACATCACATAAACAGAACTAAAGACAAAAACCACACGATTATCTTAATAGATGCAGAAAAGGCTTTCAAAAAAATCAACACCCTTCATATTAAGAAGTTTCAGTAAACTAGGTATTGAAGGAACATACCTCAAAATAATCAGAGCCATCTATGAGAAATCCACAGACATCATACTGAGTGGACCAAAGCTGCAAGCATTCTCCTTGAAAACCAGCACAAGACAAGGATGCCCTCTCTCACCACTCCTATTCAACATAGTATTGAAAGTCCTGGCCATGACAATAGGCAAGGGAAAGAAATAAAGGGCTTCCAAATAGGAAGAGTGGATGTCAAACTATCTCTGTTAGCAGATGACATGATCCTACATCTAGAAAACTTTGGTCTTGGTCCAAAAGCTCCTTCAGCTGATAAACAACTTCAGCAAAGACTCATACAAAATCAACATACAAAAATCACTAGCATTCCCACACACCAACAACAGCCAAGCCCAAAGTCAAATTAGGAATGCAGTCCCATTCACAATTATCACAAAAAGAATAAAGAACCTAGAAATACATCTAACCAGGAAGGTGAAAGATCTCTACAATGAGATCTACAATACACTGCTCAAAGAATTTGGAGGTGACACAAACAAATGGCAAAACATTCCATGTTCATGGATAGAAAGAATCAATATGATTAAAATGGCCATACTTCCCAAAGCAATTTATAGATTCAATTAAACTACCAATGACATTCTTCACAGGACTAGAAAAAATATTTTAAAATTTATATAGAACAAAAAAAAGAGCCTGAATAGCCAAGGCAATCCTAAGCAAAAAGAACAAAGCTGGAGGCATCACACTATCTGACTTCAAATTATACTACAGAGCCACAGTAATCAAACAGCATGGTACTGGTGCAAAAACAGACATATAGACCAACAGAATAGAACAGAGAGCTCAGAAATAAGACTGCACACCAGCAATCATCTGATATTCAACAAAGTTGACAAAAACAAGCAATAGGGAAAGGACTCCTTTTTCAATAAATGATACTGGGATAACTGGCTAGCCATATACAAAAGATTGAAACTGGCCTCCTTTCTTACACCTTCTGTTATACAAAAATCAACTCAAGATGGATTAAACACTTAGATATAAAACCCCAAACTATAAAAACCTAGACAATACCATTCAGGACATACAGTGTTTCCAGAAGACACTAGCATTTGAGTCAGGAGACTGAATAAAGGAGATCAGCCCTCACCAACATGAGCAGGCATCATCCCATCTGTTGAGGGCCTGAAAAAACCAAAAGAGTGAAGGAAGGGCAACTTCTGTCTCCTTTGGCTGTGACTTCCATTTTCTCCTGCTCTCAGACAGCAGGGTTTATGATTCTCAGGCCTTTGAACTCAAGGACTTACACCAATGGTCCCTGGTTCACAATCCTTCAGACTCTGGCTGAATTGTGTCGCTGGCTTTCCTGGGTCTGCAGCTAGCAGGTGTAGATAGTGGGACTTTTCTGCCCCAATAATTGGCCTGAGCTAATTGCCATGATAAATATCCTCTTACATATATCTATGTATCTCCTTTCGGTTCTGTTTCTCTGGTTAACTTTGACTAATACAACTATGACTTGCATTAGTAATATATTAATATTGATTCATCAGTTGTAACAAATGTATCACACTAATGCAAGATGTTAATAATAGGGGAAATTCCATATGGGAAGGGAAGGGGAGAGATGGAAACTCTATTTTCCATTCAATTTTTCTGTAACCCTTAAGCTGCTCTAAAAAATAAAGTCTATGCCTAGACCATTGTCATGGAGTTTTCCCCTATGTTTTCCTCTAGTTGTTTCCATAGTTTCAGGTCTTACATGTAAATCTTTAACCCATTTTGAGTTAGTCTTTGTACATGGTAAGAGATAAGGGTTTAATTTCATTCTACTGCACATGAATATACAGTTTGCCCAGCATGATTTATGGAAGAGGGTAACCTCTCCCTATTTCATGCAATTGGCACTTTTGCCAAAAATTAGTTGGCTGTAAACATGCAGATTTATTTCTGGGCTCTCTTCTCTTGCATTCATCTGTTTCTGTTTTTATGCCACTACTATGCTGTTTTAGTTAGCATAGCTTTGTAGTATATTTTGAAGTCAGGTAGTGTAATGATTCTTTGTTTTTTATTTTGTTTGGTTTTTTTGTAGGGGGAGGCGGGGCTTAAACAGCAAGCATTTACTTCTCACAGTTCTGGAGGCTGGGAAATCCAAGATCAAGGTGCTGGCAAATTTGGTGCCTGATGAGAGCCTGCTTCCTGGCTTGCAGATGGCAGTCTTCTCACTGTGTCCTCACAGAGCAGAAAAAGAAGTAGTCTCTCTCATGTCTTGTTACAAGAGCCTTAATCCTATTCAGGAGGACTCCACCCTTATGACCTAATTATCTCCCAAAAGCCCCACCTCCAAATACCATCAAGCTGGGGATTAGGCCTCAACATATGAAGTTAGGGTAAGGATGACACAAGCATTCAGTCCCTAGGAGGGAGCCTGTGAAACAGAAGGACCCAGGTTCCTTAGGATTCTGGCAGATTAACTCTTACTGTGACTTCAGCTAGTATCTCACTTTTGAAACATTTGTTTTCATCTCATAGAGTGGGGACTACAACAGGGACAATCTGGGCTGCAGTGGTCATAAACTTATTCCAGGCAGATTCTCTGTAACCACGTTTTTCTCTTTCTTTCTTTAAACCAGTCCTTGCCTGATTATTGGAGAAAAATTCTTTCCTTCCTGTTTGTTTCATTTCATTTCACCTATTGATGACTTTTAAACATGAGAGTAGCATGAATAAAACATTTTAAAGCCCAAACAAAACCCTGTGTTTTGAACTAAAATTAGCTAAAATTAGCAATGACAGCAAACATAACCAAAAAGCCCTGAAGGCGCTTAGAATTCTCTTTAAGGAAGTCTCCATCTGACTCCTCATCCTACTTTCATTGACTCCCCTCTTCCCTAAGCTGAGCCACTTAAATCGACCTGTGGACTTAACCCCTTTTCAGTTCACTGTCTCTGTTCTTTTTGCTCTAGATTGCTTTGGCTATTTGGGTCTTTTGCATTTCCATACAAATTTTAGGACATTTTTTCTATTTCTGTGAATGTCATTGGTATTTTGAGAAGGAGTGCATTGAGTCTGTAAATGTTTTGGGCAGTATGGACAGATATATATATATAGAGAGAGACATCATGTTGAACACCATAAATATGAACAATTTTTATATTTTAATCTTAAAGAAAAAATAAAGTCAGTGAATTTTTGTAAAACAATAGATTCTAGTGTGCTTATTAGGGCTTGGGGAGGTGAGTGAGGGAGGGCAAGACTGGAAAACTGAAATTGAAGGGGAAGAGAAAGGCATTTACATTCATTAAGCCGCTACCATGGGTCAGGTCCTATGCCAGTCACTTTCCGTGAATTTTTCGTGCGTTGTTCCTAACAACACCGTCCTTAAGGATAGCCATGTTGTCACTGCTGTGAGGTCAAAGTATCTGCCCAAGGTGAGTGGAGGTGGGGCTAGTTTGATTTTGCAGTCTGTATGCTTTCCACCTTACCAGTTGTTATAGACTGGGTTATGTCCAGGGCAACACAATCCATATGTGGAAGCCCTAACACCTAATGTTACTGTATTTGTAGATAGGGCCCTTAAGGAGGTAGTTAAGGTTAAACAAGGCATAAGGGTGGCGCCCTACTCCAATAGGACTGGTGTCCTCATAAGAAGAGGAAGAGACCTCAGGGACGGTTGGGCACAGAGGAAAAGCCATGTGAGGACAGACAAGGCAGCATCTGCAAGGCAACGAGAGAGGCCTCAGGAGAAACTGCAGTCACCTTGATCCTGGACTTCCAGCCTCCAGAACTGTGAGAGAATAAATATCTGTTGTTTAAGGCCCCTAGTCCGTGGCATTCTGTTATGGCAACCCTAGCAGATGGGGACTCCTGTAGATCCCATGCCATGCTTTATGGAGCCTGGGGGGCTTTGTGAGAGTCTATTCAGGGATCATCTTAGAAGGGCAGAGAAGAGAAGCCTGTGCCCCTCCCCTGCTTTCACCTCCTCTCCAGAAACATCAGTCCTGCTCATTTCCTTTTTGTTTCTTTACTCTCTGCTCTAAGATTTCTCTTGGCCAAGCTTGAAGATCAGTGGCCAAAACCACCCTTCCACAAAATCGGAAGAGCCCTGGGATGCTGATTGCGACCCCAGTACTGTGAGAATGATGTAGGACATCTATCAACTTACATGGGCATACAAACCTGAGAAGACTGTTCATCCTTGCTGGTCATGTAGTCTCTATAAAAAGCTCCTCTCTTGGGTGGCCTGCTGTGCTCATGCTGTCTGCTTCTGCTTACTGGATGTGACCAGCCACTCACTCTGTGGGTGTCTTCAAGGGTTGGGTTGTGTTGTGGGCATGTTCATAGGGCTCCATACTCAATTCAGCATATTTCTACATGGTGAATGTGCCTTTTTATCCTTTTCTGATTCTGATTCCCTTTGAAAGGTCCCAAATGTTGCCCTCTGGGTCTCTGAAGCCAGAGCTTAAAGATATACCCCTCTTGTCCCCTCAGCATGTGCCAGTGGGACCCAAGCTGGATGTCCCCACCTGCTGCAGGGCCCTGGCCCTTCTTCTCCACTGTGCTGTGTGCCCCAGACAGCTGACCCAAATGGTAACATCAGTGGGTCGTCACCTTCCAGGCTGGTTCTGCCACCGGAGGTGCTGGCAGACATCAGAGGGAGCAAGCAAGTAGAGGATGCTTGATGTATTTGTTCTCCACATGTGTCTCTCTCCAGCATTCTCCCCTGAAGGCCACAGCTCCTGCCAGGCAGTCCTCTTCATAGAGCTACACACTCAAGGCTGGGAGCCTTCATCTTGCTCCTCCAAGGTTGTCGAGAGCTTTGGGGAACCACATTAGTGCTCATTAGTTTCTTTTTCCTTTTTCAAAAGTTGTGGTAGAATTCCCATAACATAAAATTTATCATCACAATCATTTTTAAGTGCACAGTCAGTAGGGCCACATACATTCACATCGCTGTGCAACCAATCTCCAGAACTCTTTTCATCTTGCAAAGCTAAAGCTCTGTACCTGGTAAATCACTCCCCACTCCCCTCTCCCCACCACCCCCCAGCAACCACTATCCTACGTTCTGTCTTTATGAAGTTGTCTGCTTGGGGACCTCATATAAGTGGAATCATACAGAATCTTTCCCTTTGTGACTAGCTTTCACTTAGCACAATATCCTCAAGGCTCATCCATATTGCAGCATGCATCAGAATTTACTTCCTTTTTTAAGGCTGAATAACATTCCACTGTATGGATAGACCCCTTTTTGTTTATCCCATCTATTGATGACAGGAGATGCTTCCAACTTTTGGCAACTATGAATGACAACTTGTTGACTTCTAAAATTCTCCCATTATCTCTGACAGTAAATCTACATTAAACTCTCCTCAGTTACCCAGTGAGTGAGGCATCTGTTTTCCACTAGGACCCTGATGGACACAGAAGCCATGTTACCACATCAGCCTGCCTGACTGCCCAGCCAAGAAAGTGGACTCAGCAAGAGAGAGCTTAGAGGATACAAGGAAGTTACAATTCAGAAAGACTTCAACAGTCCGAATGACATCTCCAAATCAACAAGATGAAATCTGATACAAATAAAACTCTAGCTTTAGTTTAGAAAATTACACATTGACTACTCAGCAGCACTTCACTTTAAAAAAGAGACAAAAAACTGGGAATTGTTCCAGAGCAATGGGTCTCATCAGGGAATGTCTTCCAGGGGATGTTTGGAACATTTATGGTTGTCACAACTAGGGAATCCTCTTGGAGTTCAGTGGTTAGAGACCGGGCATGATGCTAAACATTCTACAATGCACAGGACAGTCCCCACAACAAATATTAGTCAGCTCCAGAAGTCTATTGTTGAGAGGCACCACCCTAACCTATGGGAAAAAATGCATAACTAAGAAGGAGGAAGCTTTTAACTCAATGTTGAGCACCAACTTTCTACTTCTATAGATGCCAGCAAGGGGAAAAACTGTGTCATAAAGGCATGCTTGAGCAGGATGCAGAAGCAGTGACCTGCAATTAGGGCTGTGGCATGGAGGCACTGGGCTGGTCAAGGTCTGAGTAGAACAGCTGCTCTCTTCCAAACTTCGGATATCTCCTTGCTTTTTAATTGGTCAGCTGCTTGTGTCAGTAATTGTTCTCAAAGCCTTAAGAATAGACAGATTTTTTTTTTTTTTGGAAACATCTTAACTCTAAAAACTTTCAAACCTACAGCAAAGTTGAAAGTATTTTACATTAAGCACTTACATAACTACAACATAGATTCTACTGAAACTGCCTTTGCAAAAATATGACAGTGAGAGAAATCGAGCATGGCTGACTAAGTCTTGCTTCTAGTCTCACAGGCTGGCTGTCTTCACTCCTGGGTGTAGGCCAAGCTAATCATGGAGGGAATTTAGTTTATCATTTAATTAAGCAAGGATGATAATAGTTCTTTCCTAAAATCAATCCCCTTCTTGTTCGGGGACTGAAACTATCTTTGTAAGATCAATAAAAGAGCACAAGATTAGGATTACGTGAGGGCCATGAATTCTGCTAAAATGACCCCCTCACTGCTCAGGAATCATGTGGTCACAGGTCACGAGACTTGTGACTTTTCCAGTTGCTCTTGTAGATACTATCACCACTGTAGAACCTGAGATTTTAAGATGTTTTTCAGACTTTTCCATTCTGGAAACCAATTGACTTCACCCAGAACCATGGCTCATGACTCAACCAGTCCTGTGGCACCAGCCCAGAGGCAAATTCAGAACATGAGGACCATTTTCCACACCATTATGAGTCCATTCTCAACCTATCAGCAGCACCCATTCCCTAGCCCCCTGCCCACCAAATAATCCATAAAAATCCTAGCCTCTGAGTTCTCAGGGAGGCTGATTACAGTAATAATAAATGTCTGCCCTTCCACTTGACCAGCCTTGTGTTAATTAAACTCTTTCTTTACTCCAATAATGCTGTCTCAGTGAATTGGGTTTATCTGTGCAGTGGGCAAGAAGAACCTGTCCAACAATTATACTACCATTCAGATATTTTTTAAAAAGAGTTTTACGGCCGGGCACGGTGGCTCAAGCCTGTAATCCCAGCACTTTGGGAGGCCAAGACGGGCGGATCACGAAGTCAGGAGATCGAGACCATCCTGGCTAACACAGTGAAACCCCGTCTCTACTAAAAAAATACAAAAAAACACTAGCCGGGCGTGGTGGCGGCGCCTGTAGTCCCAGTTACTCGGGAGGCTGAGGCGGGAGAATGGCCTGAACCTGGGAGGCGGAGCTTGCAGTGAGCTGAGATCCCGCCACTGCGCTCCAGTCTGGGCGACAGAGCGAGACTCCGTCTAAAAAAAAAAAGAGTTTTTCTTCCCTTTTTTCACATTTTCTGCTGAAAAAAAAAGAAATGTCAATAACTTGTAAATAATTTAGTTGCTCATGCTTTTTTAAAGGTAATGGAATATAATGATTATTCTTGACATGAAAATTTTACTCAGATGATACATTTGACATAAGTGGGCCTATAAAACTCAATTTGTGAATTTTTAAGATGCCATTTTTGAGGACATGGATTGACTCTTCATTCTTTTATGAAATCATCAGAGGTAGATATGTCAAACACAGAAGTAGCTTTATTAATACACATCCGAACTACAGCTCTTTATCTAAACAGAAACCCAGGAACCAGCAAATTCCAGTTTGATGCTTAAAAACTCACCAACCCCTATTGTCAGTGAAGTCAAGTTTTGATAATAACCAAAACTACAATGAGTCAGTAGTATTTTATCTTTGTTATTTAGCATTTTTGTAACATTTTATGTTTTTGAAGTGAATATAATCACCATTTCTCCTAGTCATTCAAGAGACTAATCTACCTGCATATTTTCTCTGGTATGTAAGAACCACCATAACTGTTCATTTCAAACCCTAGCATATATTCTGAAAGCATTTTTAGTTCTTTTCTCCAAAAGGAAATTACCTTAAGAAAACTTACTTTGCTGTGCAGAAGCTCTTTAGTTTAATTAGATCCCATTTGTCAATTTTGGCTAAAGAAACTACCATCAGAGTGAACAGGCAACCTACAGAATGGGAGAAAATTTTTTCAATCTACTCATCTGACAAAGGGCTAATATCCAGAACCTACAAAGAACTCAAACAAATTTACAAGAAAAAAACAAACAACTCCATCAAAAAGTGGGCAAAGGATATGAACAGACATTTCTCAAAAGAAGACATTCATACAGCCAACAGACACATGAAAAAATGCTCATCATCACTGGCCATCAGAGAAATGCAAATCAAAACCACAATGAGATACCATCTCACACCAGTTAGAATGGCAATCATTAAAAAGTCAGGAAACAACAGGTGCTGGAGAGGATGTGGAGAAATAGGAACACTTTTACACTGTTGGTGGGATTGTAAACTAGTTCAACCATTATGGAAAACAGTATGGCGATTCCTCAAGGATCTAGAACTAGATGTACCATATGACCCAGCCATCCCATTACTGGGGATATACCCAAAGGATTATAAATTATGCTGCTATAAAGACACATGCACACGTATGTTTATTGCAGCACTATTCACAATAGCAAAGACTTGGAATCAACCCAAATGTCCATCAGTGACAGATTGGATTAACAAAATGTGGCACATATACACCATGGAATACTATGCAGCCATCAAAAAGGATGAGTTTGTGTCCTTTGTAGGGACATGGATGCAGCTGGAAACCATCATTCTTAGCAAACTATCACAAGAACAGAAAACCAAACACCGCATGTTCTCACTCATAGGTGGGAACTGAACAATGAGATCACTTGGACTCAGGAAGGGGAACATCACACACCGGGGCCTATCATGGGGAGGGGGGAGGGGGAGGGAGTGCATTGGGAGTTATACCTGATGTAAATGACGAGTTGATGGGTGCAGCACACCAACATGGCACAAGTATACATATGTAACAAACCTGCACGTTATGCACATGTACCCTACAACTTAAAGTATAATAATAATAAATAAATTAAAAAAAAAAAAAAAGAAAACTTACTTTGAAATGAAAAGAATTCCAAAAGGAAGTTACATATATATACACACCCTGGGCTATTTGGAGGTTTGTACAGATTAATTGAAATGTAGCCCCATCCTGTAGGATCCATTTGGTTTGGTTTCACATACATATATTGTAGAAGCAATTCTTACATTGGGCTTTTCTTCTTCTTCTTTTTAGACCCAAATTATTCTAATCATTAGGAATATTGAACATTCGTATCCAAAGAGAAATTTGTTTTAGCCAAACTTCTCTTCTTTCCTGCACGTCCTCCCTCCTCACTACCCTCTACTATCGTATCACATAGCCACTTAACTCACTGATTTTAAAAACATTGAAAAAAGCAAACATAAACAAGAATGTCAACTCCAAGAGGATGGCTCAAGGGAGTTAATGGCTCAAAGTCAAGTTCATCTTACTGAATGATGCAAAGGTTAAGGCTTTCAAGACTTGGTAAATGAGAGGGAAGTGTCACATGAAAGAACTATTGAAGAGCTCTTCTTGAAGAAGCAGAGGCCAACTGTAACAATCATCACAGTTGACAAAAGCAGCTGAAAGAAAGAGCAGAGGAATTTCCTTACTTTCTTGAGCTCCAGCGCCACAGAATAAATCAGGTTTCCTGAGAAGACTCAGTCATATCATTTGATGTGCACCAACTACTATAATCTGAAAGCAATTTGATTAAAATATGTGAGGACTTATTGATAGGTTAATTGTATCCTACAGCCAAAAAAATCTACCTTAAAATGCCTGAAAACAACAACCAAAATCAAATTATTCATTTTGTCTATGATTAGAAAGAAGACGGACGCTAGGAGGACACAGCTTATGCTGGTACCCACTTGAAGAAGACTTACCCTAGAGGGAACATCTCAGAATTTCATCATGCCTCTATATGAATCTGCTGCTTCTCAGGCAGCTTCTTATTGTAACTAATGGATGATCTCAGTTAACATAAGCGGAAAACACATTGGCCCATCATGAATCATTTGTACACTTAAAGTAATTTGCATTAGAGAGCACCTCACTCCTTCTGATTTGCTCTTACATCTTTACTAGACTTTTTAAAGCTCTACATAACTTATAGATATTTCAGAAGCCACTTCATTCTTCTCGTCAGATGGTATACTATTTTTCCACCTTAATGTGGCTATTTATAGCTAGGCTTAAAGACTGGGTGAATTTTAATATGTATTGAATGTGTATACGTGCACAGGTGTGTGCATAACACACATGGAGCTGCAAGTACATTCCATGGTGAACTGAATTTTAATTTGCTGGTCTGCTTTGGGGTGCATTGCTTCTAATTCTTACATTAACATTGATTGTCTATTTCAGGAATTTCTATTTTTAAATTTTCTTGGAAAAAGTCAACACAAATGACATTTAACTGAGGTGTTTGTACATTGACATATAAAATTTTATGTGAGATGACAGAAGAAAACACTATATGGAAATTAAGCAGTGGAACTGTGTAATACAGTGAAGAACTGTATGTATCAAATTGAATCCTGTCACATAAATTATCATATTTCCAATTTCAACTCTAAAGTCTACTTGAACTTGCTCCATCTACAATGTGGAGATAAAATACATGTAGACAATAACTTAGACTCAGACAGTAATGCAAAGGTGCAATGATCTCAACATTGAGTTAGCCTAGAATTTTACTGTGTTTGATTTCTTCTGTGGCTGTTTTATAGAGAACATGTATATATTTTTTAAAATAAAGTGCACATTAAAAATATTGCCAAATACTGGCCGGGCACGGTGGCTCACGCCTGTAATCCCAGAACTTTGGGAGGCTGAGGCAGGTGGATCATGAGGTCAGGAGATCAAGACCATCCTGGCTAACATGGTGAAACCCTGTCTCTACTAAAAATACAAAAAATAGCCGGGCGTGGTGGCAGGCACCTGTAGTACCAGCTACTCCAAAGGCCAAGGCAGCAGAATGGCATGAACCCAGGAGGTGGAGCTTGCAGTGAGCCGAGATCGCACCACTGCACTCCAGCCTGGGCAACAGAGCAAGACTCCATCTAAAAAAAATTGCCAAATACTAAGATTATACGTGTTTTCCAACTATCCCAGCTTGCAATGTCAAATACAGGATTGAAAACACAAAATTTCAGTTCTAAATAGAAGGCCAGTGCAAGTTGTTGTCTAATGTGTATTCCACCCAACAGATGATCCAGTCACTCAGAGAGGCACTGGTCTCTTTTCTGGCCATGCCTAGTACTAATGTGATTCATCGTGAGGATGTCAGTCTGCTAGCAACCACAGTGAATGGCAAAGGTTTCATATATGTGATATCTGTGAAAGACTAAGCTAATTAGAACTAATCTACAACCACCTACAACTAGGGCCTCTGGAACACAGCATTGCAATGCCAAACCATGCAGTCTTCCACAAGTGAAAAAAATTAAGAAATGTGAATTGCATTTAAGGCATTTTGCCTCTTACCTTGATTTGTGTCATGGAGTCTATGTTGCTACTGCTGTTGTAGATCTTAATTGATTTTCAAAAGATTCCTGCGGAGTGAATTTCCCAAAAGAGTTCTTTTTTCCTACTGTCAGTAGCTTATAGTCTTCATTTTCATGTTTATTTTTAAATTACAAGAGTAGTTTTTTTTTTTCAATTTTACAGGGTGTACATTTGTACAGGGTGACATCAGCTTCCCTTGCAGGGCTCAGATAAACCAAGAGCGACCCTATTCAGGGTGGGTAGAAGATCTCAAGATCTCAGAGGAATAGAGGGCTGCCATCTAAGGGAGCTCAGGCAGAAAGATGATGGAAGCTGGTGTGTGGACTGCAGGGCACAGCTGGGAAAGTGCTGCTGTGTCTCACATCATAAGTACAAGGAAAGCCCAAGCAGGAGAAAATTCTGCCAAAAACAAGGAGAAAGGATGAGAATAGGAGGATTGGTGATTCCCAGCCAGAAAGTGCTGACACTTCTCTGTTACGTGCTGCCTGGTATGGAATGCAGTTGCTTGGCAGCTCCTTAAAGGGTGCCACAGGAAGAGCAGAGGATTGACCATCCCATCCTGCAATAAGGGAGGATTTGTACCACAGCTACTCTTGTAAAGGGTTCCAAATGACTCTCCATTAGGGTGACTGAACAATGGGAAAGTTGTCAGAATCAAACTGGAGTCACTAATGTTAAGATAACCCTGACAAACAGAACCAGGGAATGCCATGAAGAGAAGGTCTCACACTGGCATGCCTGATAACAAAAAAGACTCTGCAAAAACCACAACCTTGCTCAAAGATCATCACAACCTTATACACAAATCTGCAAGTACTTCCCAGCAGCTTCCCATCCAACCAAGGACTGGCACCGCCCTTGTTACTAATCTTTGTAGCCAAGAATAATTATTTCAAAATGGTTAGGTAGTCCTCCTCATGTTTTAAAAACCTTTGTCTTCCTTTACCCCCCTGAATATGCACATAGTTATTACGGTATGTGTAATCCTATTGCAGTGCTGTATTACCAAATATCTTCTGTTTAAGATAATCTCTTTCTGCTTGTTTTTTAGGTTGACAACAACATGGTAGAGGTATTGGCTCACTGCAACCTTTCCAGATGTCCCTCTTTGGCCTTCTCTGGAAACATGTCTATTGAATCTATCACGCTGGATCCCAGAGGATAAGTCTTTGTTTCCAACATGTGCACTGTGGCCCTATAAACCAGGAGAATATCTCAGGAGTCTCCCAAAGTTGTTAGCATCAAGTAGAAACCAGTGAAGACTAGACAAAGAGCAAGACGTAAGAGCAGAGGTGAAGCTGGGCTAACTGTTAGCCACTAGGTCCTTGTCTCATCCTTTCTAATCTTAGAGACTTGGACCCAGTTGCACCGGGGCAATTATGTCCTGCCACGCAAAGTGTCACACAGTTGCAGCTGTGACTTTGTACAGGACCAAGTCCACATAGGGGAGTGAGGTGACACTTTTGGGCAAAAGACATGCTGATCTGTACAGTGATGTTGGCATGGTCTTTTCTAATCCTGTGTAGAGGATTGTCTCATGTGTCAATATGACTTTCCAACACACTTTTTGCCCATCCATGGATGGTGTCCTCCTTCACTCTTGGAAAATTAAGGTCCAGCACCTCCCTTGGTGAATTGAGTACTGAAATGGTCATATGAGCTAATCATCACAGGCAGGGGAGGTATCATGAAAGGCAGCACCAGAAGGGAGCTGCACACACGCAGAGACATGTTCCCAAGGCCCAGACACACTGCCACCATGCACAATGGCACTTCCAGCCTAGCCCTGGCTTTGCAATCTCTGTGATTCCAGTGCCCAGTCCCTTGTCTGGCTCATGAAATGGTTTCAACAATATAGGTCTGTCTGAGGAATTGTTGAATCTTATTTATCACTTGATGCATCATTTTCTGGGGAGGATACCTCCCCAAAATTTCAAAAGGCAAACATAAAATGTTTGTGATGTCTCTAAACCACCGTGTAAGAAGATGATGAGACATATTACAGAGAAGTTTGGACTTCAGGCCTCAACTTGCCTTCCCTAATCATCTCCAAGGAACCTGTCATGCTCCTCCTGAAAATGATCACCCCAACTGTTCAATTTGGAAAGAATTGCACCTTTCCATGCTGAATTTTCCTTTGTTGCAAGACCATATGTAATCTTTCTTATCCTTTTCCCATCAAATAAAAATCTACAAATTTTAAAATGAGCTCAATTTGTGTTTCAAGTTGCTCTCCATGAACTCTGAATCAACTTGCTGAATTAAGAGGAGAAAAAGAGTATTTCCACCAGTTTGTGCTCTGCCATTTTATGGGTACCAATTTCCAGAGGGATCATCCCTTTGTATCCATTCAACATTAAAGCTTACTTACAACGAGTCACCAAAACACTCATGGAAAACGCATATTATGAAAAAATTATGCATGGATTTCAATTTCTGGCACCAATGCATACTTGTGCTAACTTGTTATGACATGTCTGATGTGGATCAGTTTGAAAAAAAGCCCATAACAATGCAACATGAATTCTGCTAAAATTGAAGCAAGAATAAGCATAAAATTTACAGTGAACCTTCAGAGGAAGAATGGTGAAACATTGGTGCTTTATTTATGGGGATAATGACCCAAAGAAATCAGCAATTTACAAATGGATAACTTGCTTTAAGAAGGGATACGGCAATGTTGAAGATGAAGCCCACACCAGCAGACCATCCACATACATTTTCAAGGAGAAAAATCATCTTGTTTATGCCCTAATTGAAGAGGACTGACGATTAACACCACAGATAATAACCAACATCATGAACATCTCAACTGGTTTCAGTTACACAATTCTGACTGAAAAATTAAAGTTAAGCAAACTTTCCACTCAATGAGTTCCAAAACCATTGCACCCAGATCAGCTTCAGACAGGAGTAGGGCTTGCAATGGAAAATTTAAACAAATGGGATAGAGATCCTAAAGGATGTCTTCAAATAATTGTAACAGGAGATGGAACGTGGCTTTACCAGTATGAAAAAAGCACACAATCAAAGCAATGGCTACCAAGAGGTGGGAGTGGTCCAGTTAAAGCAACAGTGAACCAGTCAAGAGCAGAGATCATGGCAACGTTTTTGGGGGATGCTCAAGGCATTTTGCTCATTGACTTTCTGGAGGGCTAAAGAATGATGACATCTGCGTATTATGAGAGTGTTTTGAGAAAGTTAGCTGAAACTTTAGCAGAGAAACACCCAGGAAAGCTTCACCAGAGAGTCCTCCACCACCACAGCAATGCTCCTCCTCCTTCCTCTCATCAAACAAGGGCAATTTTATGAGAGTTTTGATGGGAAATCAGTAGGCAACTACTGCACAGTCCTGATTTGGCTCCTTCTGATTTCTTTTGTTTCCCGATCTTAAAAGAATCTTTAAAGAGATCCCATTTTTCTTCACTTAAAAATGTAAAAATAGACTGCATTGACATGGTTAAATTCCCAGGACTTTTGTTTGCTTAGGGATGGACTACATGGCTGGTATTGTACCTTATGAAAATGTCTTGAACTTGATGGCACTTACGTGAAGAAATAAAGTTTTTTTTTTTATTTTTATCTTTTAATTTTTCCACAAACTTTTTGAAGTCCCCTCATATCTCAAAACCATGGTTGAGAACATAAGAAACTAAACTAAGAATAAATACATAATCACTACATCAAAAATAGTGAGAAACTAGAGTTAGTTCTCGGAGGGGGAAAAAAGTCATATGTCCATGTGTATTACATATAAAAGAAAGCAAATACTGTAGTCTTGGGAAAGGTATATATTCCTAGTCTGCATAAAAATATAATTTTGTTGAAGAAATGAGACTAGAGAGTGAGGCATTGCTGTGAAATATCTACTCCATAAATATCAGTTATTCATCAGAGTAACAATAACACTGGACATTTAATTTATTTTTTAATTGCAATAGTTTGGAGGAACAGGTGGATTTTGGTTACACAGATAAGTTCTTTAGAGGTGATTTATGAGACTCTGCTATACCCATCAACTGATCAGTGTACACTGTACCCAGTGTATAGTTTTTTATCCCTCATCCCCTTCCTACCCTTCTCCCTGAGTCCCCAAAGTCCATTACGTTATTCTTATGACTTTGCATCCTCACAGCTTAGCTCCCACTTATGTGAGAAAATATGATTGAATATTTAATTTCATAAAAATAAACTGATGTTAGATTTGAATTAATGGAAAATTCAATGTGGATCACCTTGAGAGACCTCATGTCAGAGAAGGAGGACCCAACAACTCAGCTACACCTCTAAAGACTGAGGTTCCTCAACCCTTTAGGAAAGAGGATGAGGAGGAAGATTGGGTCACCCTCAGAGGTATCTGCAAAGAGCAGAAATGAGAAAATGAAGCAGGATTCCCTTTAAGAAATATTTCAAATACCAATTGAAACAGTTAATACCCTCTTTAAAGTCTAAAGAGTCTGAGTATGTGAAGTGAAATATTCGTTACTTTTTGGAATTTATTTAGTGAAAAATTTAATTAGTTAATATATTTAATAATAAAATACAGAAAACCAATATTCCTTGAGAATTTCAACATCGATTATAAATTTGAATCATTATATGTCCAAAAACATTTTAAATAATAACAAATTTAGCAAGCCTTATTTATTTCAATGGTTCAAATACCTGAAGCATCAGAAAAATAAAAATGTAATGGCCACAAAATACATTTATTCAGATATATTCAAAACTATTCTAAACTATCAACACCATGGATTTACTTCATTTCTTTTTTACTTCTATACTGTGTTTATATGTTCCAAGTGTTATTGGTATGCTTATTCTAATATCTTTGCAAGAGTTAGGTAATAATATTTTGATTCCTTCCTGGAACTGCAGAAATCTTGCTAGACTCCAGAGAAAGAGAATTCTTTCTTAGGGCAACTGTCTTCTATTCAGTGAGCTGAGATACCCAGCTACTCGACATGATTTCTTCTCCCAAGGGAATTCCAACTGGAGCAAAAAAGCATCAACTTGCATTTCCCTTTTGTAATTAAATTGCAGTTAGACTTCTTTTCTTGTGATAAGAATATTTAGTATGCGATCTACCCACTTACAACATTTCCAAGTGCATAATACAGTATTATTAGCTATAGGCACACAGTGTTGTACAGCAGATCTTTCGACCTTATTCATCCATCTTGCATAGCTCAAATGTTAGGCTTGTTGAATAGCAGGGGAAATGGGGGGTGCTATTCAATAAGACTTTTAAATTCTAGACCTTGTACTTAGGTTTTAGGTTTTGGGTTTTGTTTTAACCAGTATTAGTCATACTCCCCACTGTAGTGGATAGAATAGAGGTCCCCCCCCAAAAGATATGTCCCTGGAAGCTGTGAATATGAACTTATTTGGGAAAGGAGTCTTGGCAGACATAATTAAGTTAAGGATCTTCAGATGAAGATAATCCTGAGTTTTTCAGGTGGGCCCTAAATGCCACAAGAAACACTCACAGAAGATTTGACCAAAAAAAAAAAAAAAGAAAAAAGAAAGAAAAAAGAAAGAGGCAGTGTGAACATGCCACAGAGGCAGAGACTGGAGCGACGCAGCCACAGACAAGGATCACCAGCAGCAGCCAGAAGTGGATTTGGAAATTCCCCAGAGCCTTCAAAAGCAACGAGGCCCCACTGACACCTGGAATTCAGACTTTTGGCCTCAAGAACTATAGAGAATGAATTTATGTTGTTTTGTGCCACTGAGTTTGTTTTAAATTTGTTACAGCAACCACAGGAAGGTAATATGTCTCCAAGCAGTAATATTAAAATATGACTTGGCCTGCGTTACATAGTTCAGAGTCCATGCTTTGGGATGTATTGCTAGGTATAGTCTGTGCAAATTATTAAACACATACTAAATCATAATTAGTACAGCCATATAAATATTTAATTTCCTGGAAGAAGAACTGAGTCTACATACTCACTTTTCCTCCTTAGGATATTTAAGTAATTCTTCCATTTGGAATACATGGCCTATCTCTATTTGTAGGTGACCACAACTTAGCTAATCCTTCCTGTTTGAGGTTTCAGTATCTACCTTTTCTGAGATTCTCCAGTTTGCTTACAGTTCTTTTGGTGTGTTCTTATGTAAGTGGACAGAAGCAAGTATATATTTGCTCTTTAAAACTAGACTTTACAATTAATAGAAGAAATACCTACATATTTTAACATCACCTACTTATTCAAATCTGTAAAGTAATGAAAGCCATTTCACTATTTTCATCCTCCTTTTGTGTTACAATTACCTGTCTGTGTTTTTCTTAATGACTTTTCTCTTTGGGGTATCTTCATTAATTCATGGCTTTAAGGACACTTTATCTTCATTCATCATAACTCTATCTATATTTGAGACCCAAATGATTATAGCCATACTTACATTTGATATTTATATTATATAAAACATAAATATATTAAAGACTAAATATATAAAATACGATATTTAATTATATTTGATAAAAAAGATCACACCATAATTCTATTTGAGGCTCAAATGATTACAACTTGGCCAGTGGGTATCTCTTTAAGTTGTCTTTAAGCTGTTCTCTTTGTTCTTTCAGCACAACCCTTTGCTTTTTGGCCACTAAATTTTCCAGATCCATCCTGATTTTACCCTGCTACAGGTATGGAATCAGCCACCCTACAATGATTCTTGGTTCCTTTTGTGGGGAACAGACTAGACACTGAAGTCTAGGCGTTGGAGGAGTAGGTGATGGGAAGCACCCTCCTATTACTTTGGCACTATGTTTAGTAAAGACAGAGCTGGGAAACAGAACTTGTTAAAAATCCCACATGCACGTGGTTTTCCATAGTTCTGCTCCCTCTCCACCTGTCCTCTGCATCCATCCTCTCCCCTTCTCTGTTCTACTGAGTGCCCCTGGAGGCTGAGTGCTGGAGTGGCCATCACTAGGGTGCCCTTACCCTTGGGCTTCAGCTAGATTTGGCAAACAGTAGGGACCAACAGGAGGTCGGCGAGCAGGAAGGGAAGGAGGCTAGAGTGTACTTCTCCTCACTCACCTCACTACAACTTCACACGGCCCTCTGGGCAGAGCTGCACCCTCATTTTTACTGCTCCCTTTAGGTGGCCTCTCCTCCATAAATCCAGTGAGATCCTCTTGTCAGCTGCCCTTCAGACGCTAGGGTGGGAAGAGCTTCCTGCTGGGAGAGCCTCTCCTCACCCTTTATAGATGACTTGGACTTGCTCAGACCTCTCTCTTTAGTTAAACCTTCCGAGTGGTGGTTGGTTTTTTGTTTGTTTGTTTGTTTCTGTTGACCTGGCGACTAAGACTCCAACATAACACATTACGTTTTCCTATATACTAATTTTCTAACAGTTAATAGTTTCATCAACTGGTAAAATTTACTCCTACATTGACAGAAGCCTTGTTTTCATTCTTTATTCCATAGTGAGGCTTAAAATTTATTCAAAGAAATGCTACTGTGAAGTTAGCCTATGCAAACAGAGAGAACAAATTGGGCCAATTAGTGACCAGCTAAATTGGCACCATGTCAAGCAGTTTCTCTAAGACTAGGTGGACCTTGAGGGTCTTTTGCACATCCTGAAAAGCAGCTCTCTGTAGTTTTATTATGTGTAATAAAAGAGTTTTACTATATACAATAAAACAAAGGGAATTTCCTGTCAGTTCCTGTCGGGCTGCCTTTCTAGTGATCAAACTGACCAATGACCCAGGAACAGCAGAGATACCTAAAATGCGGGGTGTCTGAGAATAAAAAAAAAAAAAAGTCTCTTCACATTGAAATGGGAAGCTGAATTTTTTAAATAAATCTTTATTTTTAGAAATAAAGTAACTTCACTAGAAACTTCAGTTTTTTAAGTTACAGATTTGCAGAAAAAATATAAAGATAGTGCAGAGATACTCATGTATCCCACACTTAATTTTCTCTATTATTAACACTTCACATTAGTATGATACATTTACTTCAATTAATCAACATGACACATTATTATTAATTATGGTCCATAATTTATTCTGATTTCCTTCATTTTTACCCAACATCCTGTCTCTCTTCCAGCACCCTGTGCAGAACATGTGACATTTAGTAGTCATGCCTCATTAGGCGTCTTCTAGACTGTGGCAGTCTCTCAGAGTCTTCTTGCTCTGATGACCTTGGCAGTTCTGAGGAGGATAGGTTAGATATTTTGTAGATTGGGATTTGTCTGATTTTTTTTGTGTGTGTGTGATTAGACCATTCCAGGTTTCTGGAAGAAAAACCACAGAAGCAAAGTATCCTTTTCATCACATTGTATCAAGGTACACTCTGCCAGCATCACAACACAGCTGCTGCTGACTTGATTGTCTGACTGAGATAGTTTTTCAGAAGGAAGTCACCATGAGCATAAGGGTGGGAGTTGTGGTTGTGTTATACCTGTTTGAGGGCAGACTATCTGCATGAATTACCGGAAGTCCTCTGCATGGGAGATGTGGCTCTTCTCCCCCATTTACTTATTTAGCAAATAATTGATTTATATTAGTATGAACTCACAGATATTTATTAATTTGGGTTGTAGTTTGGTGCTGCTTTATTTTGTTGCTCAAGTTTCAGCATTAACCACTGGAAGTTCTTACAGTTGGCTCCTGAGTCCCTTTGACGTATACCCATCTCTCCTGCGCCTTCCTCCCTTTTTTTAGCATTTCCTTCTTTTCTGGCACTAAAAGACGCTCCAGCCTTATGTATTTCTTGCTCCAGTCCTAGAATCAGTCATTCTCCAAGGTGGGAGGCTAGATTTTACAAAGTAACATTTAACATAAATAAACTTGAGTTCCTTCTGCGTTCCTCCCCTCAGCATCTAAATCTCCATCCCAGCCAGGAGGGGCTGCAACACAGAGAAAAAGATCAAAGGAATCAAAGCATCACCCCCAATACATACGCACACAAAAGGCCAGAATAGGCACTACTTTCTTAGCCACTTACCACCAAGAGTTTTTGAGTGTTCTTTGGATAAAATGTGTTAAAAATGTATATATGTTATTTATTATTTGTATAGATAATAATAAGTAAAAACCCACAGTTAGAATTGAAAATATCAGTCTGAACTTCTTACTTACATTTAAATATATATGTGTGTGTGTGAGTATGTGTGTGTGTGAAACTATACACATACACACATATATTTCCTAGTTCTATACACTGAACAGTCCTAGAAACCCAGACAAACCCAGTAGTGTTGACATCTCGGATTGTAGACTTCAAATAACATTTCTTGCAATGGAAAGTAGGCTCCTTGAGAAATGCCTGGTTCCAATGTTCAAGAAAAGCCTGGAAGATCTCTTTATGCCGGAAAGCAAGGAACCTGTCAAGACTACTAGTGTCTTATCAGAAGGACTGAGGAACTAACTTGAATAGCTTCCCACTAGCAGAAAATGAAGCAAGTTGAATATTAAAATGAAGAAAGTTGAATATTAAAAAAGATAATACTTGCAATGCATTAGAAGACATTACATATAATTTAATGCAGGGGTTTATAGTTATACTAAAAAAAGAAAAATTCAGCTCATTAATCAACCTTGGATACATGCAGAGAGCCAACTAATTTTTTAGGACTAATTTTTTAGGACTGATTTTTTAAAAATTAGGGAGAAGAACTTAGGGGAAAAATTAGGGAGCAATTATCAGGCCTTCCCTATAAAATCTGTTTATTGGAATATCCAAATAATGAAAGAAAAGTGTCTTTCTGGAATTACCTCATGAGTAAATAACTGAGGTGAGATAGACTATCCATTTGCAATACTAATGAATTAAAGGATCTAGGCAAAGAATTTCAATGGTTGATAAGCATCACCAAAAAAAGAGACAACTAGATATTACCTGCCTCTTGATGGAAGGACACCATTGCAAAGTAGCATGGTCAAGAAAAAGAACAAAATCAAGACTGAGTCTGATCAAACGTCTCTCTATCAACCTATAGGAGCAGGGAACAGAGGAATGTGTTTAAATTCCATGGGGATAAAATAAACAAAATCCAGACTGTGCAAAAACCTACAGCCTACCCAGTTTCTTCAACAGAAAAAAAAATGGTGTAGAGGAATTTAAGACAGAGTGGCAATCAAAAGGTGGGCTTCATTTAGTTCTCAATTTAACAAACTTAAAAAAATTAAATATCCAATTGGGGAAATGTGAAAATACTGAATATAGGATGATATTAAGGAATTATTGCTATGTTTTTTGATATAATGATGTTATGATTAGGTAGCTGTAATACTTTTAAATATATTTGAAAGTCAAAAAAAAAAAGGTTGAAAAATTGCCATGACCCCAAATGTTCTTGCTTAAGGTCACCGAGATAGTAATGTAACAGTGCAACAGTAAAACAACTAACATAACTGACTCCATTTTTGTTTAAGAGGCCTTTACCCATTCCTGCACATAGGTTAGAATAATTTTAGAGAACTGAGATCATATGCAGAAACAGCAATCATGTAGTTTTTAAACTAAGTCTGGGATTAAGGAAAGAATGCAAACAACTACTATGTCTTGTCAAAGATTTGTATGAGCATTGTGACCCGACCAAGGACAAAGAGGTTCCCCACCTCCTCCATTTGTCACTGGAGCCCAGATGTCTACAGACCTCGTCACCTCTTGATACAAACAACCTCCTCTTCCCTACATCCTCCTCCCGTAAAAATCCTCCAGCCGGCCTGGAAATTTGAAGATGGTACTTTAGAATGCTAGTTCACCATCTTCCTGCTTTTCCTCCCACCAATCTCATCTCTCGTGTTTAGCTTTCAAGCAGCAAGCAGCTGAACCTGGGTTCAGTTACAGTAATTTGGGAAGCTCCGGTTGAAACACTATGAATTAAGATACAAATAAATCAGTCACCCCAAACCAATGGAAATTACTCTGTATTGGCAAACCAATTTTTTTAAAGCAGTTTCCGATGTTCTTCAGTAGTTGAGACCCATAGCTCTCCAATCCCATTGCCCTGAAAGTATTCTGTTAAGTGTCCCTAATTTGCCTTTATATCTGGGAATGGAAGTTGAAATGAATATAAATGTTAATTCCAGGGATTTTGTCTCAGGCATCACACCTGTTGGATCACTTTCCTGAGCAGCTTTGAAATGGCACAGTCGCATGGAGTTAATTTTTTCTTTTCTTGGCTTTTCTAGTTAGCCTGCATGAACCATAAGGCCCTTTGGGTGTGTTGAGAATAAGTCAATACAATAACACTTTCTAATGGCATTCAATTGTACTTGAAACCTGATAACCAAAACTGGATCAGCATGAAGGTCTCCCAGTCACCCTGGTGACTTCGACTCAGACGACACAGTAGGTATGCCAGTTCCAAATGGGTACATTGTTTTAACCCTAGATAACTTTTTCACCAATATTACTTAAAACAACGATTTCCTTTGTGCCATACAAGATTTTAAATTATTGATGAGGAGTTTC
This sequence comes from Theropithecus gelada, assembly GCF_003255815.1. Taxonomy (NCBI): domain Eukaryota; kingdom Metazoa; phylum Chordata; class Mammalia; order Primates; family Cercopithecidae; genus Theropithecus; species Theropithecus gelada. The sequence goes on from NC_037681.1 coordinate 10,406,775, forward strand.
AGTCTATAGAAAATTGCCTGGCCAGGCACAGTGGCTCACACCTGTAATCCCAGCACTTTGGGAGGCTGAGGTGGGCGGATCACGGGGTCAGGAGATCGAGACCATCCTGACTAACAGGGTGAAACCCCGCCTCTATTTTAAAAAATACAAAAAATTAGCCAGGCATGGTGGCGGGTGCCTGTAGTCCCAGCTTGGGAGGCTGAGGCGGGAGAATGGTGTGAACCCGGGAGGCAGAGCTTGCAGTGAGCCAAGATTGCTCCACTGAACTCCAGCCTGGGTGACAGAGTGAGATTAAAAAAAAAAAAAAAAACTGCCTAATTTAGCAGTAAAACAAATTAGAAATAATTGTGTGAGCTATATGAATACGAATGTTCTAAATATAGAACACACAGCTAGATTTTCCTAGTTACTTCTTAAAGTTATCAGGACCTTTGTAAAATTGGAAATACTACAGTGCGTTTTCACTAGCATGTTTGATAATTAGATTTAATAAGAATGATGACAATAATGATGATAGTACTAATGACTAACATCATTTAGGACTATTATGTTCTAAATACTGTGCTCAGCATTTTACATGTTTTATCTCATTTAATCCTTATAATACCCCTATCTCTATGAGGGAGGTTATAGTAGGTCCTATTATAATTGTTTTACAAATGAGTAAAGAGGCTTAGAAGTTGAGTTGCATTTTTAAAATGGCAGGACCAGTACTAGTAAATTTTACAAAGCTAGTGGGAAAAAGGAGACTTCTTTCATGGTTCCGGTGAAAACGATCCATACACGTGAATTTCAAATATATATATAATTTTGGCAAGACATTAATATAGGCCCTCCTATAAAGATGTACTCATCCTGGGACCAAACAGCTTGCAACACACAGAGGAAACTGGATTGCACAATAATAAAAGAAATTTGCACCAAAGCGGAAGAACAATTATTGTCTGCGAAAGGTTTCACTACGTCTTTAGTATGAAAGACTTAGAAATTGCTGTGAGAATCTCGCTGTCGATCATTCATGTTTACTGCGTATAATTATAGTTGGATTACATAGTTCGCTGCATTTGGGCTTTACTCTCCAGCAGTCTCAGTTAATTGTTTTTGCTGTTCTCATAAAATGTTTCCATTTGTGTTATGGGTGGATATTTAGAACAAATCCAATACCTTTTAAATGGCCTTCCATTCTCCTTTGAATGTACAGGGTCTTATCAAAGGAAACCTGCCTGAGTATCTCCCCTTAGAGAATTTCTCTAGTTCTCCTTCCTATTTTCCCCCTAGAATCAACATACCTTCCCACTGAACCCAGTTCTAGGAACTTCACTTTTGAAGCTAAGTTTTGCTTCTGTCAAGCCCCATTTTGATTTGGCAATTCTAGACTGGAGTTTGACCTTTTCCCTTGAGTGCTCTATGCAGAACACTTGGTTCCATATCTTGGAGATGGGGAGTGGATGTGCACCTCTGCCCTCTCCAGCCACCAAGCATTCTGAACCCCAGCCAGGATGAATCCCTGTGATCACAGAAGAAACCAAGTCAACCAAGTCAAGCGTATCTTAAAGAATGTTGTGTCTACAGAGAAGCTTATTTCTGATGGGAAGACCTGCAATCCACACCTACTCACAGTCACTTGCTTAATAAAAACAAAACAGCCCTAGAATTTGTAAACACGTTATTTTTCTTCCTAAGAGTTCAGAAGCAACAGTAAAAACAATGGACAACAACAGGAAAATTTTGAAATACACAAAAAAGAAGTGTCTTCTATTTTTAGCATGTGATGTCTTGATGAAAAATCTTATGCCAATGTGATTCTCAGTTGAATTTTTTTCTCTAAAAGCCTTTATCTTAATATTTTGAAATTCCACAATGATGTGTCTATGTCAACAGCTTTTTGCCTTTGTTCGATTTGGCACTTAGTAAGTTTTTTCCATTTAAGAAATAGGGTTACCTTCAACTGTATAAAAGATTTTATATTATTTCTTTGGAGGAAAAAAATTGTTTCCCTCCTGTATGTTGTTACTTTTTAGAAATCCTATTAGATGTTTGATTTCCAGTCTTGACTGTAGTCTTTATGTCTCCTTTCAAATTTTGTACCTCCTTATTTTTGATCTGGGAGATTTCTTTAATGTTCCTTGCAGTCTTCTACTGGATTTTGTTGCTTAGACCATTGTGTTTTTAAGTTCCAAGAACTCTTTCTTGCGCCTTCTTTCCAGAGCATCCAGTTCTTACTGAATGGATACAATGTCTTTTCTATTACTCAGTAATAGTTTATTTAAGTCTTATTGGTTCTCCATTTTCCTCTTTCATTTTACAGATGAAAAATAGGATTGCATCAAACTGAAAAACTTCTGCGCAGCAAAGGAAACAATTAATAGAGTGAAGCGATAACCTACGAAATGGGAAAAATATTTACAAATTATGCATCAGATAAAGATTTAATATCCAAAATATACTAGGAGCTCAACCTATTCAATATTAGGAAATCAAATAACTCTATTTAAAAATGGTCAAAGGAGTTGAACAGACATTTTTCAAAAGAACACATAAAAATGGCCAACAGATATATGAAAAAATGTTTGACATCCCTAATCATCAGATAATGCAAATTAAAACCATAATGAAACATCAACTCACACTCGTTAGACTGACTATTATCAGAAAGATCCAAGATAACAAATGTTGGTACGGATGTAAAGAAAGGGAACCCTTATACACTGTTGGCGGTATTGTAAATTAGTACAGCCATTTTGGAAAATAGGATGAACTTTCCTCAAAAGACTACAAACAGAACTACTGTATGATCCAGCAATTTCACTGCTGGATACGCACAGAAAGGAGGTGTAATCACTCTGCCAGGAATATCTACACTCCTATGTTTATTGCAGCATTATGCACAACAGCCAAGTTATAGAAACAACCTAAGTATCCATCAACTGATGAATAGATTAAAAATATGGTATACATAAACAATGGAATACTATTCAGTCAGAAAAAAGAATGAAAACCTGTCATTCATAACAACACTAATGAACCTAGAGGCCATTATGTTAGGTGAAATAAGCTAGGCACACAGAGACAGACACCCTGTGATTTCCCTTGTATACAAAATATTTTTAAAAGTCAAATTCATAGAAGTAGAGGGTAGAATGGTGGTTGCTAGAGTACCAAAGGCTGGGGTGGAGAGTGGTGATGGGGAAAGGAAAGATGTTGGCCAATGGGCACTAAGTTAGTTAGATAGAAGGGAAAGTTCTGGCGTTTTATTGCATAACAAGTTGACTATAGTTAATAATAATGCATTTTATATTTCAAAATTGCTAAAAGAGTGGATTTAAAATATTTCCACCACAAAGAAATAATAAGTATTTGATGTGATAGACATGCTAACTACTCTAAATTGATCATTGCACAGTGTGTAAATGTATTAAAATATCACTTTGTACCCTATGAGAATATACAATTATTATGTGTCAACCAAAAATAAAATAAAACTTAAAAAAAAAGAATATCCAATATGAAGGCTAGTAGGAGTCCTGGGGGAGGAGCACAAGGCTTCCTGACCAGCAGGCTTTGCTTGGGTGAGCAGGTTGGGGCACAAAGCCAAGGATGCAGAAATTTAATTTAATTTAATTTAATTTAATTTAATTTAAGAGTGGTAGTTCTTCATTAGAAACTACACTAGTTTTCCCAAAAAAGTAACTTTAATTTCTTTAGAAAAAATTCATGTGGCTCTTTCATTTTTCCTCTATTTGGCTTGGAAGCTGCATTGCCGGTGGTCAGACATTCATCTCGAGGTGGTGATGCAGAGACCTGGATGGGCAACAGACTATTCTCTATTAGAGACCTTCAAGTGGTCTGCTTGTTTTAGGCTCAGCCCTCCACCTGCCCCTTCTGCAGTGGACTTCTCCAGGCATTTGTAAGGCTGTGGATTTGCTCGTATTGTTGTGGCATGAATGGAAAGTATATGCATGTTGATACTATACTTGTTGGATTTAATTACATTTCAAATGTCTTTAAAAAGTTACATTCTGGGCCGGGCGCGGTGGCTCAAGCCTGTAATCCCAGCACTTTGGGAGGCCGAGGCGGGTGGATCACGAGGTCAGGAGATCGAGACTATCCTGGCTAACACGGTGAAACCCCGTCTCTACTAAAAATACAAAAAACTAGCCGGGCGTGGTGGCGGGCGCCTGTAGTCTCAGCTACATGGGAGGCTGAGGCGGGAGAATGGCGTGAACCCGGGAGGCGGAGCTTGCAGTGAGCCGAGATCACGCCACTGCACTCCAGCCTGGGAGCACAGCGAGACTCCGTCTCAAAAAAAAAAAAAAAAAAAAAAAAAAGTTACATTCTGATTTGGTTTTAAAACAAAAAGATATTGGGTATACAGGATGGCATGACAACAGAGGAGCGGGGTGGAGATAATTAATGTTGGTGAAGCAAACATTCACCATAAGGAAATGTGCACATTTCCAGTTAGTTTGGAAAGCAACATCCAAATTCTCTATGGGCTCTGAGAAGAACAATTTCCTGGAGTGGATGAAGCCGGGTTACATCCTGTGACTGTGACTCATGAAGGAGAAAAGCTGAGCACACATTCAGCAGCGCACTGAAGCCCGGAGAAGTAACCAAATCCCTCCAGTGGACAAAGGAGGCTCGAAGGGACAAGAGGTTTGTTGAGGATCAAATCATGGATTAGGAAGGAATATTGTTAATGCATTGTGTCATAATTGATAGGCAGCAATTTTTCTTTTTATTATGGTGTTTTATACTCAATTTAACATAAGTTCTTTTTCTGGTTTCTCCTCACCTTCCTGAACGACAATAGGTAAAGTGCTCTGGGGCCTATTCTTGACCCATTTTCCCTTTTTCTGCCTACACCCCTGCCGTGGATGGAGCTCGTTGGTAATCATGGCTTTGAACACAGTCCGTAGTAAGAGCTGCTGTCATCCGACCCAGATCACTTCCTGGCTGATATGGGGAGGTGGGGGCAAGGGAGTACAAATGGCCATTCCAGTGACCCACAGTGGCATACTCTGATGCCATTTACTCCCAGAGCTCACCCATGGGATAAGGCTGAGGCCAGATGTCAGCTGAACCCACATCTTTTTTTTGTTATTGCTTGAGACAGAGTTTCACTCTTGTCGCCCAGGCTGGAGTACAATGGCATAATCTTGGCTCACTGCAACCTCCGCCTCCTGGGTTCAAGTGATTCTCCTGCCTCAGCCTCCTGAGCAGCTGGGATTACAGGCACACACCACCATGCCCAGCTAATTTTTGTACTTTTAGTAGAGACAGGGTTTCACCATGTTGGCCAGGTTGGTCTCGAACTCCTGACCTCAGGTGATCAACCCGTCTTGGCCTCCTAAAGTGCTGGGATAACAGGCATGAACCATGGCACCTGGCTGAACCGACACCTTTGCCTAGCTTCTTCCCCCATCCTATCCTACTTCCCTCGCTTTCTTATATATCACGTCTGGAGGCTGAAATAAATCATTTACCCAATCCCTGAGTAAACCATTTACACAAGAATCCCTCTCTCAGGCTCTGCTTCTAAGGAACCAGACTTAAGGCATCATCTATATACTCAGACTCTCAAATTTATATCTCTGGACTGGATCTATCTGCTGAGCTTCCTTGTCAACATTTCTACGTGGAAGCATCTAATACTATCTTGTCTAAGACTGAGCTCCTGATCACTTTTGCTTTACCAAACTAGTCCTAGAGCTTTCCTCACTGCACTAAATGGTAACTGATATTGCTTGGCTGTGGCCCCACCCAAATCTCATCTTGAATTGTAACCCCATAATCCCCATATGTAATGGGAGGGAGCCGGTGGGAGGTAATGCAATCATAGAGGCAGTTTTCCCCATGCTGTTCTTTGTTTTTTCTTTTGTTTTTTTTTTTGTTTTTGTTTTTGTTTTTTTTTTTGAGACAGAGTCTCGCGCTGTGTCACCCAGGCTGGAGTGCAGTGGCGCGATCTTGGCTTACTGCAAGCTCCGCCTCCCAGGTTCAGGCCATTCTCCTGCCTCAGCCTCCGAGTAGCTGGGACTACAGGCGCCCGCCACCACGCCCGGCTAGTTTTTCGTATTTTTAGTAGAGACGGGGTTTCACCATGTTAGCCAGGATGGTCTCGATCTCCTGACCTCGTGATCCGCCCGCCTCGGCCTCCCAAAGTGCTGGGATTACAGGCTTGAGCCACCGCGCCCGGCCTTTTTCTTTTGTTAAGATGGAGTCTCGCTCTGCTGGTGTGCAGTGCAGTGGCATGATCTCAGCTCACTGCAACCTCTGCCTCCCCAGTTGAGTGATTCTCCTGCCTCAGCCTCCCGGGTAGCTGGGATTACAGGTGCATACCACCACGCCTGGTGCTAAGTTTTGTATTTTTTATTTTTTAGTAGAGACAGGATTTCACCATGTTGGTCAGGCTGGTCTCAAACTCCTGACTTCAAGTGATCCACCTGCCTCGGCCTCCCGAAGTGCTGGGATTAAAGGTGTGAGCCAGCAGGCCTAGCACCCCCATGCCATCCTCGTGATAGTGAGTGAGCTCTCATGAGATCTGATGGTTTTATAAGCGTTTGGCATTTCCCTTGCATTTATTCTCTCTCCTCCTGCCCTGTGAAGAGGTACCTTCTGCCATGATTGTAAGTTTCCTGAGCCATACGGAACTGTGAGTCAATTAAACCTCTTTTCTTTATAAATTATCCAGTCTCAGGTATTTTTTCATGGCAGTGTGAGAACTGACTGATACAGTAACCTTATTATTTCATTTGTTTGGTCTAAAAGCCATGGAGTCCACTTTGACTTCTCTGTTTCTCCTGTACCCATGTTGAATCCATCTGCACATCCTGCCGGCTCCTCCTCCAGGTAGGTCCACACTTGTCCTTCTCACCATCTCCACTGCTGCCATCTAATCCAGGCTATCGTTATCTCTCTCACCTGGGTTATTTTAACAGCCTCTTAAATTTCTTCCTGTTTCTGCCTTTGAACTTCTTTATTGTGTTCTCAATACAGCAGTCAGATTAAGCCTGTTAAAATACAAGTCTAATCATGATACTCTTCTGCTCAGAATCCCTGAAAGCTTCGCCTTTGGAAGAGGCCGCCCACACAGGCCCTGAGTATCCCTGCCTGTTCCTGCTTACTGTGCCAAACTGCAATCCTAATCTGTCGTCTGAGAGTGAGCAATTTCTCTAATGGGCCCTGTAGGCCGTTAAGTTTCCTGGAGTAAGGGAGATTGGCTTGTTGGCTGTTTCATAGAAGGTGTGCTGCTCACTCAGAAAGTGCTAGGTTCTTGGCTCTGAGTTCTTCTCCTGTAACACAATCCACTGTGTGTACAGACACCATGATGGGGCCTTGTGCTGCCTCTGTGCAAATTAGCAGGGAATGGATAGCTGTACACAAACCAGTATGAACTCTGGCTACTGTTTGGCCATCTTTGTCTCTGGCCCAGGAGTCTCATGTCTTCTGTTTGCATCCACGAAGTAACCAGCACACTTGTTAGCTTACAAGGAAGGTAAAATTCCAGGCTCTGCGCAGTTCTTGACACCCATCACATTCAGAGTAAAAACCCAGCAGCCTACAAGGCCCCACCACTTGCCCCTCCTGATCCCATTGCTTACTCTCTGTCCCTGGCCCACACAGGTCCAGCCACACAGACCTCCTTCCTTTCTTTCACACATGCTCAGCACCCTCCAGCGTCAGGACTTTTGCAGTTTTTGTTTCTTCTAAAAGTAGCCCCCTCTCCCAGTCTTCTGCATGGCTGGCTCCCTCACCTCCCTCCTGGCTTTTCAGATATACCACCTTCCTTGGGGCCTGCTGCACCCCGTCATTATTCTAAAATCTGCAACCCTCAGACCCTTATCTTCTTTCTTGCTTTCTTTTTCTCCTTGATATTCATAATCATCAAACCTCTATCTAGTTTACTCACTTATTTGTTCCCAACCTAGTCTCCCTCACTAGAATGTAAGCTATAGGGAGCAGCGAGTTTTGCTCACGTTATTCACTGCTGTTTCCCCAGTAACTAGGGCAGTGCCTGGTACATAGTAGAAACTCCTAAATATGTTGAATGAATGAACTTCTGGCAAACACAATCTGCTAACTTGTATGCTATTAAACCTATGATCACCTTCTGAGGAATAAGAAGCAGTGGGGTCACATATGAGCAAAACAAACACAGTGTGTTCTACATGGAGCTTACCATTTTGTCAAAAAAACATATTTGCCAAATAATCATACAAATACATAACTATAAATCATAGAAAGAGCAATGAATGAAAAATACAGAAAGCTAATAGGCCACATTAAAGAATACTGTTCTCATGGTGTAGTCATTGGGAAGCTCTCAAGCAAAAGCCTACATTTCTCAACCTACTTTTTACCCAGGTGCAATTATGTGATCAGTTATCACCAAAAGAGTGTGTGAGAAATTAGTGTACGTCACTTGTGGACTGGGGTTTCAAGGACAGTGGTGTGCCTTCTCTACTTTCTCCCCATCTGCTATCTGGAACAAAGAACTGCAAGATCCTGGGGAATGGAGGAAAGGCAGGATAGAAAAAGCCAGGGCTCCTGAATTGCCACTCGCAGGAAGCCACTAAACCAACCAGGAACACTGCCAGAGTGGCATCAGAAGTCTACTGGACAGTCCAGACTTCCACCACTGACCAGTGGTGATGAGGCCACTGTCACATGTCAGTGGAAGTCATGTGAGAAGCAGCAATGAGAAATCCCTATGCCATGCAGCCAAGAGTTGATACCAACAAACACGTCGTGGGGATCTTGAAATCCTACCCCTCCCAGGCAATAACAAGGTGTCCTACTCATCTAGGGAGTGCCAGTGAAGACCAAGTGGGAAACCCGGACTTCCATCCACATCTGGCAGTAAAAGAGTGGTACCCACTTCCCCTGCCAGTGAAATGTCAAAGAAAACCTATTAAAAGAGTATATATTTGTTTTAAGTAGAGTCTCATAATATTCAATATTCAAAATACCCAGGGTTCAATTGAAAATCACTTGTACCAAAACCTGGAAAAATCTCAACTTGGATCAGAACAGACAATTAACAGGTACACAACAGAAATGACACAGAGGTTAGGATTATATGACAAGGAAGCTAAAGCAGCCATTATAAAATTGCTTCAATGAGGAATTACAAATACATGCCACAAACTAAATAAAAGTAGAAACATACACAAACAATTTCAGCAAAGAAAAAGAAAATACAAAGAACAAAAGAAGTTTTGGAAATCAAAAATACAATAACCAAAATTAGAATTCAATAAATGGACTCAAAAGCAGAATGGAGAACACAAAGGAAAGAATTAGGAAACCTTAAGATAAAACAATAGAAATTACCTAATCCAAACAACACTGAGAAAATTAACTGAAAAAAAAATGAGCAGAGTCTCAAGGACTTGTGGGATGATAATAAAATGCATTCATGTCATTGATGTCCCAGAAAGATAGAACATATAAGATGGGATGAAAAAGTCTTTGAAGAAATAATTACTGAAAATTTCTTATATTTGGTGATATGGTTTGGCTGTGTCCCCACCCTAACCTCACTGTGAATTGTAACAATCCCCACATGTCAAGGGTGGGGCCAGGTAGAGATAATTGAATCATGGGGGCAGTTTCCCCCATACAGTTCTCGTGGTAGTGAATAAGTCTCATGAGATCTGATGGTTTTATAGATGGGAGTTGCCCTCCACAATCTCTCTTGCCTGCCACCACGTAGGACATGACTTTGCTCCTTATTTGCTTTGCGCTGTGATTGTGAGGCCTCCCCAACCATGTGGAACTGTGAGTCAATTAAACCTCTTTCCTTTATAAATTATCCATTCTGGGGCTTGTCTTTATTAGCAGCATGAGAACGACTAATATACTTAGAAAAAAGCCAAAATTCTACAGATTCAAAAAGCCTAGAAAAATTCTGAACAGGATGAACTGAGAGAAACCCATACAAGATATATCACAGTCAAATGTTTGAAAATTGACGACAAATATCTTAAAAGCAGTGAGGAGAGAAAAATGATCCCTAACCTACAGGGGAAAACCAGTTAGATTACAGCAGATTTCCCATTAGAAGCCCTGGAGGCTAGAAAGAAGAGGTACATATTTCTCAAGATATTAGCCAACTGTCAACTCAGAATTCTATAGCCAGGAAGAATGCATTTTGGAAATGAAGGAGAAGTTAAGATATTCTCAGATGAAGGAAAATTAGGAGAATTTCTCCCTAGCAGACTTACTTTAAAATAAGGGCTAAAGGAAGTTCTCTAAACAGAAGAGAGATAAAAGAAGGAATCTTGGAATATGCAGAAGGAAGAAAGAAAAATAAAAAGTAAAAATATTGGTAAATATTTTTCCTCTTGAGTTTTCTAAACTGTCTGAGAGTTAAAGCAAAAATTACAACATTGTCTGACATGGTTCTTAATGTGTTGGGAAAGGCAGTCATGCACAGCTCCTTGACCCTTGAATGGCTACATGACGGTAGACTTAGGCCTGGAACATTTCCTTACAAAGAGGTAAAGAGCCCTCATAACCAATGCTAGATTTATTGCCTTGTGAGAGAGTATCTTTCCCTGTTCTGGCCTTGATGTAGTTACTCCTTTGCTCTGCCTAAGCATGTGTATGTGTCAGTTTCCTCAGTCATGTCCCTGGCTTTCTATATTTCAGGTCCCCATGGGGGAAGGAGAAGGTGCTTCTACTGCAGGACAAACTGGAGCATGTGTAGTCACACTGCCAATGTTGTAGGTATAGCGGATCTGCTGGCCACATGGAGGCCAATGCATTGCAAGGGGCTTTACCTTGTGCTCACACTCTTTCCTTTTTCTGCAAGTAAACACCATGCAACTTGAGCCTGATGTGTCTATTGTCTGTTCTCAGTTACCTCAAATCATGCATTGGTCTCTTTCCTTGGTGACTAATCAGCCTTTTAACTTTGTTCACACAACCTACCCACCCAATGAACAATGAAGCACCCTGTATGTAGATAACATATAGAAAACAATTATAAATGGGGGATATTAAAGAAATGTGAAGGAGGTAAGAGTTTGTACGCTTCATTCAAACTGGTAAAATGCTGACACCAGTAGTTTGTGATAAGTAGTCCTTCTGAAAAACGTATAGATAATGCAAAGGAGAATTCTAAGTTCACAGAAATGAAGGAAAAAGAAAACAGAAATAAAAAATGAACAAGCACAACAACAAAAACACTCATCAGACTTAAGCCCTTATGTCTGTAAATTGCATTACATTAAATGCAAATGACACAAATACACCAATTAAAAAACATAGATTGGGAAAATAGTTAATAGCAAAACAAACAAACAAACAAAAAATACAACTCCATCATATTCTGTCTATAAGAAACTCACTTCAAATGTAAGGTTATAAGTAGGTTGAAAGTAAAAGAATGAAAAACGGTATACCATGCAAACTTTAATCAAAAGAAACTATGAATAGCTACATTGTTGTCAGATAAAGTCAATATCCAAGCCAAAAAAAAAAAAAATTACCAGGAACAAAAAGAAGCATCCCATGATTTTAAAAAATAGCAATTCTCCAAAAAGGTACAGCAAATCTAAATCTGTATGCACCCATGTGAAGCAAAAATTGAAGTAACTAAAAGGAGAATGTAAAAACCACAATAGCGGAGACCTCAACACCTCTCTCTCAACAATTGATAAAACAACTAGACAGAAAATCAGCAGAAGAGCTCAGCAAAATTATCGACAGGATCTAATTGACATTTATAGAACATACCATCCAACACCAGAATATGCATTCTTTTCAAGTGCCAATGAAATGAAACATATATCAAGATATAACATACCCTGGGCCAAAAAATAATCTTCAACAAACTTAGAAGAATTGAAATCATATAGGTTGTGATCTTTGACCACAATGATATAAAGTTAGAAATCAATAACATAAAGATAATAGTAAAATCTCCAAACACCTGAAAACTAAACAACCCAAGAGTCAAACAGAAAGTCTCAAGAGATACACTGAAATAAGTGAAAATGAAACTAAACTACACCAAAAGTTGCTATCTAGGGCAGTTTTGAGAGGAAAATCTATAGCACTAGTAGCACATATTAGAAAAGAGGAAAAATCACACTCCTGTAGTCTTCAGTTTCCATCTTTAGAATCAGAAAAAGACAAGCAAAATAAACCCAAAGCAAGCAGAAGAAAGGAAAACTTAAGACAAGAGAAGAAATCAATGTTATTTAGAACATAAAAAAGAAAATCAATTAAACAGAAACTTGATCCTTTGAAAAAATCTTTAAAATTGACAAACATCTAGCAAGATGTTTTTGAAAAAAGAAAAAAAGAAAGAAGACACATATTACCAATAGCAGAAATGAAACGGGAATACTGTTACTGCAGATAAGAAAAGGATAATACACGAGTACTAGGAACAACTCTACAAACATAAATGCTATGTCTTAGAAGCAGCAGGTCAATTCTTTGAGAAGCACAAAGTTTCACAACTTTTCCAACATAAAATAGTTTGAAAGACCTTATAATGATTAAGAAAATTGGATTTATAACTTAATAATCCTCCCAAAAAATTTCCAGACCCAGATGGCTTCATGCGAGAATTCTACCAAATATTTAAGAATTAACACTAATTCTACACAATGTCTTCCAGAAAACAGAAGAGAAAGAAACATTTTCTAGCTTATTCTGAGAATTCAGCATTATTCTGACATGAAAAAGAGACAAAACAAGGATGTCCACTCTCACCACTCCCATCCACTATAGTACTAAAAATAAAGCAAGAAAACAAAATAAAAGGCATGCAGACAAAAAGAAGAGGAGGTAAAACTGCCCCAATTTGCAGACGACAGAATGGTCTATACAGAGAAGCCCACGAAATCTACAAAAACTTTAGAATGAGTGAAGCAAGATCTCAGGGAAGAGATCAATGTATAAAACTCAATTGTACTTATATACATGGGGAAGCAAATTTAAAATATAATACCATTTATTACTGCCCCCAAAATACTTAGGTGCATGTCTAACCAAATATACAGAACTTGCACAGTGAAAATTAAAAATTACTAACGGAATAAATCAAAGAAGATCTAAATAAATCAAAAGACATGTCATATTTTTGGACTGGAAATTCAATACAGTAAAGATGTCAACTCTCCCTAAATTTATATACATGTATAATGCAATTCCTATGAGAAACTCAGCAAGACTTTCAGTAGACATAGATAAAATTGTTGTAGAATTTATACAGAAGGGCAAAGAAACTAGAAGCTAGATCAATAACTAAATCAATTTTGAAAAAAATAAAGAAGAAAGTGGGAGAAATCATTTTTCTCAACTTCATGACTACTACAAGATGTAGTAATCAAGATTGCGTGGCATTGGCAGAGGGAACAGACACATAGATTAATGGTACATAATAGAGAATTCAGAAACAACCCGATACAAGAATGCCAACCGATCTGAGTTTTTGACAAATGTGCAAACACAACTCATCAGAGGACGAATAGTCATTTCGACAATTATGCCAAAGAACCTATATATTCACAGGCACGAAAATGAACCTCAGCATAAATCTTATACCTTTTGCAAAAATTAACTTGAAATGGATCATAGATTTAAATGCAAAACATTAAATTATAAAACTTCTATACGATAACACAGGAGAAATCTTCAGGACCTAGGGCTTGCTGAAGAATTCTTAAACCTAGGACAAAAAGCACAAATTATTGAAAAAATTCATGAATTAATTTTCATCAAAATTAAATTTTAGCTCTGTACGAAACTTTGTTAAGAAAATTAAAATACAAGAAGAATTATCTGCAAGCCCCATATCTGACAAAGGGCTTTTATATATATATGTAAAAAAGTCTAGAAATTCAACAGAAATTAGAATGTACAAAAGATCTAAAGAGACATTTCACCAAGCACATAGAAATGTGTTCAATATCTGGCCACTAGGAAAATGAAAATGAAGACTGTCTTGGACTATTTGTGCTGATATTTAAAAAACCACCAACTGGGTAATTTGTAAATAATAGAAATTTATTTCCTGCAATTTTAGAGACTGAAGAGTCCAAGATCAAGGTACCAGCAGGTCTGATGTCTGGTGAGGGCAGTTCTGTGCTTCCAGATGATGCAATGAATGCTGCATCCTCACATGGTAGAAGGCGAGAGAGAGGGCAAAAGGGACTAGCTAGTATTCTCCAGTCCTTTTATAAAGCACTAATAAAAAACACTAATCTATCTGTAATAGATTAGCGATCTATTACTAATATTACTATAAGTAACAAAAAACACTACAAGTAATAAATACAGATTACTATAAGTTATAAAATATCTTATGAGTAATAGATTACTAACAAGTAACAAAACACTAATCTATCAGTAATCCATTACTTATTACTTATTCTTCCCTCTAAAAGGCCCCATCTCTTAAGACTACCACAATGGGTTTAAAATTTCAACATGAGTTTTGGAGGGACACATTCAAACCACAGCAAAGACCATAATGAGATATCCTATGCACCTATTAGAAGTGCTAAAATAAAAATAACAAAAATGTCAAATGCTGGTAAGGATGTGGAGAAAGGGGATCTTTCAGATTTTGCTGTTGGGAATGTAAAATGGTACAGTGACACTGACAATTTAAAAGCTTCTCAAAAAACTAAACATACACTTACCTTACAACCCAGCAGTCACACTCCTTGGCATTTATCCTAGAGAAATGAAAACTTACGTCCCCACAAAAAATTTTATAGTAGCTTTATTTGTGATAGTCAGAAATTAAAAACTATAAAAATAGTCTATAAATCAATGAATGGTTAAACAAACTGTGTTACATTCATACCATACACTTCAGCAATAAAAAGAAACAAACTATTGAGATTTGCAACAACGTCAGTGGATCTCAGGGACAATACATTGAGTAAAATAAAGTCAATATCAAAGATAGTATATTCTGATTCCACTTCCATTACATTCTCAAGATGATAAAATTGTAGAATCGAAACCTAGATTAGCAGTTGCCAGAGTTAGGAATAATGCAGTTAAGGGAAGGGTGTGGAGACATAGGGAGTGATTTGGGCTACAAATGGGTAACACAATGGAGTCTTGTGATGATAGGACAGTTTTGTAACTTGATTGTAGTAATTACATGAATCTTCTATGTGTAATAAAATGATACTGAACCAAACACATATATTGCACCAATATCAATTTCCTGGATTTGGTACTGTACCATCAGTATTTGATAGCATTGCATAAATGAACTAAACCCACACCTTGTGTCAATGTCAACTTCCTGGTTTGAGTACTATGCCATCACATATTTAATAGCATTGCATAAGATGTAACCATTGGGACAATCTGAGTAAAGGGTACATAGGACATTTCTATACTATTTTTGAAACTTCCTGTGAATCTATAATGATTAAAAACAAAATATTTTTTTAAAGCAAAATATTCAAGTAAATAATAAAAACACAAAGTATGCAAATTAAATATGCTTTGATATAGGATTGAAAGGGTGATACAGTATGATGCCTTCAGGACACTACATGTATGTTAGCCTTGCTGGAGCCTAAAGTCCTTGTGTGAACTGTTGAGTTACTCTTACACTACAAATGAATTTTACTTTCTTTTATTTTTCATACTTTAACAGGGATAACCATTAGAAATATAATTAATGGATTGAATTTGCTCATATTAATGGAACTCATTCAATGGTCTGAATAATTAACTGGCTTAATATAAATTTACAATAATTCTGCTTGCAATGCAAGTCATAACTATTTGTTTGACAATTTAATTTTGTACTTCAACTTTTCAAGAATGTGGCCTTTTCAAAAAAAATGTCTACTAATTACAAAGTAGAAAAAAGCTAAAATGTGTCATATGATTGATTTTATAGTTACTTTTAAAAGGAAATTTACTAGAATAAAATTACCTATAACCAAGTAGAGCAAAAAGTGATAAACCTAGATGCAATAAATCTACTTTATGCAATTTTTCTAACTTCTTTCAACTTACTAAATGTTTGTTAAGAACTATCAATGTACAGGACCCTCTCACAGGCTTGGTCTGGATCAGCTCTCAAAAGCTTGTCTAAGTAAGCTTCAAACCAGTTATTTAACAAAACTTTCTGCAAGGATTAATTTTTTTTGTATGTGCTATTCAGTATGGTAGCCACAAGTGGCAGTTGAACACTTGAAATATGACTCACAAAAAAGACACTGAATTTTTTATTTAATCTTATTTTAATTAATCTAATTTTAATTTTTAAAAGTCATAGATGGTTAACGGCTGCCATATTGGGCAGCACAGCTCAAGATATTATCACACAGATTTTGGATATTAACCCCTTATTTTCAGAATACTTTTCCTTCACAAGTTCACAGAGAAGAAATCTTCAGTGTAAACAGAGAAATCCTCTGTCAGACACTTTCCTACCATGATCCCCCTCACCTCTCCTCCTTGCAAGCAGAGGAAGCTTGTGTTCATAGCTGCCAGATATGCCAGATCCAAATTATTGGGACAGCTCAGGCCAATGGCACATGAGTGAGTCTCCCAGATGATTTCTGAGACATGTTTTCCTGCCTGATAAAAAGAGAATAATAAGGAAGAGGAGACCTTTTTCCTCTCTGTGTTGCTTGCAGCTGCTATGGCCATCTTGTGACCATGAGGCAAACAATGAAAGAAAGAAGCTTACCCTGACTTCGTTGAACGATAAAATTAACTCTGGATCAACCAATACCAAATGCTTATTTTGTAGAAAAAATAAATCCTTATTGTTTCAGCTATTTTTTACCCATATTTTGTTGGTTACCATCACAGCTTCCAAACTAATAGAGATTCTTAAAATTCATTATGGTAGTTAAGATTGAGTCATTCCACTGTAGTGCGAGAAGTGTATCAATGTCAGGGAGCGGAGGAGAGAAGGGAGAAAAGACGGGAGATGATATAAAGAAAGATCAATAGTTTTGTAACTACTCTAGAGGGGATCTTTGGGACACAAAGTATGACACAGCTCTAAGGTGAGCTGGGAGGGGATGGCACTAGTGAGGATCTCTAAGTGTGGACCAGGCAAACTGGCAAAAAAGGTGAAGGAGATGGAAGACCAGAGACATAAGCAAAGTTCAAATCATGGCGGACCTGGAGGGACATACTGACATTTTGGACTGATTTGTAAGGGCCACGGAAAACCATTGTTTTTAAGCTTTAAATAAAGGACATGGTCACATTTGCATTTTCAAAAGCTTATTCTGGCTGCAGGTGGCAAATGATTTGGAATGGGCCAATTCTGGAAACTGAAATATCAGAGGGAGTACATCATATCAAGGAATTATGATGTTGATATGATGGAGTATCTTGATGTTACTCCGGTCACTTGTTAAGATGTTTTTTTGTTGGTTGGTTTTTTTGTTTTTTGAGATGAAATCTCGCTCTGTCACCCAGGCTGGAGTGCAGTGGTGTGATCTCAGCTCACTGCAACCTCTGCCTCCTGGAATCAAACAATTCTCCTGCCTCAGCCTCCTGAGTAGCTGGGATTACAGGCGAGCAACACCATGCCTGGCCATTTTTTGTCTTTTTAGTAGAGATGGGGTTTCACCATGTTGGTCAGGCTGGTGTCAAACTCCTGACCTTGTGATTCACACATCTAGGCCTCCCAAAGTGCCAGGATTACAGGTATCAGCTGCCATGCCCAGCCTTAAGATGGTTTCTAAATCACTGATTGGCAGTTTCAAAGTCTAAAAACCATTATGTAATTTAGCAAGAGAAGAGCATAGAATAATGTTGGCAAGTATGCCAATGTCAAAATATAAAACACAGAAAGTTTTTCATAGGACTTGGCATGTTAATTCTAAAAGTTATATAAACTAGCAAAGTGTGCCCTATGCTCCTTCAGACCGAGAGACTGCTGAGCTAGCATCATGACAGGATCAAATTCACACACAAAATATTAACCCTAAATGTAAATGGGCTAAATGCTCTAATTAAAAAACACAGACTGGCAAATTGGATTGGATAAAGAGTCAACACCCTTCGGTGTGCTGTATTCAAGAGACCCATCTCACATGCAAAGACACACATAGGCTCAAAATAAAAAGATTGAGGAAAATTTATCAAGCAAATGGAAAGCATAAAAAAGCAAGGGTTGCAATCCTAGTTTCTGGCAAAACAGACTTTAAACCAGCAAAGATTAAAAAAGACAAAGAAGGGCATTACATAATGGTAATGGGATCAATTCAACAAGACCTAACAATTTTAAATATATATGCACCCAATACAGGAGCACCCAGATTCATAAAACAAGTTCTTAGAGACCTACAAAAAGACTTAGACTCCCACCCAATAATGGTGGAAGACTTTAAAACCACACTGTCAATATTAGACAGATCACTGAGACAGAAAATTAACAAGTGTATTCAGGACTCGAACTCAGCTCTGCATCAGGTAGACCTGATAGATATCTACAGAACTCTCCACCCCAAAACAATGGAATATACATTCTTCTCAGTGCCACATGACACTTACTCTAAAATCAGTCACATAATTGGAAGTAAAACACTCCTCAGCAAATGCAAGAGAACTGAAATCTTAGCAAACAGTCTCTCAGACCACAGTGCTATCAAATTAGTACTCAAGATTAAGAAACTCACTTAAAACCATACAACTACATGAAAATTGAACAACCTGCTCCTGAATGACTCCTGGGTAAATAGTGAAATTGAGGCAGAAATCAAGAAGTTCTTTGAAACCAGTAAGAACAAAGAGACAACATACCAGAATCTCTGGGACACAGCTAAAGCAGTACTAAAAGGGAAATTTATAGAACTAAATGCCCACATCAGAAAGCTAGAAAGATTTCAAATCCTAACATCATAGCTAAAACAACTAGGGAACCAAGAGCAAACAAATCCAAAAGCTAGCAGAAGATAAGAAATAACTAAGATCAGAGCAGAACTGAAGGAGACAGAGAAATGAAACATCCCTTCAAAAAAATCAGTGAATCCAGGAGATGGTTTTTTGAAAAAAAATAATAAAATAGATAGACTGCTAGCTAGACTAATAAAGAAGGAGAGAAGAAATCAAATAGACACAATAAAAAATGATAAAGGAGATATCACCACCAACCCCACAGAAATAAAAACAACCATTAGAGAATACTGTAAACACCTCTAGGCAAATAAACTAGAAAATGTGGAAGAAATGGATAAATTCCTGGACACACAGACCCTCCCAAGGCTAAACCAGGAAGAAGTCAAATTCTTGAATAGACCAATAACAAGTTCTGAGATTGAGAAAATAATAAATAGCCTACTAACCAAAAAAAAAAAAAAGCCCAGGACCAGATGGATTTATAGCCAAATTCTACAAGAGATACAAAGAGGAGCTGGTACCATTCCTTCTGAAATGATTCCAAACAACTGAAAAGAAGGGACCTCTCCCTAACTAATTTTATGAGGCCAACATCATCCTGATACTAAAACCTGGCAGAGACACAACAAAAAAAGAAACTTTAAGCCAATATTCCTGATGAGCATCTATTCAAAAATCCTCAGTAAAACACTGGCAAACCGAATCCAGCAGCACATCAAAAAGCTTATCCACCATGATCAAGTCAACTTTATCCCTGGGATGCAAGGCTGGTTCAACATATGCAAATCAATAAATGTAATCCATCACATAAACAAAACCAAAGATAAAAACCACAAGATTATCTCAATAGATGCAGAAAAGGCCTTTGATAAAATTCAACATCCCTTTATGTTAAAATCTCTCAATCAACTAGATATTGATGGGACATATCTCAAAATAATAAGAGCCATTTATGACAAACCCACAGCCAATATCATACTGAATGGGCAAAAACTGGAAGCATTCCCTTTGAAAACCAACACAAGGCAAGGATGCCCTCTCTCACCACTACTCAGCATAGTATTGGAAGTTCTGGCCAGGGCAATCAGGCAAGAGAAAGAAATGAAGGCATTCAAACAGGAAGAGAGGAAGTTCAAATTGTCTCTGTTTACAGATGACATGATCCTATATCTAGAAAAGCCCATTATCTAGGCCCAAAAGCTCCTTAAAATCCCTGGCTGTGGGTTTGTCATAAATGACTCTTATTATTTTGAGATATGTCCCATCAATAGCTAGTTGGTTGAAATATTTTAAAATAAACCAATGTTGAATTTTATCAAAGGCCTTTTCTGCATCTATTGAGATAATCATGTGGTTTTTTTTCATTGAAGCTGATAAGCAAATTCAGCAAAATCTCAGGATACAAAATCAATGTGCAAAATTCACAAGCATTCCTATACACCAACAATAGACAAGCAGAGAGTCAAATCATGAGTGAACTCCCATTTGCAATTGCTACAAAGAGAATAAAATACCTAGGAATGCTGCTAACAAGGGATGTGAAGGACTTCTTCAAGGAGAACTACAAACCACTGCTCAAGGAAATAAGCGAGGACACAAACAAATCCATGCTCATGGACAAGAAGAATCAATATCATGAAAATGGCTATACTGCTCAAAGTAATTTATAGATTTAATGCTATTTCCATTAAACTATCATTGACATTCTTCACAGAATTAGAAAAAAACTACTTTAAAATTCATATGGAACCAAGAAAGAGCCCATATAACCAAGACAATCCTAAACAAAAAGAACAAAGCTGGAGGCATCGCACTACCTGACTTCAAACTATACTACAAGCCTACAGTAACCAAAACAGCATGTTATTTGTACCAAAACAGACACATAGACCAACGGAACAGAACAGAGGCCTCAGAAATAAGACCACACATCTACAACCATCTGATCTCTGACAAGCCTGACAAAAACAAGCAATGAGGAAAGGATTCCCTATTTAATAAGTGGTGCTGGGAAAACTGGCTAGCCACATGCAGAAAACCAAAACTTGACCCTTTCCTTACACCTTATACAAACATTAACTCAAAGTGGATTAAAGACTTCAATGTAAAAGCCACAATCATAAAAATCCTAGAAGAAAATCTAGGAAATGCCATTCAGAACATAGGCACGGGCAAAGACTTTACAATGAAATTGCCAAAAGCAATTGTAACAAAAACAAAAATTGACAAGTGGTATCTAATTAAACTAAAGAGCTTCTGCACAGGAAAAGAAACTATCATCAGAGCTAACAGGCAACCTAGAGAAGAGGAGAAAATTTTTGCAATCTACTCATCTGACAAATGTCTAATATCCAGAATCTACAAGGAACTTAAACAAATTTAAAAGAAAAAAAAAAGTCAAAAAGTGGGCAAAGGACATGAACAGACACTTCTCAAAAGAAGACATTTATGCAGCCTGCAAACATATGAAAAATATCTCAACATCACTGATCATTGAAGAAACGCAAATCAAAACCACAATGAGATGTTATCTTATGCCAGACAGAATGGCGATTATTAAAAAGTCAAGAAACAGCAGATGCTGGCGAGGCTGTGGAGAAATAGGAATGCTTTTACACTGTTAGTGGGAATGTAAATTAGTTTAACCATTGTGGAAGACAGTGTGGTGATTCCTCAAGGATCTAGAATCCTCAAGGATCTAGAAACAGAAATACCATTTAACCCACCAATCCCATTACTGGGAATATAAATCATTCAATTACAAAGATACATGTATGTGTATGTTTATTGCAGCACTAGTCACAATAGCAAAGACATGAAATCAACCCAAATACCCATTAATGATAGACTGGATAAAGAAAATGTGATACATATACACCATATAATACTATACAGCCATGAAAAGGAAGAAGATCATGTCCTTTGCAGGGACGGATGTGGATGAAGCTTGAAGTCATCATCCTTAGCAAACTAACATAAATAACTGCATATTCTCACTCATAAGTGGGAAGTGAACAATGAGAACACATGGACACGGGGAGGGGAACAATACACCCTGGGACCTGTTGAGGGATCAGGGGAAGGGAGAGCATCAGGATAAATGGCTAATACGTGTAGGTCTTAATACCTAGGTGATGGGTTGATAGGTGCAGCAAACCACCATGGCACACATTTACCTAGGTAACAAACCTGCATGTCCTGCACATGTATCTCAGAACTTAAAATTAAAATAAATTTTTTAAAAAGCTAATCACTATCCCGACCTCTACTGGTATAATTTGGCTTTGCTTATTTTTGAACTCGATATAAATTGAATTTACAATATGAAAGAAAAGAGATTGCTGAGGGAGGACAAGGTGAGATAACTTGTCAATATCAAGACTTATTAAAGCAATAATTTAAATGTTGTGGTACCAGCTTTGAACAAAAAAATAGATCAGTGGCACATAATACATATCAGAAATAAATTCACCTCTGTCTAGAAACTTGATAAATAGCAGAGGAAATTGTGAATCTTTGAAAAAGGAAAGTATTCTTCAGTAGAGTTTGGTACTGGGAATGTGTGTAGAAAGAATGAAATTTGGTACAAATCTCACAGCAATTACAAACATCAGTTAGAATAGTTCCATGTGGATCAAGGATTGAATGTATAAAGCAAAAATGTTAAACTTTTAGATGAGGATATAGCATAATACTTTTATAATTATGTGAGAATTCACTGAACAAAACCCAAAGAGATTGATAACCCTGACCACGTCAAAATTTAAAACTTCCGTTATTGAAAGAACACCATAAAGCATCTGAAAAGATAAGATCTTTCTGACATACACAACCAGAGAAGGATTAGTATCCAGTATTTATAAAGAACTTCTTAAAAATCAAAAGGAAAAGAAGTCTCAAGAAAAAAATGGAAAAACAATACATCAACAGGCACTTCACAGAAGATCCATTACTGACTGAAAAACACATGAAAAGATTATTAACCTTGTTAATAGCCAGGAAATAGAAATTGAAACCAAATGATACATAATTTTACTTCTACTAAGATTGGAAAGTATGCTAATCAATTATACTCTCACTCTATGTAAATGACAAAAGTATAGCATTACATTATGCAGCCGTTCTCCCTGTAGCCATGTATTTTGAGGAAACCTTGCACAGGTACCATATGTTTCACACACAGGAATGTTCATAACAAAATTATTTTTACTAGCAAAAACTGCAAATAATCCAAATATCCCGGGACAGAAGGATAAAATGGTGGCACAGTGAAATACAGGATAGGAGAGAGAAAAAATCAATTACAGCCATACACATTATAGACTAACTCAAAATATAAACACTCAGAAGGGTGAGGAAGTAGGAAGGGGATTATATTAGTCTGTTCTCACACTGCTATAAAAAAATACCTGATACTGGATAACTTATGAAGAAAAGTTTAATTGACTCATGGTTTTGTAGGCTATACCGGAAGCATAGCAGCTTCCGGGGTAGCCTCAGGAAACTTTCAATCATGGTGGAAGGCAAAGGGGAAGCAGGCATTTCTTACATGGTCAGAGCAGGAGGAAAGCAGGAGGGTGCTATACACTTTTCAGCAATCAGATCTCATGATAACTTATTCACTCACTCTTGCCATGACAACCCCAAGGAGGATGGTGTTAAACCATGAGAAACCACCCTCATTATTCAATCACATCCCACCAGGCCTCACCTCCAATACTGAGGATTACAATTAGACATGAGATTTGGGGGGAAAACAGATCCCAACTATATCATTCCACCACTGGCCCTTCTCAAATCTCATGTCCTTCTCATATTTCAAAATACAATCATGCCTTTCCAACAGTTCCTTAAAGTCTTAACTTACTCTAGCATTAACTCAAAAGTCTAAAGTCCAAAGTTTCATCTGAGGCAAGGCTCCCTTCCACCTATGAGCCTGTGAAATCAATGGCGATACAAGCATAGGGTAAATATTTCCATTCCAAAAGGGATAAATCAGTCAAATCAAAGGGTCTACAGGCCCCATGCTAGTTTGAAACCCAGCAGGGTAGTCATTAAATGTTAAAGTTCAAAATAATCTCCTTTGACTCCATGTCTCACATCCAGGGAACATTGATGCAAGCAGTGGACTCTCAAGGCCTTGGGCAGCCTGCCCCTGTGACTCTGTAAGGTACAGTCCCTGCAGCTGCTCTCAAGGGCTGGCATTGAGTGCCTTTCCAGGCATAACTTTTAGGTGCATGGTGGAAGCTGTCGGTGGATCTACCATTCTGGAGTCTGGAGGACAGTAACCCTCTTCTCACAGCCCCAGTAGGCAGTTCCCCAGTAGGGACTCTGTGTGGGGGGAATCCAACCCCACATTTACCCTCTGCACTGCCCTAGGAGAGGTATTACATGTGGGTTCTGTACCTGCAGCAGGCTTGTGCCTAGACATCCAGGCTTTTCCGTACATCCTCTGAAATCTAGGTGGAGGCTCTCAAGCCTCAACTCTTGCCCCCTGTGCACCTGCAAGCTTAACACCACATGGAACCTGCCAAGGCTTATGCCTTGCACCCTGTTAAGCAAGAGGCCTATACTGACCCCTTTTAGCCAGGAGTAGCTGGCATGTGGAGAGCACTGTCCTGAGACTGCAAAGACCAGCAGGGCCCTGGTCCCAGCCCACAGAAGCATTCTTTCCTCTTACGCCTCTGGGCCTTTGATGGAAGGGGCTGCCATGGAGGTTTCTGAAATGCCTTCGAGGCCTCCCTCCTGTCTTGGCTATCAGCATTTTCCTTCCTTTTAGTTATGCAAATTTCTCTAGCCTGCTTGAATTCCTCCCTCAAAAAGTTATTTCTGCTTTCTACCATATGGCTGGGCTGGAAATATTTCAAACTTGTATGCCCTGCTTCTCTTTCAAATGTAAGTTCCCATTTCAGATGATCTTTGCTCATATATATGAGCATAGGCTATTAGAAGCAGCCAGTCCACATCTTGACTGCTTTGCTGCTTAGGAATTTCTTCCACCAGATACCCTAAATCATCCCTCTCAAGTTCAAAGTTCCACAGATCCCTAGGGCAAGGGCACAATCCAACCAGGCTCTTTGCTAAAGCAGAGCAAAAGTGACCTTTTCTCCAGTTCCCAAATAAGTTTCTCATTTCCATCAGAGACCTCCTCAGCCTGGACTTCACTGTTCATATCACCATCAGCATTTTAGTCACAACAATTTAACAAGTCTCCAGGAAGTTCCAATTTTTTTCTTATCTTTCAGTCTTCTTCTGAGAACTCCACACTCTGACAACCTCTGCCTGTTACTGAATCCCAAAGTCACTTCCAGATATTCAGGTATCTTTACAGCAATATCCCACTCCTGGTACCAATTTTCTCTTTTACTCTATTCTCACACTGCTATAAAGAAGTACCAGAGACTGAGTAATTTTTAAAGAAAAGAAGTTTAATTAGCTCATGGTTCTACAGGCTGTGGAGGAAGCACAGCAGCTTCTGGGGAAGCTTCAGAACACTTTCAATCATGGTGGAAGGCAAAGGGCAAGCAGGCACGTCCTACACGGCCAGAGCAGGAGGAAGAGAGGGAAGAGGGAGATGCTATACACTTTTAAACAACCAGATCTCATGATAACTCACTCACTCACAATTGCCATGACAACGCCAAGGAGGATGGTGTTAAACTATGAGAAACTGCCCTCATGACCCAATCACCTCCCACCAGGCCCCATTTCCAACATTAGGGATTACAATTTGGCATGTGATTTGGGCAGGGACTCAGATCCAAACCTTACTGGGGTGGACGATGATAAATTACTTAATGGATACAATGTATGTTATTTGGGTGATGGATACTCTAAACACACTGATATCACCTCTATGCAGTCTGTGCATGTAAGAAAATTACACTTGCAACCCATGGATTAAATACTAATTTTCAAAAACAAAGCAAAAAGCAAAGTTGAATGAAAAATGCAAGATGCGAAAAATAAACACACAGGATTGCATCACCTACATAGAGTTGAGATACACGTGATGCTACATTGTTTATCGACACATACATCTGAGGGAAAACTCTAAGAAAAATTAAAGATGTGATAAGCATAGCATTCACAATAGTGGTGGCCATTGCTGAGAAGAGAGGGTGTGGTGACTGAGGAAGGTTTGCAAGGCATAGTATTCTGTTAATTACCCTGGGAGGTGAGCACGTATATGAGTATTTACTCTCAGTTTTTAAACTTTATATATATGCTACATACAGATATTCAGTTAAATATTTTATAATCAAAAAAATGAAATTAATAATAAAAGACTTCCAGGTTTTTGTTTTGAGGAGCTACATGGTGTCATGGTTATGATAATATAATCCTGACCACCAAATTATATTGATTCCCCAATGGGAGATACATGTGTGTGGTTCCCTAAGGACAAACATTAAACATTTTTTCATGGGAATATCCACCAAGAGAATGGCTACAAACCAAAAACCTTATCTTATTTGGGTCAGACATAAGCTCTAACCCCATGTTTATTATAGTCACTGAATTTTCTAGGAAAACGATGGTTTAGTAGCATATACTCTGAAGAGTATTCATACTCTTTTCAATTTTAGGATGAACCATAAAACTTGTGTACACAGGTTTTGTAGGTATGAATATAACATTATGGATGTGAAAACGGTTGAGAGAGCAATGTCCATAGAGGAGAAATAGGAAATTCTATGCTTTTTCAGGTGGAAACTTTTTGAAAGCAAAGGTAATATATGTGAAAGCAATTTGTATTAAAAATATAAATATTGGTTGTTATTACATGAACAGTGAATTCTGCTTACCCAGATACTGTTTCTGAATACTTTTATCTGTCACTGTAACAGATTTATTGAATGAGTTGAATTTTGTAGGGGGGCAAGCAGAAAGTCAGTTTGCTTTTTGGCCAGCTCTATCTTTCCTCTGTTCTATGGCAAATCTCCCACCTCTAGCCCTGGAGATAGCCTTGAGTAGATCTCACAGTTACTGTGGTCATTCCCAGTAATTACAATTAGTCTCATTTTTTAGGTATTAAAAACTCCAAATTAATTCAATGTTAAACTTTTATCTTGCATCGACTTCAAAGTTTATCCCCTGTTCTAGCTCAGTTCTGGCTCAGGTGGGGAAGCCTGCAATGGGGCAGGAGACCTTTATCACTATTCTCTCCCACTCCTCTTCCATTTCTCCTCCTAGACTCATTGTGCTGTCCTTTGCTTCTTTAAGTTTGAAGAGCGTGAGAGGAGGGACAGAAATGAACCCAATGGACTCGGATAGTTGTAATATAGCAGGAGTGCCATATGGGTGTGGCAGATGACTTTATTTTTATGGAGTAACTTGGATAGGTTCTTCAGGGACCCTTCTTTGCCCAAGTTCCTTGAGTCAATGGGATGTTAGAAGTCATAACACATGAAACACACGTGTATGACTGGGCTTCTCATTCTTGCAATTGTGCCATTGCCATAAGACTATGGAGTACAAAAAGTACATGGAAGCCAGCAAAGTGATGTTCACCTATAATCTCAGCTATTTTGGAGGCTGAGGAACTTGAACCTATGAGTTCAAGGCTACAATACGCTATGATCACACCTGTGAATAACCATTGCACTCCAGCCTGGGCAGCATAGCAGGACCCCATCTCAAAAAAAAAAAAAAAACATATTTTTCTTTTTTGTTTTGTTTTTTGTTTTGTTTTGTTTTTTTAAAAAAAAAAAAAAAAAAAAAAGCACATGGAGCAGAGCCAAATCACCAGGCCACCCTGACCCATACTCAGACCTGAGAGATATCCCAGCTGATATCAACAGAGCTCATTGGTTTGCTCCCAGATGACCACAGGCATGTGAGCAATAAGCACTTATTGTTCGTTGGTGAGGTTTTGTGGTTATTTATTATCCAGCATTATTGCCATGATAGGTAGCTGACATAACTGTGAGTAGGATTTATTTTACTTCCACTTCACAGATACAGAAACAGGCATTTGGAGAGGTTAAAATTACACTACCCATGAATGTCCAGAGTTAGATTTGGACCCAGATGTCCAGGGCCAGGCTGGGGCCAGGTTTGCTTGAACTATCAGTTTCCAGTGCTACATGAAGGGTTACTATATATTAAGGTGGTATAAATGTTTGCAGACATTCTAATAGTACATTTCCTTCTCCCACAAAAAAGCTTGGGGTCTGGGCGTGGTGTCTCATGCCTATAATCTCAACACTTTGGGAGACCAAGGAGGGCATATCACTTGAGCTCAGGAGTTCAAGACCAACCTGAGCAACATTAAAAAAAAACCCATCTCTACAAAAAAATATATATATATACAAAAAATTAGCCAAGCATGGTAATGCACGCCTGTAGTCCCAGCTACTAGAGAGGCTATGGTAGAAGAATCAATTGAGCTCAGGAGTTGAAGGTTGCAGTGAGCCATGATTGTACCACTATACTCCAGCCTAGATGATAGAGTGAGACCCTATTTTAAAAAGGAAAACAAAAAGGCCTGGAATCATAAAGATCCACTGAGTATAACCAAACAATCTTGAAAATGAAGAACAAATTTGGACTCAAACTTGCCAACCTCAAACCTTACTACAAAGTTACAGTAATCAAGACAGTGGGGCACTGGCATAATGATAAACACAAAAAGATCAATGGAATAGAGTGGAAAAATTCAGAAATAAACCTTTATATTTATGGTCGATGGATTTTGGACAAAGTTGACACAAAAATCCAAGGGAGAAATGGTCTTCAACAAATGGTGGTGGGACAAGTGGGTATCTACATGCAAAAAGAATACATTTAGACTCCTACTTCACACCATATGAAAAAGTAACTCAAAATACGCCACGGACCTAAATTTATGAGTGAAAATTATAACACTTGTAGAACTAATCATAAGAGTCAATCTTTATGACCCTGATTTAGGCAATGATTTCTTAAATTTAATACCAGAAGTTCAAGGGAGAAAAGAAAAAATAGATATTGTACATCATTAAAGCTGAAAATATTTTTGCTTCAAAAGATACCATCAAGAAAGTGAAAAGGCGGCTAGGCACAGTGGCTCACACCTGTAATCCCAGCAGTTTGGGATGCTGAGGTGGGCACATCACCTGAGGTCAGGAGTTCAAGACCAGCCTGACCAGCATGGTGAAACCCCATCACTATTAAAAATACAAAAAATAGCCAAGTGAGGTGGCACTCACCTGTAATCCCAGCTACTCGAGAGGTTGAGGCAGGTGAATTGCTTCAATTGAGGAGATGGAGGTTGCAGTGAGCTGAGATCATGCCACTACACTCCAGTGTGGGCGACAGAGCGAGACTCTGTCTCAACAACAACAAAAGAAAGTGAGAAAGAGAAAAGAAAGAGAAAAGAAAGAGAAAGAAAGAAAGAAAGAAAGAAAGAAAGAAAGAAAGAAAGAAAGAAAGAAAGAAANAGAAAGAAAGAAAGAAAGAAAGAAAGAAAGAAAGAAAGAAAGAAAGAGAGAGAGAAAGAAAGAAAGAAGAGAGAGAGAGAGAAAGGGAGGGAGGGAGGGAGGAAAGGCAACCCACAGAATGACAAAAAAAAAATTTCGAACTATAACTTATCATCTGATAAGATGTCCAAAGTATAACTCTTATAACTCAACAATTAAAATACAAATAAACAATTTAAGTATGAGCAAAGGATTTGGGTAGACATTTCTCCAAGGAAAAATATACAAATGGCCATTAAGCACATGAAAAGATGTCAAAATCACCAGCTATTAACTAATGCAAATCAAGACCACAGTGAAATATCGCTTTACATCAAATAGAATGACAACAACAATAATAATAATAATGGATAATAATAAGTGCTAGCAAGGATGTGGAGAAATTGAAATCCTTATACATTGCTGGTGGAAAGGTAAAATGGTGCAGCCACTTTATAAACAGGCTGGCCATTCCTCAAAATGTTAAACAGATTACCATACTACCCAGAAGTTCCACTCCTGGGTATATGTTCAAGAGAAATTTAAACATGTGTTCATGAAAATCTTGTACATGAATATTCATAGCAGAATTATTTATAATAGCCAATTTATAATAGCCAATATAATATCCAAGAATAAAAGGAATGAAGTACTGATATATGTTACAATATAGATGAAACTTGGAAACAATGTGCTAAGTGAAGAAGGCAGTCACAAAAGACCACACATTTTATGATTACATTTATAAAAAGTACCCAGAATAGGCAAATATATAGAAATAGAAAGCACATTGGTGGTTCCTTACGACTGAGATGTTGGGAGAATGGGGAGTGACTACTAATAGGTATTAGGTTTTCTGTTAGGGGAAATGGAAGTATTCTAAAGTTAGATGAGGTGATGGATGCACAATTCTGAATATAGTTAAAAACAATGAATTGTACACTTCAAACTTAAATGCGTGAGTTTTATACTACATGAATTATATCTCAATAAATCTGTTTCTTAAAGTTTCAAGCAAAAAACAAAAACCCTGGCACAATGCAATGGAAACATTTCCAAAAAAAGAAAACAATTAATGAAATGTATGTGGGCATCAAAATCTCCCCATCTGCCATTACTGCAAAATGACCAGGTAGTTTTACGAGTGATTCTACCAAATGCTGTAACACATACATTCTCTATCTTATACAAATCATTCAATAAAAGATAAAAGCGATAAAAGTTATCCAATTCACTTCATGATGCTAGCAAAACTTTCATACCAAGTCCAGATAAATAGAGGAAGTTAAACAAAAATGTCAACTGACAAACATCCATGCAAAAATACCAAAGTATGAACTATTTATTCAGCAACATCCAAAACAAATTAATCATCAAAGGTTTAACCCTCAAAGGGTGTATTAGTCTGTTTTCACACTGCTATAAAGACAATACCCAAGACTGGATAATTTATAAAGGGAAGAGGTTTAATTGACTTACAGTTCTGTATGGCTGGGGAGGCCTCAGGAATCTTACAATCACCGTGAAAGAGGAAGTAGGCACATCTTACAAAGCAGCAGGTGAGAGAGTGTGCAAGAACTTGCCAAACACTTGTAAAACTATTAGATCTTGTGAGAACTCAGTATCACAAGAACATCATCGGGGAAACTGCCCCCATGATCTCATCACTTCCCACCAGGTTCCTCCCTTAACACTAGGGGATTATAATTCAATATGATATTTAGTTGGGGACACAAAACCTAACCATGTCATTCTGCCCATGGCCCCTCCCAAATCTCATGTCTCTTTCACATTTCAAAACAAATCATGCCTTCCCAACAAGTGCCCCAAAGTCTTAACTCATTTCAGCATTAACTCAAAAGTTCAAGTCCAATGTCTCATCTGAGACCAGGCAAGTCACTTCCACCTAGGAGCCTGTAAAATCAAAATCAACTTGGTTACTTCCAAGATACAATGGGGGTACAGGCATTAGAAAATGCTCCCATTCCAAATGGGAGAAATTTGCCAAAACAAAGGGGCTACAGGCCCCAAGCAAGTCCAAAATCCAGCAGGGCAGTCAAATATTAAAGCTCCAAAATGATGTCCTTTGACTCCATGTCTCACATTCAAGGCATGCTGATGCAAAGGAAACGCTCCCATGGCCTTGGGCAGCTGCACCCCTGTGACTTTGTATTGTACAACCCTCCACACTAGCTGCCTTCATGACTCCCATTGAGTGTCAGCAACTTTTCCAGGCACACAGTGCAAGTTGTTGGTGGATATACCATCCTGGGGTCTAGAGGTTGGTGGCCCTATCCTCACAACTCCACTAGGCAGTACCCAAGTGGGGACTCTGTGTGGAGGCTCCAACCCCACATTTCCCCTTTGCACTGTCGTAGCAGAGGTCCTCCATGAGGGCTCTGCCCCTGCACCAGACTTATGCCTGGACATCCAGACATTTCCATACATCCTCTGAAATCTAGGCAGAGATTCCCAAAACTCAATTCTTGACTTCTGAGCACCTCCAGGCCTAATACCACGTGTAAGCCACCAAGGTTTGGGGCTTGCATCCTCTGAAGCAATGGCCCAAGATGTACCTTATCCCCTTTTAGCCACAACTGAAGCTGGAGCAGCTGAGACACAGGGCACCAAGTCCAGAGGCTGCACAGAGCAGGGTGGCCCTGGGGCCTGACTGACAAAACCATTTTTCCCTCCTAGGTCTGCAGGCCTATGATGAGAGGGATTGCTGCCAAGACCTCTGACATGCCCTGGAGACGTTTTCCCCATTGTCTTTGGCTCCTCATTACTCATGCAGATTTCTGCAGCTGGCTTGGACTTCTCCCCTGAAAATGGGTTTTTCTTTTTATCCCATCATCAAGCTGCAAATTTTCCAAACATTTATGCTCCGCTTCCCTTTTAAACTTAAGTTCCCATTTCAGATAATCTCTCTCAAGTTCAAAGTTCCACAGATCTCTAGGGCAGGGGCAAAATTACACCAGTTTCTTTGCTGAAGCATAGCAAGAGTGATCTTTGCTCCAGTTCCCAATAAGCTCCTCATCTCCATCTGATACCACCTCAGCCTGGACTTCACTGTCTACATCACTATCAACATTTTGGTCAAAACCATTCAACAAGTCTCTAGGAACTACTAAAACCATCAGGTCTCGTGAAAACTCACACTATCACAAAAATAGCATGGGGGAAACTGCCCTCATGATCCAATCACCTCAACCCAAGTTCCTCCCTCAACACTGAGGTATTACAACTCAAGATGAGATTTGAGTGAAGACACAAAGCCAAACCACATGAGGGGGAAAATGGCATTATCTGTCAAGGTTTTAGATACACATGGGTTATGACTCATCAATTTTACTTCTACATATACACCCTAAAGAAATTTTTGCACATGTGCTCTTGGAGATACGGATAAGAATATTCACAGCAGTGGAGTTCACAATTACCAAAAACTATACCAATGTTCAGCTTCAAAAGAATCAATAAGTTGCAGTGATACAATGAAACATACAATGAAACACTTATAGTAATAAAATTTAGCAAACCTACATGCAATACATATGAAAAACTGAAAATAAAACATTGATTAAAAGAACAAAATAAAAATAATACATTCTGGCTGGGCACGGTGGCTCACGCCTATAATCCCAGCACTTTGGGAAGCCGAGGTGGGCAGATCAGGAGATCAAGAGATCAAGACCATCCTGGCTAACACAGTGAAACCCCATCTCTACTAAAAACACAAAAAATTAGCCGGGCATGGTGGCAGGCACCTGTAGTCACAGCTACTCGGGAGGCTAAGGCAGGAGAATGGCATGAACCGGGGAGGCGGAGCTGGCAGGGACCCGGATTGTACCACTACACTCCAGCCTGGGCAACAGAGCGAGACTCTGTCTCAAAAAAACAAACAAACAAACAAAAAATAATAATAATAATACATTCTAGATGAACCCACTATATAAAATTCCAAAACAGGCAAAATAAACTATTTTGTTTAGAGTTATATACTGCTGGTACACATATAAATAAAAGTAAGAAAAAGTTATCATAAAATTGGTGGTTACCTCTAGAGGGTAGAGGGGAGTGTAGTGAGTGGTAAAAACACATGACTCTATCTTCCCCTCAAAAAGTACATAAACCTCTGAGATTCTGACTCAGACTACAATGTAATGGTTTTAATTAAAAAATGCATCAAACATTTAACATGCTGCAAAAAAAAAAAAAAAGAAAAGGTGCCGTGGCAATTTTTTTCTTCAACTTTTAAACTGCAGGGTACAAGTGCAGGATGTGCAGGTTTATTACATAGGTAAACGTGTGCCATGGTGGAGAGACACCATTTTATTTCAAGAGCTTAAGACTACTAAACTTTAACTGCCCTTTATTTCTGAGATTTAAAAAAAAAAAAAAAAGTAAAACATGACAATAAATAATGAAATTTTCAATATATTAGAAGTATGGAAGGCCTGTAACAATAACATTTTTATAAAAAATTCTAAAAAAGTTGAGAGAAAATTTACCTTATAGCCTTCCCCAAATGTCAGCCCAAAACAGAAAATTATGTCGGTATTTGTTCCATTTATTTTCATTTTGATCAGATTCCTGGGCTCTTATGGGTAATTATAACACTGTGCTGTGTTGTCGTTCACTTCTGTTTTGGAAGAATGAGATG
The DNA here is from genome assembly GCF_003255815.1 of Theropithecus gelada. NCBI lineage: Eukaryota > Metazoa > Chordata > Mammalia > Primates > Cercopithecidae > Theropithecus > Theropithecus gelada. The sequence continues at coordinate 10,440,741 of NC_037681.1, forward strand.
TAAGATAAGTAGTCACAACACTTATTACCTGAGCTGATTAACAGAGTTATTCAAACGACAGCCTCTTGTTTGGAGTAGAATGGAGATAACATAAATTCAACATTCTGGTATCATAACAAAGTATTTGCCTTCTCTCATTTTCTTAATCTGTATCCACACAGAAGCACATGTACATATGGCTTTTCTTCATTACTAAGCCAATATAGTCACTATAAAATGTAGCTAATCATCCCAGAAATTAATTCATTTCATTACTTTGCTGGAGGGTCAAATCAACCATATGTTTAGTCCTATAAGACCAAACATAAAAGAAGTGGAATCTCCAAGCACCTTGGTATTGGGAATTATTTGTGTGGGCTCTGGGAGGAAGTGCCTCAAATACAATTATGGAAGCCTATAGTTTGATAAGACTTTACACAGTGCATAAAAACTGACAATTACAACTCCCAATAGTTTTAGACTGATTTAATAAGATTTAATGACTCTACCAGTTGTGCATTCTAAAATAGAAATGGTAATGTGGCTCATATGTTCTATTGAATAGACAAGGGACTAGTAGGCTCTGGGTTAAATACCTTATTCTGTGAACATTACTGCAGCGTTTATATTGGCAATTTTTACCACCTTGTACATAAATGAATCATTCCTTCCAGAAGTCCATTCAGTACTTTACATTCCTCCTACTTCACAGTTTAAACCACTTCACTGCTTTCCAGTTCCTTTGGTGTTTCTTGTGTTATGATTCTCAGAACAGCTCTCTCCCACTTGGTCACTCTCCTAAGCAGAAATTATCATATGGATCTAAACAGCTACTTACTTTTTTTAGGGCAGCAGTCAGAGCCTCAGCCCTGTTCCACATTAAAAACGTCCTATAATTTCCTTTCAAAGCAGGAAAATCCCCATCAAAAGAATCCACCATGAATTCCACCCGAAACCAAATAAGAAGAGAAAGAATGTGTCAGCAGACATAAATTTCTGGTACCCTTAGGACTTCAAAAGAGGGTTGAAAAGGGCAATTAGACTCGTGAGTATTCCCAGTTCTATAGTCCATCCTAGTCTGTGGTTTAATGAGTCCTTACTCTAGTCCCAAAAGCTTAACAATTTAATTAGCTTTTTTGGGTTAGATTGGGAACCTAGCAACCTCTTATCATATTGTGGCTATGGCAAAATACATTCTGATTTTTAAACAAGAAATGTATTAATATAAACCATATTTGGAAGGTCCCCATCTGTGTGTAAGTCAGGGACTGCTTGTATTTCATTTTTACTGTAGCTCTAAATTCTTTATGCACACAGTAAAGATATATTCCTCAGAACTAGTAGAATGAACCCTCAAGAAATTAGAAATACTGTAAAGGTGCACAGTAAATGACCGTATAAGCAACAATGCACACAGGGAGTGGAGGCAAAACATTAGCCCATGATCTGAATTAGAGAGTGGTAGAGCATAGCAATTCCCTGTGAACAGTGGCATGAATAAAGCTGAAAGATTAACCTGCTAGACAGAATACATAAAGAGAAAGCAGCAATAACATGCAACCTAAGGCCACAGCTCACCTTGCATCCGCCACTACAGCTTCAGAAATGCCACACTCTTTTATTTCTTTAATGTTCACTTGCAATACAATCTGTCTTTTCCCCAAAATGTGAGTTAGGTGATCCAGGGATAATTAGAAGTTTGGCCTGAGAGGAGCCAGATTGGCATCCCAGCTTCCCTGTCTCTCTCCTCTCCCTGTATTTGCTATGAAACCCTCTATAATAGTAGAACTAAGAGTTTCTTTATTCAAGCCCAAACACTAGGAATTCATTTCCTTTTCGTTTTGTTTGGTTTGGTTTTTCTGGTGAGAGTAGGAAAAAAAGGAACCTAATATAAAATAAACATGAAACTCTTAATGATAATTATGACAGAAATATTAACCAACTACCAATTGAAGATCTAAAATCTACACACCTAAATATTTTCCTTTCTTCATTTATGTATTCCTTCATGTATTAAACATCTTTTAAGCATTTAATGTTTGTCTCAAACTCTTATCCTTAAGTCCATAGTAATTTTAAGAACCAAATTAAACACGCAACTATTTGAAAGAATCAAACGCTTACAAATTCGAGACAACATTTCTTAAAAGAATACGACTACTGCGCCAGGCACGGTGGCTCACGCCTATCATCCCAGCACTTTAGGAGGCTGAGGTGGGCAGATCACGAGGTCAGGGGATTGAGACCGTCCTGGCTAACACGGTGAAATCCCGCCTCTACTAAAAATACAAAAAAATTAGCCAGCCGTGGTGGTGGGCGCCTGTAATCCCAGCTACTCAGGAGGCTGAGGCAGGAGAATCGCTTTCACCCAGGAGGCGGACATTGCAGTGAGCCAAGATTGTGCCACTGCATTCCAGCCTGGGTGATGGTGCGAGACTCCGTCTCAAAAAAAAAAAAAAGAATACAACTATTAAGAGTCATTGGAGTAAAAGGAGTGGTAAACATCAACCAGAAAACAGGCAAGACGAACAGAGGTGGGGGTAGGGAAGGCGAGAGGAGAAAGACAGAGTGATGAGAAGAGGACCCACGCTGGGTGGGTCCTAGGTGCCAGGACAGTGACAGATGGGACCCGCCTATGCTCATATTTCACCTGAGTAGGTTTGGGGAAAGATCTGCAATGGATATGAACATGCCCCTTCTGGCAGAGGGAAGGAAGCTCTCCCTGGATGTCTTCTTAAGCACAGATCATATCCCATACCTCTGCCCTTTTTTTTCTAAAGGAGAAACAGATTTCATATATTCAAATGCAACCTGTGTTTCTGAAAATAAAGCAAGTCAGTGAATACATAGGAAAGGCCCCTATTTCAACAACCACATTTTAAAAAATACCTATTGAAGATTTTTCTGTGTCATATAGTATTCTAGGAGCCACATTCCAATATAAACGACAGGCCATAAACAAGAAAATAAAGAAGCAGAACCAGTTCAGATAGGAATTAGTGACACATGACTTGGTGGACAGAACAGTGGCACAAGAGCAGGGTTGGTGATTTATATTAGATGGTCAGGGGAGCCCTCACAGAAGACACCACACAAGCTGAGAGTTGAACGGCCAGAAGAAGCAAAACCAGCAAAGACCTAGGGAAGCATGCTCCTTAGCAGAATAAGAAGTCACCAGTGCAGTATAAACTCCACCTGTCGGGTAAACAGAAATAAACACAAGGGCATAGAGCATGGTCACAAGAGGAGGAGAGAGGGCAGATGGACATCTGACCCATAGATTTTTGTTGTCAGTGGCCCTTAATCTAAACTGAAAGAATGCCATTTAAGGCCAGACACAGTGGCTCACACCTGTAATCCCAGCACTTTGGGAGGCCGAGGCAGGCGGATCACAAGGTCAAGAGTTCAAGACCAGCCTGGCCAACATAATGAAACCCCGTCTCTACTAAAAGTACAAAAAAAAAAAAATTAGCCGGGCATGGTGGCATGCGCCTGTAGTCCCAGCTACTCGGGGAGGCTGAGTGAGACAGGAGAATCGCTTGGACCCGGGAGGCAGGGGTTGCAGTGAGCTGAGATGGTGTCACTGCACTATAGCCTGGGTGACAGAGCGAGACTCCATGTCAACAACAACAACAACAAAGAATGCCATTTATACAGGGAAGGACAGGACAGGATACAATTTACATTTCTGAAGATCATTCTGTCTGGGGTTTAAAGATGGAAGTGATGTGTTCAGCAAGAGAAGCGAAGCTTTAATCTAATTTACTTGGTGCCTGGATTCATGTAGGAAGGGGTGATGGCAGTCCAGAACTAGAGTGGTGATAGTGGATTTGGAGACTAGAGGAAAATGGGTGGATTCTGAGGTTATGTTGAGAGAAGTTGCCAATAGAGTGAATTGGGAGCAGATAGCAAGAAGGGTGGAGTGCAGTGGCACGATCTCAGCTCACTGCAACCTCCACCTCCTGGGTTCAAGTGATCCTCCCACCTTAGCCTCCTGAGTAGTTATGACTGCAAGCACATGCCACCACATCCAGCTAATTAGTGTATTTTTAGTAGAGATGGTTTCAACATGTTGGCCAGGTTGGTCTCGAACTCTTGACCTCAAGTGATCCACCTGCCTCGGCCTCCCAAGTGCTGAGATTATAGGCATGAGCCATCACACCCGGCCTGAGTCCTAGGTTTTTGATTCTGCAGTTAAATGATGCACCAGGGTAAGGGAATGAAAATACCAGAGGGTTGTGAGTATGTGGGCATATGAGAGAGAGAGAGAAAGAGAGAGAGGAAGAGAGAGAGAGGAGAGAGAAAGAGAGAGAGAGAGCGTGTGTGTGTGTGTGTGTGTGAGTGTGTGTGTGAATAAAAGGTCTTCTTTTGATCAGGTTAGGTCTGAGATACCAACAAACCATCCAAGGTAAGTCAAATAGGCACTTGCTATCTAGAGAGAAAACAAAGGAGTAGGGGAATTAGCAATATGAATATCCAAAACATAAAACAACTGCCGAATTAGGAATATAGATTAAGAAGAATATAGGGTTTCCTAAAACTCAGTGCTATAGATTTCTAGGAAAATGTAAGAATCCAGAAAGGTAAACATAGCTCTCTAAGATTATTTGCTAGCAACCCCTTGCCCCAACTACCACCACCAAAAAGCTGTGAGTTCGAATTGTAGTACTGGCCATCTCACAGGGCAAGAGAATACAGGTCAAATTCCAGACCTGCCCAAAGTGGAGATTCCAATGAACATTCAGTCACATATTAAGTGGGGACTACCAAAACCAACTCTCAAAATATGAAAATAAACCAGGAAGTTATTGAAATCAGAGCTCTTATCATCTGCATGATCCAGATAACATCAAACTTTAATCTTGCATTAAAATCATCCACAAACAAACTTTAATCTGGCATTAAAATCATCCACAAACTGGTAGTGTCACTAAATGCCTGATACAGAGAAATGTGAATCCTCTTTGGAAGAATATACCCTCATCTTAGACCTCACATAATTCCTACAAAAAAAGTTTAAAATACAATGACAAGCACACAGTCAAAGATAACCTAGTACACACACACACAAAAGACACTAAAACAGAGAGAGAACAGACAAGAGAAACAAACGTACAAAGACCTGATACTGAAGTTATTACATATGATTAAGAACGCAACTATAATTACCACTTTAGAAAAAAACAAAACTAACACTTGAAATTATCAGCAGGGAGCAGGAAACTCTTAAAAAAATGATATAAGTAATCTGAAAACAAAACAAAACAAAACCAGAACATCTATGATTAAAATATTAGAATTTTTTAAAAGTTCACAAAGTATGGTTTGCCAGTAGATTAGACATAGCTAATGAAAGCATTAACGAGTTGGAAAGTAGGTCAGAGAAAGTATTGAAAACACAGTACACAGAGACAAAAATATGAGAAAGAAATGCAGAAAAAAAAGGCACAGAAAATAGAACAAGAAGGTCTAGCATACTTTTAATCTGCATGCCAAAAAGAGGAAAGAATGGGACAGAGGCAATGTTTAAAGAGATAATGTCTGAATTTTTTCAGAATTGAAAAAGAATTGTGACAGCTGTGTTGATCTTTTTCTCACTTCTTGAACTAGCTGCTTAGCTACCTGGTATTCAAAATGTTTTATTTTCTAACAAATTTACTGAAAGTTATAAATTTCATTCTGATAACTGGTTTAACTGTAGTACAAATTTTTTAATATAATCTTTTTCTTAATTTTCCTCATTACTTCTCTTATAACTTATGCATTGTTTGAAATGTAATTTTTCTAAGTGTTTTTACAAATATTTGAGAGTTTTTTATGTATTTCTAATTATTTTCTAATTTTATTGCACTGTAGTCAGAGTATGGGTATATGATATCAACTCTTTGGGATTTGTTGAAACATTTTAATGAATATACGGTACTTTTTTAAGTTTCATATACACTTGAAAAAAGTGTATTCTTTGTCAGACGTAAAATTCTATATAAAACTATTAGATCAAAATTTTCAACTGTGTTTTTCTAAATGTCTTTTTTTTTTTTAGATGTTTGAGTCATCGTTTTCTGAAGGAAATATGTTAAACTTCCTACTGTTATTGTGGCTTTGTCAATTTCATCTGTTATTCTTTCAGTACTTGGTTCAAAAGTTTGAAAATAGAATTTATTATGCATAGGATTATTATTGATATAACTTCTTGGGATTTTTTAATTTGTTTTTAAATATATTCTTTTTTCTTTTTCTATTTTAATCTAATATTATCTTTGGTTATTAATCTTTATCTCTTTATTTTCATATTTCCCTAGCATATATGTTTTAGTCGTTTGTCTTTCAACATTTTTGCATCCTTATGTTTTACATTTGTTTCTTGAAAATACAGACTAGATAAAATCTGAGTATATCTGTCATTTACTTTTTCTTTTATCCATTCATATATTTTATGATTTTAATACACTTGAACTTATTTCTGACACCTTGTTCTGTTTTTTATATATATTCTATCCACTTCTATTTTATTTTTTGTTAGCTTCCACTAGGTTGATTAAACTCCATATATATTCTGTCTTTTCCACTATTTGTTTATAAATTATCTACTGTATTTTTATTATTTGTGTATTTACCCTTAAGGTTTTTTTAACGTACATACTTACATTTCTGTTGTACAAACAAGTATAACATTAATCAACATCTCTATTCTCTTCTTAGACAATTCAAAAAAAATAGTAATAACTTCCCTCCAAACTTTCTACACTCTCAAACCTCAATTCACATGATTAATATTGTTATTTATTTCTGTACAGCCTATAAACTCATATACGAACAAAATATTTTTCACTTTTGACCTTATTACTATAATCTTATTTTATAAGTGGACATGCATTTAAATATACCACCATGTTCTACAGTGTTTCTGTGCTCACAATTACTTCTGGCACCCCACTCCTTCTTTATGGATTCACGTTTATTGCTTAAGTACACTATTTTGTATATTTCATCTATCTTGCTGTAATAATCTTTATTTTTATATATTTACTTACTAATTTGTAGGGACAGGGTCTCACTCTGTCACCCAGGCCGGAGTGCAGTACGGCAATCATTGCTCACTGCAGCCTTGAACTCCTGGGTCCCAGAGATCCTGTCACCTCAGCCTCCTGAGTAGCTGGGACTAGAGGCGCATGTCACCATACCCAGCTATTTTTTTTTTTTTTAATGGAAAAGACAGAATCTCGCTATGTTGCCAGGCTGGTCTCGAATACATGACCTTAAGCAGTCCTCCCACCTCAGACTTCCAAAGCTCTGGGATTACAGGCATGAGCCACTATACCTCTCATTTAAATAATAACAAGTATTTGTACACTGCAAATGTTTTCATTTTGTCCACATTCTTAAATATTCATTTATCAGCAGGAATTTTAAATGAAAATATATCCTTGGAGTTTTAAAACTTGATTCCATTGTCTTATTTCTTCTTTTATTTACCATGGAAGCCTATCAGATTGTTTGTTCTTTATCAGTACTCTGAATTTTCTCTGTTGTGTTTCAGGATTTTCTTTTGAGGTTTTACAGTTTCATGACAACATTTCTCCACATATTTATAAAACCAATTTATATTATTCAACCATCTCAATTTGAGAGTTTCTTCATTTCTGGAAAATTGTCAGTATTAGAGTTTTAAACATTAACTCCACTATTCCCTCCATAAACTTCTGGAACTCCAGCTAAAGGTAATTGGACCGTCTCATTTTCTATTTTTTATCTATTTTTTCTTTTCTATATTTCATCTCATTATGTCTCAGTGCTGATTCCTGAAAGGTTTACTCAATCTATCTTCCATTTCACTGATTCTCCTTTCAGTTTTGCCTCGTTTATTTAATCAACCCCCCCAAAAATTTCAAATTACTATATTTTAGGCTATTTTTTACATTAGCTTGTTCCATTTTATAAGCTCATGTTCTTTCATCATGTTCACTATTTCCCCTTTTATCTTTTTGGGCTGCTTTTAAACATACTTAGTTGGATTCATTTCTTCTCTTAGCTCTTGCTTCTTAGTTATGCAGTCACCAGTGGGGAGGGGAATGTAGGCTGATTTTCTTGGAACTATCTCAAATATTGCATCATCCTTCTCTATGACCTTGTTTCCCATTATAGGTTCTCCTTGAGTTTCTTTCTCTGGGTCATCGAGACCTCTCTGGATACTGGTGTATTGATTGCCTTTGCTCAAACCCTACTGTGGACCCTGTCACTCAGTGAATGTAAAGCCGAGTCCAGCAACCTGATGTTTCACAGGTCTGAGGTCATAGATGACTCTGGTTACAGCTCTGAATAGGAGTGGTCAGTTTGCTCTTTGCTATGACTGAGGTTGAAGGACAGATAGTGTAGTCCCTTGTCAAGAACAAGCAGCAATTTCCCAGCTTCTGGGTTCATGTAGGAGCTCAGTTTCTACTCCTTGCTCTGCATGACTCCTACAAACTTGCTTCCCGATCCCATACAGTGTCAAAAGCCAGCCACTGCCCTGGGGCCAGCTCAATTTATCCTCTGCTTCCATCTAGATGCTTGCACCTTTGAAAGCATTTTACATATTTCATTCAGAATATAAGAAGGTGATTGCAATATAAGAAGGTAATTTGTTACATTCAATCCACCAATTTGACTAGAAGTCAAGAGCTACTTTAAAACGAATATTCCATTTTGTTTTAAATCTTGAAACATCTCTGATGTCTGAACTTAGTTGATCCTGGAATACAGACATATCTGTGAGTAGAATTAAGCAACCCTTTGTGCTCAGATGTCTGTCTGTTCCCATCTACTTGTATGGGGTGAAGGAGCCTCCTGGGGAAAGAGTTCAAAAGTGTTCAATGGCACCATTTAGGTCCTTAGATATAAAGCTGAAGCGCAGCAATAGGTATGTCAAAAACTAAACTGTGGTGTGGATTTTAGGGACCCAGACTGGACCAGCAACTTTGTGGCAAATATAGCACTGAGAAGCAAAATGATGTATAAATTAAAAGAAACATAAATCTCTTGGGTCAAGCAACTGTAAAGCAAAGCCCCTCTGTGAGGGTAGACATCAGAGGAGTAGATTCTATTTCCCCATAAGCAAAGGCAAGGTAATAGCAGAGATTATCCAGGCAATAGAGGGAATGGAGCATCTAGATTGGCAAGTTCCATGTCACAGGCAACAACACCTACAAAGTTGCTGTGTGACTGGCATCTGGCATGCATTAGGCCCTCACTTGTTTGCTGCTGGCCAACTGAAAAGAGACCAAGGGCATTAGGCTGAGTGGGGCACCAGGGATGCAACTTGTGACAGAGACAGAGAGAAACAGTGAAAATGACCCCTGGGAGGTTGAGAGCAAGTGAAATGGAACCAAGTGACAGTAGAGACAGCCGCATGTTGACTTGAGAGCCTGTGGAGACATCCTGACTACATGAATCCTACTGTTGTGTGAAAGGGAACTTCTTAACAAGGCAAATTGAATTCCGAATGTCAAAGTGCCTCAATGGTACCAGAGATGAAGGGAGGCCTGTGTCACTTGTGTGATGGAAGTTTTTGGTAAAATAAAGAGTTTCCCAATTCTTAGAGGAAACCGTGACCAACAAAAGCTGAAACAATAACAACTCTATGGGAAGGTTTCAGAAAATTAGGTACTTCCACATTATTCTACTTCATTGTCATAGTAACTATGTGAGAAAGGCACTGTTAGCCTTTGTTTTTACAAATGAGGGAATAAAAACTTGAAGCTAAGTGACTGAACTAAGATCACAGTTTTAGAAGGGGTCAGAATGTAAATTCATAGCTACCTTGTTCCAGAGAAAACGTTCCTTTAACTATAGTTTGCTGCACCATTTCCCCCAGACCGTATCTATTAATATATGATACTCACACACACATTTTCCTGTTTATTGTGATTGGCTTTAGCTTCTGAAGTATCAGTGAGTCGGAAGTACGTACCAGCGTACATTGTTTTATTGCACTTGGCTTTATTGTGCTTTGCAGACACTGCATTCTTTCCAAATTGAAAGTTTGTGGCAATCCTTCATCAAGCAAGTCTACAGGCACCATTTTCCCCACACCATGTGTTCACTTTGTGGCTCTGTGTCACATTTTGGTAATTCTTGCAATATTTCAAGTTTTATTATTATTCTATCTGTTGTGGTGATCTGTAATCAGTGACCTTTAATGTGACTATTGTAACTGTTTGGGCGGCACCATAAGCCACAGCCATATAAGATGACAAACTTAATTGATAAATGTGTGTGTTCTGATTTCTCCACCAACTTGCTGTTCCCCCACCTCTCTCTCAACGCGAACTTCCCTATTCCCTGAAACACACAATATTGAAATTAGATCAATTAATAACCCTACAATGGCATCTAAGTGTTCAGGAAGGAAAAGTCGCACGTCTCTCACTTTAAATCAGAAAGCTAGAAACAATTAAGCTTAGTAAGGAAGACATGCCGAATGTCCAGATAGGCCAAAAGCAAGGCTTCTGTGCCAAACAGCTAAGTTGTGAATGCAAAGGAAGAGTTATTGAAGAAAATTAAAAATGCTACTTCAGTGAACACATGAATGTAAGAAATCAAAACAGCCTTATTGCTGATGGGGGAAACGTTTTAGTGAGCAAGACAGAAGATCAAACCATCTATGACATTCCCTTAAGCCAAAGCCTAGCCCATGCAAGGCCTTCACTCTCTTCAATTCTATGAAGCCTGGCAAAGATGAGGAAGCTGCAGAAGATAAGTTGGAAGATAGCAAAGGTTGGCTTACAAGGTTTAAGGAAAGAAGCCATCTCCATAACACAAAAGTGCAAGGGGAAGCAGAGAGTGCTGATGTAGAAGCTGCAGCAAGTTATCCAGAAAATCCAGCAAAGATCATTGCAGAAGGCGGCTACACTCAACAACAGATTTTCAATGTAAACAAAATAGCCTTCTCTTGGAAGAAGATACCATGTAGGACTTTCATAGCTGGAGAGGGGAAGTCAATGTCTGGCTTCAAAGCTTCAAAGGACATTCTGGCTCTCTTGTTAGGGGCTAGTGCTGCTGGTGACTTTAAGTTGAAGGCAATGATCATTTGCCATTCCTAAGGCCCTTTAGAATTATGCTAAATATACTCTGCCTATGCTATATAAATGGAACCACAAGCCTAGATAACAACACATCTGTGTGTGACATGATTTACTGAATATTTTAAGCCCACTGTTGAGACCTATTGCTCAGATAAAAGATTCTTTCAATATATTACCGCTCATTGACAATGTACCTGGTCATCCAAGAGCTCTAATAAATGTATACAGGAGAGTAACGTTGTTTTCATGCCTGCTAACACAACATCCATTCTGCAGCCCACGGATCAAGAAGAAATTTTGACTTTTAAGTCTTCTTATTTCAGAAATAAGTGTCAGGTTACAGCTGCCATAGATTGTGATTCCTCTGATGGAAGTGGGCAATGTAAATTGAAAACCTTATGGAAAGGATTCTCCATTCTAGATCTTGTTAAGAACATTCGTGATTCATGGGAGGAGATCAAAATACCAAGATTAACAGGAGTTTGGAAGAAGTTGATTGCAAACTTCATGGAGGACTTTAAGGGGTTTAAAACTTCACTGGAGGAAACCACTGCAGATACGGTGCAAATAGCAAGAGGAGTGGAATTAGAAATGGAGCCCGAAGATGGGACTGAATTGCTGCAATCTCATGATCAAACTTGAACAGATGAGGAGTTACTTCTTGTGGATGAGCAAATAAAGTGGTTTCTTGATGAAATCTACTCCTAGTAAAGATGATGTGAACATTGTTTAAATGACAACAAAGGATTTCGAATATTACATAAACTTAGTTGATAAAGCAGTGGCAGGGTTTGAGAGGACTGACTCTAGTTTTCAATAAATTCTACTGTGGAAAGAATGCTATAAAACAGCATCACATGCTACAGAAAAATCTCTTGTGAAAGGAAGAGTCAATCAATGTGGCAAACTTCATTATTGTCTTATTTTTAGAAGTTGTCACAGCCACCCCAACCTTCAGCAACCAACACCCTGATCAGTCAACAGCCATCCACTTGGAGACAAGATTCTCCAACAGTAAAAAGATAATCATTAGGACTTTTAGAAATAAAGTCTTTTTAATTAGATTGTGTACATTGTTTTACACATACTGCTATTGCATACTTACTAGACTACAGTATAGTATAGTCTGTTAAACATAACTTTTATGTGCAGTGGGAAACCAAAAAATTTGTGACTCACTCTATTGCAATATTCACTTATTGCAGTGCCCTGGAGCCAAGCCTGCAATATCAGCGTGGTATGTCTGTATTAACATATTACAATCACTTTCATCCTATATTTTTATGATGTGAATAGAAATATGCAATGAAGTTGGCATTTTCTACGTAGCAAGTTTTAATTTAGGGGATATGGCATGCTGTAGCCCTCATTATACTATAAGGTAATTAGTTTTTTTGCCTTTTATTTCTCGTCCTTTCTCTAAGACCTACCTCCCATGAGTTCTTCGAGGGTGAGAACTGTGTGTCTCATTCCCTTTTTGTCTCTAGCACCTTGAAGCTGCCTCCACAGAGTGTGAACCCAAAATACGTTATGAATCAATGAATGATCAGGGTGATGATTTGTGTAATGCAATAATTACTAAAGGGAATTTTTAGAGCATCTAATTTATATCCTAGTTATAAATTAAATGCTGGGAGTTATGGTATTCGTTTGCTTATGGCAAGATTTTTCAAATGCTTTCATAGTTAATGCATTTTGCATATATGTGTCTGATGATGAAGGTAATGACTCTTTTATCACTTTATCTTTGAAAGACAGTTTTTGATCTGAAAGGAGCTTTCTCTGTAAGCTGGTCAATTTAGTCCTTTCACCAGCGATAAAATTTTGACGTAGAAAATTTCAGAGGGTTTAAATGACCTGCTTAGTTGTACTGGAAGAGATAAGAAGAGAGTTAGGGTGAGAGTCTCACAGTTCCCAGTGTGGAGATCATTTTACTCTCACAGACTGTCTCTCGATCCTGAACCCTCTAGTATTAGCCATTCCCAAAAGAAAACTCATCTGTCCCTTCCACAAAGTGAAACGTTTGTTAGATTCAATTAAATATCCCAGGCACCCACACACAGGAAAACCAAGTTCTGTCAGCAGGGATTTAACTTGCTTTTAAGTTGCTAAAAGAAAGTCAGAACCATTTGCACACGTGAACACACACACACAGTCACACACAGCAGGCCAATATTTAGCTGCTGAAGTTTTGTGATTGTGGAAATGTTCTAGCAGCAGAAGCTTCACTTTTGAGCAACAAAAGATTTTTTTCCCTGCACATTCCCTGATATAGTGACAAGAGGGCCAAGCATGATGTATTAGTCCAGTCTCATATTGCTATAAATATACTACCCGATACTGGGTAATTTATAAAGGAAAGAGGTTTAATTGACTCATAGTTCTGCATGGCTGGGGAGGGAGGCCTCAGGAAACTTACAGTCATGGCAGAATGGGAAGTAGGCACATCTTACATGGTGGCAGGTAAGAGAGAGCATGTGAAAGTGCAGAAAAAACTACCGTTTATCATTTATAAAACCATCAGATCTCTTGAGAATTCACTCACTATCACAAGAACAGCATGGGGGAAACCACTCCCATAATCCAATCACTTCTCACCAGGTCTCTCCCTCAACACCTGAGGATTACAATTCAAGATGTGACTTGGGTGGGGACACAAAGCCTAACCATATCACATGGGGACCATCAATCTATGTGCCAGTCCCCTGGACAGCTCAAATTCTGGTGACAGAGTCCTCCCAGCAGAAGTAGCACACATACCTGCTCACCACTCTGCACATGTAGCTGGACATAGGCAGCCACCACAGGCTCCTTTCCAATCACACACCTGCCCCTTTGGCCTGTGGCCTCACAGTCCCTGCACAAGAAGATAGGAACTTGGTGCACTAGCTACTCCAGACTGCCTCATCCCAGCCTAGGGTGCAGGGTCAGAACTGGGTAAGACCAAGTCTATAACCAAACTGATCTTTACAGAGAATTGGCCTCTGCAGAATATAGAAACAGGCATCAGTCAGTTCCTGCCGGATGACAGCCAGAGAAAGAACCACTATCAGAGGCTCATCACAAGTTAATCTACTTCTTGATCAATCCGTAACTTCTTCCTTTGTACAGTTTCATTATTATTTCGCTTTTCATGAAATATTTTAAATAAAATCTTAGCAAGTTTGCATTAAACTTGAATAATAGCAAGATATATTTCCATTAAATCTCATTTGATTGATATTCACAGTTGCAACTCACTAACTCATTTAGTGTGTGTTATTAAGAATGTAGAACCAATAATATCTGGTTTGCCCAAGTTTCATAACATTAAAACTAGAAATCAATCATTTTGCTTCCGTGGCGTCAAGATCTAGGCTAAGAACAGTTTCTACAGTGGAAAGTACACTAATCAGGAGAATAGGCTAATTTTCCTTTCTGCCACCCAAGCATACTCAAATAGAATAAAGTTTCACTTAAGGACTGGAATATAACTTCAATAGAAACAACTTTGCTTATCAGGCAGGTTCAGGTAAGTAATGCACATCCTCTGCATCAAGGCTAGTAAAATGGTGGGAAAGAGGCCAGCAGGTGGTGGGGAAGTTGTCTGGGTGGACTCTGTAGGAAGAGAAGCCACAGAGACTGGATATACATACACCTCTGAGATGAACCTAAATCTCTCCAGTGAGGAGAAAAGAACAAAGCCTCTACCTTTATGAAAGCTGCAACAAAGACAAAAATGTCAGAGAAGTGTTTTGTGGATTTCCAAACCAAGGTCAGGAGCAATTCAAACTGTGATCCAGATAGCTGAATAACTAATAGTACTGATGTTTATCAATACCCTCTAACTCACTGACATTTACAAGAAATGAACATGCAGAGAGGGAGCGTGCTCTGAAAAAAGTTTATTGAGGTGTATGCTAATGGAGCATCTAATCACATCATCTGTCCATCAACAAGTGCCCCATTAGCTCCCGCACAAAGACGTGGGAAGAAAGAGAAGCCAGGAGAGCTGAGGCCACGCTGATATAAGGATGCCATGAGAACAGAAGGGATGTTCATGAAATACGGCAGCACCTCGATAGACATAGAAATTGAGTTCCATGAATAGAGCAGATGCACTATTAGCACTCACGAGGCAGAACGCTCATAAGAATAGAGGGGAATAAGAAAGTAAGATGAGGAAAATATGTGTTTGCATATACAGATACATTCGAGATCACATTTTTGCAAAAACAGATGTTAATTTTAAAATTGCACCTGCACTTGAATGCACATATCAGTGTGTATTGGTAAATAGACATAAGTCCTTGGAGAAAAGAGAGAAGGATGCAAACCAGACAGCTAACATGGGTTCCCAGGGAATGGTGGAGGAGAGGGAAGGGATGCATGCACACACACACGCATGCACACACTCTGACATAGTGCACAAACATGCACACGCATGCACACGTGTACATGCACACTCACATTCACACATTATACCACTCGAAATAAAATTGCTTGCATGGTGTGAATTATAGATGTGCATGTATATGCATAAAGCAAAGCATGGAGAAATAATAACTAATAATTGCTAATGACAGTTATCTTAGGGGTGGAATATCAGATGATTTCACTTTCTTTCAAATACATTTTCAACACTGTTTGACTATTTCATAGTGCACAAGTGATACATGAATAACCACATATTATTTGTATAATTAGGAAAAAAACAAGTGTTTTCATTGTGAAAAAGTCTTTCCCTGCATTGCCATGAATTCACAGCACTACGGAGGCAGCTGCCAAACATAACCTGGAGCTGGGTTACTCTTTTTTACCAACTACCCCCACAGTCTCACAACATGAATTACTTCCGTCCATCTCACTCCCCAAAGAAATCACCAATCTTATCAGTATCAAAGTTCACCTGCAATCATGAAATTCATTTTATTTTAAAGCAAAAGTTCAGAATCAACCTGAGTAAATATAATTACACATGATACTGTTTCTCACTCAGCATAATAATCAGGGTCATTTCAAAAGGTTTCTTCTCCCCTTCCTTTCCCCCTCCCTCCTCACCCTCACTTCCACTCTCATCTTCCTTTTAATTTCCTTCCTGGCATTGTGAACCCTGGGAGTACTATTCCGACCAACAGAAATATCTTAGACTCCCAGCTCTGGTTTTCAATGCAGTCTTCATCTTTGTGGCATTTCTGACTTTTAAAGCAATTCTCTGTGTTCTCCTATTCAGCTCCTTTGCTGGGCTTAATCTGCGCACCTGCGCCTTGGGGACTGTTGCGGGCCAAATTGTGTCCCCTCAAAATTCTTATATTGAAGCCCTCACTCCTAGCACCTCAGAGTTGGACTGTATTTGGAAACAGGATTTTTGTAAGGTGATTTGGTTAAACATAAGGCAGTTAGAGTAGGCCCTAATCTAATCTGACTGATGTCCTTATAAGAAGAGGAAATGTGGGCACACAGAGAGACAACAGGGATGCACTGACAAATGAAAGACCACATGACAACACAGCAAGAAAGTGGTGGCCATCAGCAAGCCAAGAGAGGCCACAGGAACCAGTAAACCTGCTGACTCCTTAATGTCAGACTTTCAGCCTCCAGAACTGTGAGAAAGAGTTTCCGTTGTTTACGCCTCGCAGCCGGTGGGATTTTATTATTGCAGCCTGAGCTGCAACCTAGGAGTGATCCTTGATTCTCTTCCCCGCTCCACCCCACAGCGGGTCACAGCAAATTTTATCAGCTCCACCTCCTAGGTAGATCCTAAACCATATCTCTCGTCAAAACTCCACAGCGATCACCTTAATCCAAGCCACCGACCCCTATCTCCTACTCCACAGCAATGCCTGCCAGCCCATCTCCCTGTTCCCAGCCCTGACCCCTACAGCTAATCAGAGAGAGGCTTTCAATCATAAATCAGGCACGATGCTCCAGTGGCCTCTAATTTCACTTAGGATAAACTCTCACCTCCTTCAGGTGTCCTGGGGCCTATGTGCTCTGGTCCTACCGTCTCCCCGACCGCCACACTCAGCCACATCAGCCATTACCCTTAGTCAAGAACCCTAAATTATTCCTGCTTCAGGGCTTTGGACTGTCTGTGCCCTCTGCCTGGAGCCCTTGTCCCCACTCTGCCATGGATGGCTCCTTCCTCTTTACTGGGTCTCAGTCTGAAGGGGCTCCCTGTTCTACCCATTACCTTCTACTCTATTGCCTTATTTTATTTTCTTCAAGCACTGAATTCTGCATAAATGGTGTTATTTTTTGGTTTGTATATTTGTTTATATTGTTGCCTTCTGCCACTAGAATGCAACCTCTGTGAGGGCTCCATCCTGTCGACTGTATGGGGCATCCTAGCTCCAGCAGGTGCTGGCATTTCATACGTGTTGTTCAGCAGATGCCTTCGTGAGCCTGCAAAGCACCTGTAACCCTACTCCTAACCTAGGAGGTGTGCAGCGATTGTTCAGAGCTAACCGATGAATAAATCCATGTTTTGAATATATGAAAAAATATGCCTTTAGTGCAGATGAATAGGAGTACACTAACTGAATGTTTCCTTAAAGAGATCATTTATCTTTCATTCCCACTCTTGCTTAATCTAAATTTTAAATTACTGATCAGTTGCAATCAGTTTGGATTTACGCTCATGAGCATGATTACAACAAGGTTTGGGTTTTTTTAAAAGACATTGTCAAAAATATTTCTAGGTCTCCTCCTTTAAGGAACTTTAGGTCTTATACAAAAAGTTTCTCAAAAATATAGCGCTAGGAATCATGTTTATAAAATTATTTTGTTAATTAATAACACATTTTTATACTAATCAAATATACAAAATACAAAATGTAAACACAACATGATCACTGCTAAAACTCTTACAGCAGTAGTAGACACCAAGACGATCCAGGTGATGACATGCTTAGATGAAAATAAATGTAACTTCCAGGTCTCTTGCTGCAAGGGGCAATACAGCTTCCTTAATGAGATGTCAGTGAAGCTTCTGGGAAGGCGATAATTTTCCCAATGAAAACACACCAATGCATCTGGTTCATCATAAAGATTCACTGTGTGCTCGGAGGTGGTACCACCTTTGGATAAGGCTTTTGCATGAAGCCACCTTTGCATAAGGCTTTTTGAACTTTGAGTTCAAAAAAGTTCTTTCTGCAAAGAACAGAGCAGAAAAATAAAACTGTTTGTGGGCTGGGCGCGGTGGCTCACACCTGTAATCCCAGCACTTTGGAAGACTGAGGTGGGCGGATCACGAGGTCAGGAAATCAAGACCATCCTGGCTAACACGGTGAAACCCTATCTCTATTAAAAATACAAAAAGTGGCCTGGCGCGGTGGCTCACGCCTGTAATCCCAGCACTTTGGGAGGCCGAGGCGGGCGGATCACGAGGTCAGGAGATCGAGACCATCCTGGCTAACACGGTGAAACCCCGTCCCTATTAAAAATGCAAAAAATTAGCCGGGCGAGGTGGCGGGCGCCTGTAGTCCCAGCTATTCGGGAGGCTGAGGCAGGAGAATGGTGTGAACCCGGGAGGCGGAGCTTGCAGTGAGCCGAGATCGGGCCACTGCACTCCAGCCTGGGCAACTAAGCGAGACTCTGTCTCAAAAAAAAAAAAAAAAATACAAAAAGTACAAAAAAATGCAAAAGAATTAGCCAGACCTAGTGGCTAACTCCGTCTCAAAAAGATAAAACAAAACAAAACAAAAAACTGTTTTCTTAGTGGCAACTGTGCATAGCTACTCCATCCTGGGGTTCCAGGCTCTAGATGTATGAGGGGAAAAAATAGCTCCCCATTTGGCTAAGCATCTGTAACAATGATTCATTTATGTGCAACTGAAAACAACCCTAAACTGATATAACACAATGTCCACAGAAATGATAACGTTCATTTATTTAGCCCACAAATATTTGTTCAGTGTCTGCTTTGTGTCAGACACTATGCCAGAAGCTCTGTAAACACAGAACAAGACACATGGCTCCCACATCCTGGAACTCACATTAAGAGTAGGAGGACCAGGTCATTTACCCATGAATTCAAAAAGGTCAACTCTTGGTACATTCATTTCTGTATTTTTCTTTCTTTCCAGTAGTTTCTACTTTCTTCATTAGTCAGGGGCATTGCATTATAGCAGGAATGCAAAGGACAAGAAACAGTTAATATCCTGATTTTAAACTTCCAAATATGGATCTCGATCATAGGGTAAAGGGTGGGATGATCCAAATGATAAAAAATGATTTAAAAAAAAAATGAAGAGATACTGTGAGCCATAAAAAGTAATGTAAACAGAGTGGAGAAAGAGGCAAGAGCTTCCCTCTCCCAAGAAAACAAGAGGAGGGCTTTATAGGGTAGGTGGTGAGAGAGAAGGTTGCAGGAGCAATATGGGCAGATGTTAGGGGCTGAAACAAGCAGACAGATCCTGGGGGAAGGAGGGAGAGGGGAAGGAACCAGCGCTGAGAGATGACATGACCTCCAGTTCCAGGGAGGAAAAGGAAATCAAGCTGAGGCATGCTGACCGCCCCCTATTTGGGGAAGCTCATCAATCAAAGGCAGACTCACGCGTTCTTCTCATCCCTGCAGGAGGAAGGCTTGCTAACAACAGCTGCCTGCACTTCCCCTGTGGATCATCCAGCAACACACGCATAAGCTTCCTGCAAGGGTTGTCCACTGAGCAAGCCCAGGGGCATCATTCACACACACTGTGTTGGGCGTGGTGTCTCCTGTAAGTGTGCAACACGGTGCCCCTGTTCATGAGGATAGCCCCTTCGTGATAGGCAAGAACAAAAAGTACCCCTCATTAAAACAAAAACAAAAAACAGTGTAGGGCCTGGATTAGCAAAGGGGCAGACAGGTGTAGAAAAAGAAGGCTGTAAATATTGGAATGAGGGAGAGGCTGACTTAAAGTAGTGTGTAATTCCATGTCTTCTGGCATAAACTTTCAACGACAACTCTGAGGTGACAGAGGTCATCAGCCCTCTGGCCTCTATTCCACTGTCCCTTCCATGGACATGCAACTTGTTTTTTTAACTACTCACTTCAGCTAACCTTCTAAGACCCCATATTCCACCATGCACTCCAGCAACCTGGCAAGAAATTAGAGAATCTTTTTAAAAAAAGTACTGGGATCCTGATGATAGCAAGGCCAGGCCCAGCATTGGCACATCGCAGAAGGTGTAAACTGGAACAGTGGTTTGAGAGATTCATACCCCACAGGAAGAATTTCCAGGACTTCATTAAGAGCACTTGATCATCAAACCCTAGGAGACTCTTCCCCTGACCCTTCTTAAGGGAAAGGCTTTCTCGGGGAAGGGTGCCTGCTCTGCTTTGTCCATAGGAAGAGTCACAGGCAGTGAGTCAGCCATGGTCTGCGGATCCTTCCAGGCTCTCCTTCCTTCCCCTTTGTGTGTTTCTCCATCACTGAACTTCTCAGAACCTTAGTGTCCATCTTAGCTTATGCCTGTTATCTCAACACATGGATTTTTGGTTTTGAACCACTTGCCTCAACTGAGACCTTACTGTATGTACCTTCAGCACCCTCCTTTAGAATTCTCACCCTGATTCCATACATCAACATGGTGAAGCAGCCCACCCTGTACTGCAGGATATTACAAAGAACGCCTCGTGTTCATCTGAACAAACCCTGTTTGGAGAGGGACGTTGATATCACTTATATAATAAGAACAATACAATTATCTACACCAACCCATTTCTCCCAAACTAATTTTACACTGATTTAGGTTATCATTTGATTTGCAGTTGTCTTTGCCCTAGGTCTGTTGGCTCCATGAAGAATGCAACTTTTTGCCCACCAGCGTATCCCTAGTATCTGCTATGTAGCATAGCCTCAATTGAATATTGATCCTCAAATTCACTTCCGTCCTGTTTTACATGCCAACAAAACACTGATTATTTCTAACAGGCTCATCCAGAATGACAGCTCATATTATGTTCAAGTACTTAGGTAATATTAGTAGTATGCAATGTTTAGTTTGTGTAATTTTCTTAGAAAGATCATTGAAGTCCTCTAAAATAGCCCACACATAGCTTTCTTTTTTCTGGACATAATGATTAAAAAAAAAAAAGCAAAGGGTAAAACTCTCTATCTTTTCACTGCAGGGCATTCTCAGGGCTAACCTGCAGCCCAGATATCCCATTATCACCTTACAATTTTAACCTGTACAAGAGGGCTCTGAATCCCGTAACAAGGAAGCTCTTTCTAAGCCAGGTTTTCTCAATCACATCCCTGTTGACATTTTGGACTGAACAGTTATTTGTGATAGGGACTTTCCTGTGTTGTAGGATGTTTAGCGGCACCCCTGGACTCTCTCCACTAGATGTCAGTGGTAGCCCTTCTCCCAGTTGACAATCAAAAAATGTTTCCGGATGTTGTCAGATGTCCCCTGAGTGGGGCAGGGGGCAAAGCTAAGAACCACTGCTCTGACCCAGGAAGACTGGTGGGATCCCATGGCTAGCACACACTGGGTGGTCAATAAGGCCTTTACTTGGAAGGACTTCTAGGAGAGCAGTTGGCTTTCAGTTTTCACCATCATCATCATCATTCACCTTGATGACACTGTCCCCAGAGATCCTTCCATAACAAGGGATCTCATCTTCCCATTCACCTGCTTGGGAAGATTGTGCTGCTTCTTGTCACACTCACAAGAAAGTAACTTCTCAACTCAGGGTTTCATTATTTCAAATCATATACTTTGGGGAGAAGAAAGACGTTATTCTATCTAAGAGACATTTTTGCATACAAGAAAATTACCTAGGGCATTGTTTTCTCAAGTGAAGGTGAATAGTTGAAAGGAAGAGAAGGGATAAGACCAATGATTTAGAGAGAGTGGATGTCTTCTCCTGTTTAGCAGTGAAGAGTACAGATTCATCTCTTCCACAGATACTAGTTCAAAGAACCATCAATTTAGTGGACTATATATACTATAATATATGTATAATATATGTAACATGATATATGTATTATGTAACGTGTATTCCAGTATATATGACAATAAAGTTTCATTATTTCAGCGACTTATAGAAGAATGTTTATCATAGTGCATCCTAGCAGCACTTCTATTGCTGCCTTTTGAATTAGACAAAGTAAATGAAAATTATTTATGCAAAATTTTTAAAGTCTAAAAATTAAATAAGTTTGGGAAATCAAATCAAAACCAAACTTTCATATCCATATGTATTTGTCTCAAGAATTTCTAAACCTTTAAGTGAGGGCAGTTTTAGAACTGCTGATTAAGTCACTTGTGGAGGCCATTGTTTCACAGATGAGGGTTTTTATTTGTTTGTTTTTGCTTTTTATTTGTGGGGGAGCAGTCCATGGGTTTTTTGAAAGAACAGTAATTTATTTTGAATGTGGAACAACTTATGAATTTGCTATGAAAATGGCTATAAGTAGGGGAAGATATATACGTCCATGAAATTAAAATAAGTAGTTATCAATCTTACTTAGTTTGGCCAGTAATTCAGGTGGGATAATGGTAGGGTTGTTTTGCTCAACCTTCAGTACAAAGAAAGACTAAGAGAAAAGCTACTATGTTTCAAGCACTGTGCTTGTTTTTATCTGTTTGTTTGTTCTGTTCTGTTCTGTTTGTTTGTTTGTTTTAAGGCTGTCATGTATTGAGTCTTCACAATTCTAAGAGACAGAAGTCACAATTTTCAAATTGCCCATTTTACAGATGAGAAAGTCAAGACCCTGAAACATTGACTCCCTAGCTATGGAGATAACATAAGCCAAATAGTTGAGCTCCAGAGTTCCCGGCCCAGCTGTGATATTAAACCACCTTCTATGGCTCTCTGAGACACTGGCTTAGTGCGTGTTTATCAGTAAGTGAGGATTTGTGACGTTAATGACAGGCAGAGTGAGTGAGACTAGCACCATATTATTCATTCTTCCTCCTGCCGCCATTTGTCCATTGTCAATATAACAGTATTTGGAGAAAACCAATCTCGGATAATGGAACATACAAACAACCTTTCCTCTAAATTGATAGTTTCTAGAGCCAGCAGCTGTGAAAGAGATGAATCTATACTTTCACTGTCATCCAGGAGAAAACACACTCTCTCTAAATCCTTGGTCTTGTGTACTTACTTCCCTTTCTTCAAGAGTTCACCTTCACTTGAGAAAACCATGCCTTGGGCAATTTGCCTTTTTGCAAATAGTCATCTTTCTGCAAGATTAACTTCTTCTTCCCCCAAAAGTATATGATTCTAATGACCCAAAATGGCCTTTGCTTTTTAGAATAGACTTTTCTTTTCTTTTTTTTATCCAAAAACAGATATAATTTAAAAAGATTAATGCTGGCTTCTGCACTCTCTTTCTGTGGAGAATAAAAAAAAATCTGTCCATTCTCTAAATGTTTTCAGGGTAGAGTCTAAATTCCCTTTAAAGGAGAAATTCAAATTCCCTTATTACCATAGGAGAGATTTTATTTGAAGTCGGTATTGGGATATTTACCTCGAACAACAACAACAATAATCCAATTCCTCTGAACTTAGGGATTAAGGTTTCCTGTCACATTTGCAACAATGAACAAATCCTAGGAAATATGATTCCAAAATGAGCTACAATTTAAAATGCAATAATTATTTTTAAGTAGTATCTCACCCATCATTTATCTCTTCTAAAAAGAAAACTGGTTTTAAAAAGATGCAACATTGCCACCTAGTGCTCTGCATAGAATTATGAAATCATTATTAGAAAGATGGCAGTAGAATTAATTTTACCTTTAATCCTACCCTAACCCGAGTACAATGAATACATCTGTGCATAAATAGGAAAAATTTCACCACATAGCAAGTTCATCCCACAGTGCCTATAGCATAAAGGTGTAGGTAGGATTTAATAAACCAATACATTTAAGTCATTCCATACTGTGTATTGAATGTTTACAGACATGTCTGCAAATTTTTAAATGTACTTATTCTCTCCCTACTTGAATTTCTACTTATATTCCCTCTACGAATACTCCATTCTGCCTATGACCACCAGGTAGAATGTAAAATTATGCAATTGAGAATTACAAGAATCTTTAAAGAGCATCTCATCCAGTTTATGCTTTTTATAGAGGAGGCCGCCGAGCCCCAGAGATGAAGTAGCAGCCGAATCCACACCTCCAGGGAATAGTAGAATTGGGACCCGAAGCCTGTCTCAAGAGTGCCCATTAAATGAACTTTCACGTGCTCCCCTACGTCCCATTTTTATTATGGCTGACCAATGTCTTGTGGAGTCAACTGTAAATTCCATCACCTGGCTTCCAAAGCCCATATCTTCAACCTTCATACTTCACAGATTCAAAACACTGCAGGAGACAAACGGGCACATGTGGCAGAAGCCATGGGTACAACACATTAGGAAGTGACAGGGACTCTATTTAACTGACTTGACCTACCTAAAGCATTTGTCACAGTGTTTGCCATTTACTTTTAACTACTTCAGAACAGTTAGTATAATCTTAGGTGTGTTCACTCAAGCTAACTAGTTGCTGAAGATAAAAATGTGCAGATCCAGGACAACCCACTGGTTTCCTGATTGGCAGCACAGTGGATTCTACAGGAACTCCTGTTATTCACATCACTTTTTTTTTTTTTTTTTTTTTGAGACAGAGTCTTGCTCTGTCGCCCAGGCTGGAGTGCAGTGGCGCGATCTTGGCTCACTGCAACCTTCGCCTCCTGGGTTCAAGCTATTCTCCTGCCTCAGCCTCCTGAGTAGCTGGGACTACAGGCACACGCCACCAGGCCTGGCTAATTTTTTTCTTTCTTTTTAGTAGAGACGGGGTTCATCATGTTGGCCAAGCTGGTCTCAAACTCCTGATCTCATGCTCCGCCCGCCTCGGCCTCCCAAAGTGCTGTGATTACAGTTATGAGCCACCGCACCCGGCCCACTTGAATCTTTTCTAATGATCCTACTGAGTATCAGGGAGAGGTTTTCACTGGAGAGGATAGTGACCTGTCACAGCATGGTGGAACATTGGGAAAGATAAATGTACTCAAGATATGTGGATTGGCTGAAATAAACTAGGCGCTGCCTGTCTTTGCATCCATGGAGTATATCCAGAGAGACCTGTATCAGTTACCCTTAGGATAACATCCCCTTTATCCCTAAGGAACCCTTGGTTCAGCCATCAGTTGCCTGATGCCAGCTATAAGGCTGGAGAATCCTGCTCTGTAATGTTGTTGTGCTAACCTAGTGTTGTGGACAAATCCTTCCGGCAAGTGGTGGCGTGAGCTCCAAAGACGGAATCCCCAGGCTTCATTGAGCCTATAAGACAAGCTATGTCAATGGTCTTGTGCCTGCTTGTTAAAGAATGGTTGTTCAGTTAATGCAGGTACGTGAGGCTGATTTTTTCTGAGGCTTGCTCTTGTTGACGCTTGGTAGTAAAGTGAGTATGAAGATTTAAGGGAGACGCTAACTCTCTTTACCCATCCCAAACTTCTTCATGGCTACTATACAGTCCAGAATGAGGGGCTTAAGAATTGTCAATGACCAGGTTAGCTTAGGTCCTTTCCAGGCAGAATTCAAAATTATATTTATGAAAAACATTGTGCCACTGTAGCAAATTGCATCCATGAAGCAAACACTCTAGTGCTATTGAAGCAGCTACATAATTGATAGGGCCCAGTGCAAAACAAGGATGTGAGTCCCCTTGTCCAAAAGTCATTAAGAATTTCAACATATAGCAGCAGCACATCAGTCAAGTCTCAGGCCCTTCTGAGCATGGGGCCCCATGCAACTCTAGGGGCGACATGCCCGTGAAACCAATCCTGACCACATGGAATACTTCTCCACCCCCACCCTAAACCTAACTCTCTAGGCCAGCCTCACATTTTCCCATTTGTTTCTTCAACAAACTCTTTTTGCAGACCAAGCTTTCTGGTACCCTGAGGATGCACGGGTGAAAGACACTGCCTCAGAGAGGCTTTATTATACACTCTCTGTGAATCTCTATGGCCACACCCATGCCTCTTCCTGGGACCTCCCACAGCATTATCCTCACTGGGATAGGTCTGAACATTTTATTGTATTATTGCTGCTCATCTCCACTCAATGTCTACTTTCCCCAACTGGATCATAAACCCCTTGAAGTCAAAGAGTATGAAACGTTATTTCTTTGCACTCTCTGTAGAGTCTACATTGAGCTACACATCTGAGGAATGTTTAGTAAATGATCCCCCAATTGGACAGGTAGAAACTGATAATACATCTCTTCAGACCTAACAAAGTCAGTTTAATGTTTTGCTCACTTGAGCAATGGCATCTGCCTTCTGTTTTGCCCACATGATTTCTGTTTTGCCACATGACTAATTTTATTTCCCTAGACAAGCAGTCAATCAATAAAAAAGTATTATGTACCTACTATGTGCTAGATATTGCACTATGTATTGGGAATACTATGTTAAACAAAACGGAGTCACTGCCCTCATGGAGCTCCCAGTTTAACCTTAAGCTCAGAACTTTGGCCAATAACTCTTTGAAGGTATGAGCCTTTTCACAGGTTTAAACATCAATACACCTTTTCCTACTTCCAAATTAATTTGATTCATAATAAATGCTGAGAGGAAAGATGAGTTTATTGTCAGAATTCTTGCCTTGTCTTCCTTCAACTGCACTCTATAAATCCAATGTTATTCTTTTTAAGATTTACTATCTCTTTGGTACCAACATCTCAAGTCACTTCTGAAATAATAAAGGGAATTAAATGTGTACCTACGTTAAGAACACTTATAAAAATGTGTACTAGTTTGCTAGGGCTTCCATAAAAAAGTACCAAAAACTGGATTTATTAGCTCAGTTCTGAAGGCAAGATGTCTGAGATCAAGGTGTCAACCGGTTTGGTTCCCTCTGAGGGCTGTGAGGAAGACACTGCTCCATTATCTCTTTACTAGCTCTTGGTGGTTTGCTGGCAAACTTTGGCATTTCTGAGCTTGTAGATGCATCAGTTCTATCTCTGCCTTCCTCCCTGTGTGTGTGCCTGTGTCCAAATTTCCCGTTTCTATAAGAATGCCGGTGATATTGGATTAGGGCCCACCCTATCCAGTTTGTCTTTATCTTAACTGATTATATCTGCAATGACTCTATTTCCAAATAAATTTCCATCCTGACATATAAGGGATTAGGACTTCAACATATGAATATTGGAAGGACACAACTCAACCCATAACATGTAGTGAGATTGACATGCTAAAGAACAGACTGCAAGAGGGAAGGGAGACACGTGATGATGGGTAGGAGAGTCCTTTGGAATGAGGACACAGTCCCTGATATAAGAAGTAACTCATCTGAGTGAGATATTATGATTCCACATGAGAACCCAAGACAAAGAAAAGGAAGATGAGGAAGGAGGAAGAAGGGGAGAAATTCAAAGAAGGGGGGAAGACAGTAAAAGAGGAAGAAGGGGAGAAAAAATTTGGATTAAAATTATAATTGAGCAGAAAGGACATATTTCCTTTCAGGAGTAGGAGAGGTTGAAGTGAAGATCTGAAATGCACTCCAGCAAAATTCTGGTTGGGTAACAGATACGTATATATTCACACACAGGGGCAACTCATAGTTGTGTAATAACTGATGAACAAATAGCTTCATAGAGCACCTTGGGCAGTGTAAAGAAGTTCCTAAACTGAGTGAAGGCCAATGAAATAAATGGTCAAGATCCACCGGGCATCCACAGCTCCACCCTACTCTTCTGGGACATATTTACATACTTTTTACTTGTATTGTTTTTATTCTTTCACCAAGAAAATAATATTGTAACTATAGTATTCTACTAAATACCACATTTTTTCCATGAAAACCCACACATACCTTTCTGGAGACGTTTGACCACATCTTCTTAGTTGCAAGAAATAAAATGCACCCTCACCTTCTCTCCACCCCAACACCTGAATACAGTGACTGCTATTCAGTCAGTTCAGTCGGTTCACTCAAATCTTACCTTCAAGAATCAGTGTGATGCATACCTTTTAACTAGGTTTCACTGGCTTTTAATGTCTTCGAGAGGGCTGGCCATCCCTGGCCTAGTTAGAGGAATTAGATATAAAAACAAATCATATTTTTTTCCAAAAAGCATAGTATTATATTACATAGGAAAAGGCAGCATTATATGATATTTACACTCTATTTTGCACGGGCTTCCCCTAGAAATTCATCTTAAATGCAAACAAATAATATTCTATTTGCCTAAAGCCACAGTCAAGGCCAGAATCAAACCAATCCCGGAACTCACTTCTTCCATGCCTCCTCTCTCATCCATATTCTTTGTCTCATCACCCTCAATCTTTATAGGGGCTTCCCTCTCCGTGTCATTCACCTGGAACTTACTTATCATCTTGCGTTGCTGTGTTTTCCCGTGTGAATGACTTATATCCACAACCAGCTTTTGAGGCTCTGAAGGCAAGGTTCATGTCTTCAATGGGATCTATGGGATCAACCTTCCCAAAGCACCACTTCTATGTGCTCCTCCTCTTCTCAGAAATGCCAGCTGTTCGGGCTTGGACACAGGGCAGGTAGCAACCTCTCCATGCAGCATTAATATCATTACTGATGATGAAGACACCAGCACACATTTGTGCTTCCCAGGGCCAGGCACCTTGCCGCATGGTACATAGGGCATTTCATCTCACAGTAACCCATGAGCCAGGTATTGTCATCAACACTCCACTTTACAGATTAAAGAATTAGGACTTGAGAGATGAAGTGACTGGCCTAAGGTCACACAGACGGCGAGAGTTGAAGAATAGCATTTAAATTCCGACAAACTGATCCCAAACTTCATAACTTTTTAAATTTACAGACTTAACCGCTACCATAGATACATAGGTAGGTAGGTAGGTAGGTAATAGATAGATAGATAGATAGATAGATAGATAGATAGATAGATAGACAGATAGATAATAGAAAGATAGAGGTAGAGAGACAGAGATCTGAGCCTCAAGTTGTTTTAATTAACACAAGTATATGAACACACCTATAATAATAAAGGGTCCTTCACATACAGGCTTGTATGAAACCAAATGCATCTTTTGTTTGACTACAAAGTCCAATTCTGTTACAACTACTGACCTCTCCACCATTTGGTCCTAACCAACCTTATCACTATAGTCTCCTCCTAATTCCCTGCACTTAGTTCAGCCTCAGTCCCCTAAGTATTGTTGTTACTGAAATGCCAGGGGTCCAGTCTAACTCCCATTGCTTGCCACACAGAAAAATCAGTCACTGAGACAATAAGTACTGCCAGGGAAGAAGTGCTTCATTTGGGTGATGTCAGGGAATAGGAAAGAAGTCTCAAATCCATCTCCCTAACCAACTAAAATTGGGGGTTTATATAGCAGGGAAGGAATGTAACTATGTGCAGGAAAACAGAAATTAGGTAGGAGTAAGGAAGAGGAGTTTGCCTACAGAAAGCAGGTGGTCTGTAGGAAGAGAAGCCACAGAAATCGGATGTATGTCTTTGAGTTGAACCTAAATCTCTCCAGTGACAAGAACAAAGCCTCCACCTTTCATCATGATAGGTGAAGGGTCTGGCATGTCATTGTCCAGTTGGTGTGGTCCGGTGAGTTTCAGCTCCTTGATACAATCTGTGAGAGCTGATGGTTGGTTTCCTAAGAAAGGAACTTGGATATGACAAATGTAAGTTTCAAGCTTTAAGACTGGGACAGTCAATTTCTATGTTTATTTAAAAATACCATAAATATCAGTTCTACGGGGAAAGTAGGCCAGTTTCAGTGTTGCCTTTATAACCGAGTCACCCCATTCTTCTTACCTGAGTGCTTTCCCCATTCGCAGCTCTCTGTCTCACCGCTCCCCACGCTCTGTGACTAGGTCAGGCTCCCCCCATCAATGGATACCCGCATACCCGCACTCCAGCAATCCATTCTTTAACATACTAATGTCTTAAAGCTCACCCTTTTATTTTATTTCTTTACGGAATCTTCACTCCATTGGCATGTTTTCTGAGGATACAGGAAGTAAAGAAAAGGCCCTTGTCTTTAGCAACTTCCAGTCTAAAAGGAGATGGAAAAAAGCCTACCAAAAATTACCGAAGAGTTGGACAGTTCCCCTGACAGAGCCAAGCACAGAGCTATGGTAGGTTAGAAAGTGGCCTACATTCACATGGCTTCCCACCTATAAGTCCTTTTCAATATGACTTTGCAGCTCCCCAAACAAGAGGAGCTCCCCTTGCATCAGGGCAGGCCTCATAACTTACCGTGGCTGACAGAATGTGGCAGAAGCGGCTGGTTCTGAGCCCAGGCTTTGGAAGGCCTTTGACACATTCCCTCATTTTCTTGGAGCCCTGCCTCTTGCCATGTGAGAAGGTCCAGGTTAGTCTCTTGGAGGGGTGTGCGGTTCTAGCTGAAGCCCCTGCAGGAAAGCCTGGAGGCTGACCACAGACATAGGATTCAGCCCAGGTGAGACCAGAAGAACTGCCCAGCTGAGCACAGGTCAAAGTCTTCAATCCTGCCCAAATCATGAGCTTAATATGAGTTGTTCATTTTAAGCCACTAAGTTTTGGGATGGTTTTGCAAGCAACTATTGTTACTGGTGTGGAAGCCCAGAAGCAGGTTCAGCTGGCACGAAACAAGATCTGGTAGATGTAGGGAAGGAGAAAATGAATTCAACTCAGGACAGAATGAATATAAACATCTACACTTAAATATTTTGCCAGTATTGATAGATATAACAATAGCATTTTTCACCGCCCTCTTAAAAAATAATATTAAGCCTAATTTAACCATCTCTTAATGCCTGCACATCATCACAGTGAAGCTTTAAGATCTCGCACCACTGCACTACACATGCTCACATGGATACTCCCAGGGTGATTAAGAAATACAGAAGCTTTTGTTTCCATACGTTAAGTGATCCCAGTTTTCTGTGCTTGGATTTTTTAATTAACTTAGCTTCTACTTACAAAATGTCAAGGTTTTCTTCACTGCCAGTCTATCAACTGTCCCTTCTTGATCATCTGCAACTCCGTGGCAGCCTCCCATAGCCATCGTTTGCCCCATCCTTTTCCAGCGCATGTGGAGCCCTGTCTGCTCATGGGTCAGTTGAGGCCATGGAGCTGCACTGCAGGTCTGGGAGGGCTTGGATGAGGAGGTGCAGTGAAGGGGTTCTCATGTGCAAAGCACGGCACTAAGCACCAATTACAAGGGTTGCACAGTCTTCAAAATGCTTTAAACTAAACTGATGCTATTTTACAACCTCCCTGTGAGGCAGACATTGCAGCCACCACCTTTATGGGTGGGGCTGGCAGAGGGTCACAGCACTGTGCCAGCTCCAGGGTCCTCAGCCTTCCAGGTCACAAGCTAAGTTCAAACCTTTGTGCACTTTCCAGGATCTTAGGATGTCTCAGCTTTCATTTTGATAATTCATCTATCGATAACTCAGAAGCTTCCTTTGTTTTTTAATTTTGACCCTTTCATCAATTTTTAAATGTGTCAGATCGAAAACCAATAAGAAATATGGTTCTTTCTCTTAATCATACAGGTACCTAATCCAGTATTTATAACCAGTAAATAAGAAATAGTGATTATAAATCAGCTTACATGGGAGCAGACTTCACCTGTTCCCTAAAAACCCATCTCATTAATATTCCCCAACTGAAAGAGAAGGGACCTGGGCTTCCCAGCCGTGCATTTGAATCCCCACTCTGCTGCTTCCCGTGCTGAGATGTGGGCTGTATTATAACAACACATAAGATAGGCTGCCTGAACTGCTCCTTTAAAGCATTCGCTTGTGAGCTACCTAAATCCATCAGCAGAAACAGCATGAAGAAGGAGCACTTTCCTTTCAGCACGTCAGTCAGTCTATGTTAAGGGAATCCAGGGGTGATAAGAACAAGAGACTGTCAAGCCAGTGCAATAATTTACAAACTTGAAAAAAGTCAGATGTAAATCACTTCAGACCCCAGATGGCTCGTCAGGACTAAAAAAGAACATTTGCCTTTTTTCTCCCTTTAAAGCATTCCTAGAGATGTTTTGGAACATGCTCTGCTCCAACAGAGCTTCACTCTGGAAAATTCCATATGCCCTTTAGCTTCAAAATTGTGATTTAGAAGGTTTTACAGTAATGAGCACCTTGAGAGTCTGTGAATTTATACATTTACCAGAGGTAGAATGACCCCTGAGAGTTTTCAAGTAAGCTACAGAGTGAAAATTGAAAGTTGTTACCAGGAAAAGGCTCACCTCTCCTTCCATCCCTATCTCTGTGCCTACCCTGCCTCTCACTTCCCACCACCACCCTTAACCCCAGGGGTGGAGGGCACCGCAATCTTGCAGGCCTTCCAAGTGTGTGGATTCTGCATCTGTCGATTCAACCAACCACAGGTCAAAAAATAGTTGGAAAAACAATGGATGCTTGTAGATGCACTGAATATGTACAGACTTTTTCTTGTCACTATTCCCTAAAGAATAATGTAAAAATCATTATGTAACATTTAGATTACACTGTATTAACTATTTTAAGTAATCTAGAGATGACTTACAGTATAAAAAAGGGTATGTGCAGGTTATATGCAAATACTACACCATTTTTTTATCAGGGACCTGAGCCCTCCACAGATTTGATATTTGCTGGGGGGATCCTGGAGTTAATCCTCCAGGATACTGAAGGACAACTGTACTTGGACTTGGTTATGGCAGCTCTAGCAGAATAATACAGACACACCATTGGGAAAAGGCTAGAAGAGGGGCGAGAGGCTTCCAAACTGGATCTACTCCAAAATCCTGTCCTGTGAGAACTCAGAGTGGGCCAAATAGAAGAGGGGCTGAGCTCACATGGCAGTGATGCTGGCAGCGCTGCTGCCTTGACACCTTCCTGCTCTCCTCCCTGCCTGTTCGAGGCTGACAGGAGGCACACTTAGGCCCATGCCTCCTCAGAATGTTACCAAAACACCAGGGGTTCGGTCTAGGTCCTGCTGCTTGCTGCACAAAAAGCCAATCACTGAGATGAGTATTGTCAGGGAAGAAGGTGTCAATCGGGTGCTGCAGCCCAGCAATGGGAGCTCAGTCTCAAATTCACCTCCCTGACCAACTAAAATTAAGAATTTATATAGCAGGGAAGAAATGTAACCACGTGTTGGAAAACAACAGGCAGCAGGTGGTCACTTAGGCAGTCATCATGGGTGAGGGGCTGGCTTCTCATTGTTCAAACACAGGAATCTTTTATACAATCTGGGTGGCCTGATAGTTCTTTTTCTGAGAAAGGAACTCAGATAAGACAAATGTAACTTTCTCAAGTTTTCAGACTGAGAGGATAAGTTTCTATGTTTATTCAAAGAAATCAGCTGTACAGGAAAAATGGGTCAGTTTCAAGAGCTCAGCTGTGGTAGGCCAACTGGGGGCAAGAGGCAAGAAGGGGCTGAAGACAGAAGAAGAATTCTGCCCAGAGCATGCATCTGAAGAGATGCTCCTGCAAATCTGATCTACACGCAGGTAAGAGGAGTCACAGGATGCCCACTTGGCACTAATGAAACACATCAACACGGTCCCTTCTCTTTTTGGTCTCCAACAAACCCAAAAGTACTCCTCCATGCAGTCCCCTTGCCTGACATGTGGCACAGCCTGCCCCAGTTCATCCACAGGAAGGCCCCCTCATGCCTGCGCAGGCCAAAACCAACTCCAACTGGGATTCCAGTGTTCTCCTCTAGAAGCACGGGACCTAATACTGGAGAAGTCTATGAACCAAGGTATGCCCAATATGGTGAAACCCCATCTCTACTAAAAATACAAAAATTAGCCAGGTGTGGTGGTATGCCCCTGTAGTCCCAGCTATTCAGGAGGCTCAGGCGGAAGTATTGCTTGTACCCGGGAGGCGGAGGTTGCAGTTAGCTGAGATCGCACCATTGCACTCCAGCCTGGCAACAGAGTGAGACTTCATCTCAAAAGCCAAAGAAGCAAAAAAATTGTATTTACAATGAACACCATAACCATGCTGAAGGCAACACAAAAGGGAAAAACTCGCCTAAATGACTGCTTAAAACAGTCTACATACTGTGGGGACAAAAACCAAAAGAACCACATATTAAAATTGTAAGCTAATCAGCAAACATTTTTCTCACAGAAATATGAGTTAGAAATTCCTAAACTAATTCATGGATATGCTAAAATTGGGAAAACAAGGAACATTTTGTAAATAAGGAGAACTAGGTTGCTCACTGTTAGAGGGAAAGTTGCAAAAAAGGAAATGGAGAAAGCTAAGTGGAGCCCTTGGTGTTGGACTGGAATCTGAACTTTCAGTATAAACCTATACACCCATGGTTTTCACATACACAGAGATAGATTAGATAGATAGATAGATAGATAGATAGATAGATAGATAGACAGATAGAATAGATATGATATAATAGATAGATAGATACAATAGATAGATAGAAGATAGATAGATATAATAGATAAAAATGATAGATAGATAGATAGATAGATAGATAGATAGATAGATAGATAGATATAATAGATACATGGATAGATAGATGATAGATATATATAGATATATATATAGAGAGAGAGAGAGAGATACAGAAATACAGATATGTGCATATGCAAGTGTTTGTATGCTCATATTGCTCTAACTCTGTCTGCTGACAGGGCTGGAAGCAATGACTCCCAGCGATCTCTCAGTGCTCAGATCTTATTTCTAAACGCTCTTCACCAATAAAAGGAACTGGAGCTCTTTGAGAAGTGGTTGGTTCCAGGTCTACAGCAGGGAAAATACATACAAGGTGAACCTGAAGCATCTTGTGGTTCCAGAAAGTAAGAAAATTACATATATATAATATATATAATATATACACACATATATGCTATCCTATATATTATATAGGATATCCTATATGTTATATAATACATATATTTTATATATAGACCACAAGAGCCTGTCTGAAGAAGATCCTAATGCAAAAGCTGGAATAATTTGAGGAACAAAATAGATTGTGATAGAATTAGCTTATAGCACATAACATAACATAACATAAATATCCATGAATCCCTACTGATATACATTTTAAAACCTGATGTAATAAATAAATAAATGGAGGAGAAGAGAGACCTCTTCCTTTTGGTAGAATTTTAGTGAATGAATGTAGAAGGAAAGAGGGGAATAGAAAATCAGCATTAGGCCAACACTACAGTAATTGTTATTGCAGGAAAGATCTGCTGGTGAATGTTAAAATCAATGGGCAAAGTTTCAGAAAAAACAGCAAATAGTAAATATCCCAGGATATTTACTAACTGCAAAGGGAATGACAGAAGTCTTACAATGAAGAAGTCCCGGCAGAAATCACCTTCACCAAGTGATGAAGGTCAACATCACCAGTCATTAGACACATTGATCTCTGAAACCTGTGATACGATGTGCTGAGAACGCAACTTTCTTCTTTGGTATTCTCAGCAAAAGTGAATAGCCTCAGGCCAATCTGGAGAAAACATCAGACAAAGCCAAATGTAGGGATATTCAGCGAAATAACTAACTAAAATTCTTTAAAAATGTCAAGATCATGAAAGACAGGAAAGATTGAGAAATTACAGATTTCAGGAGAATAAGGAGAAATAAAAACCAAATTCAACGCGAGGTTCTGGTTCAGATGCTGGAACGTTAGTGAAAAAAAATGATGAAATTACAATAAGGTCTTTACTTTGTTAACGATATGGTACTAATGTTAATTTCCTGTTTTAATTATTGTGCTATACTTATTTAAAATGTTGACATTAGAAGAAGCTGGGTGAGGGGTATCTAAATATTCAATATTATTTAGACTTTTCTGAAAGACTAAAATTAGTTCAAAATAAAACATTTTTAAAAAACCAAGTTCAAGTACTGTTGAGTGGATAGCCTGAATGAATTACCTTGTGTCCTTTCAAGGGTTGCTCTTGCCTTGCTCATCATAAAATTTATCTTGAAAACTTGTCTTTGAACCACGTAGACCTAATGAAATTAAGTTTCCCGTACACAGCCAAGGCCTTGAATTAAGAGAACGCTGAAATGCCTATGTTCTTGCAATTTCCTCTTCAGCTATCACACTGTTGCCACCCACTATTTGTTCAATTTACCATATGGTCCATTATCTTTTACTTCTGTGAAACACATTCTGTGCTCTCTGTTTTATTGGTCTTCTAATTTTACAAGAGGTTGAAAGGCTAAATCCCATTTTATGGCTTACCTAGCAGGGTAGTGATATTTTCTTTTCTGCTGCCTAATTCTGAACAACTACACAATTTCCTGCATATAGGCTGTGGCCAGTGGAGAGGTAATTCTTAGCCAGAAAGTCAGAGATGGAGGCAGTTAAGAAGTATGAGCTGTCATGAATCAGACATTCACGCCATAGGACTGACAGCATTTCATACCCGCAGTGTTTACCATAGGGAGCTGACTTTGAGCTGCTCTCTGGATGGGAATCACCTTCGTCTAACAATTCTGACAGAATTCCATTATGCACATGGTGGGGGGGCAGAGGGTGGCAGGCAGAGATGAGGAATCATAGGGCAGAAGAAAGATAAATATACATTTTAAGAAAACAGATATCCACACGCCCAGCTTGCAGATAGCTTTAATTTTACAAAGTATTTTCTTGATTATCGAATTTGATGCAGCCAAACGTTGCAGTGTATAAAAGATCTTATCTCTATTGTGTAGGCAAAAAGAATAAGACCTTGAGAAAACTTCCAGTGTTTCAGAACAAAAAGCAACTTAATATAGAGTCAGGACCAGCATCTATTTTGATACAGTCTTGAATTCTTCTAATACAAACTCCTGTTGTTTTCTTTCCCAAAGAAGCCATATCCGTCTGTCATATGACACGATGCAGGTGCCCAAGATATACCACTTCCTTTGCAGTGGAAGCCGTCTCCAACTGTCCTGCCCTCCATTTGTGCCCAATAGCTACATTGTTTCAGGGCAAGGTGAATGCCTGGCCATGCCTGTAGATGCTACATAGCCAGAAGCAGAGTTAAAAGAAATCAGCGTAGAATCTTGGCAATGGAGATGCTGAAGGACTTTCCAATTGATGATAACTGTTACTCTCACAAAGGTGAATTGCCAAACAACACCATCCTTATCAGTCAAATGTAGGCGGTTCCCAAGAAATGAAAAGCCCTGTGCCCACATCATCCCTCCACCCACTTGGACTTTCCCTTTAGGTGAGCTAAAGGGGTCACTTGGATGGAGGCCATAAAGCCCGTGAAATTTAGCATGACCCTTCCAAGTCACATCAGCACCTCCAGCTGTCAGGAAAAGAAAATGAAAAGTAGAATTCTGTCTGTGGATCTTATTTGAGAGATGAGGGGCAGACATTCTGGCATCAGAAGAACAAGAGCTCTGGATTTTAAGAGTTAAACTCATAATCTCATACCAGGAGACTGTCCTGAGCTCAAACCTGTCTCTTGCAAGGCTCCTCCTTTCCCCAGAGAGTTGTGGTCGGGATTAAAGGAGAGAATTAACAACAACAACAAAAAAGATATTTTAGGTAAATCATTAGCATATGATGCTTCTTACTAGAGCCTGCTTTCCCAAATTATACATTCAATATGTGCTTGTGTAGATGTCAGTGCCAATGCAGGTGCAGGGGAGGTGCTCCAACACACATAGAAGAGAAAAGTCACTCTTTATTCCTTCTTATTGCAGAATGTAAAATGATATTTCTCAACTACAATTCTTATAATGAAGCCAATGGCTAAAGCGATGATTGTCTTTCACATATAGTTCAAGCTGTTGCTGGGACACACCGTAAACTTTCAATTTGAAAGCACAAATGCAAACAGGTGTGCAGGAAGCAGAAATGCATGCTCTTCCTGCAATCTGAAAGGCATTGTGCTCTTAGTATCTATAGCAATTGTCTCTGCTTCATCTCTTCTCTGCAGGCTGGGCAATTTTGATCATTCACAATGAAGACGTTGTTTCCAGTATGAATACTAATGGTGCCCAACTGAACGTTAGTTTATTCTTGAGATAATCAGCTAATGATTTCTATTTGAAAATGTGTATACAAATAGGTATATACATCACAGGGAAAGGAATGCAAGGTGTGTTTGAAATTTTTATTTTAATAATTACTAAACAAAGGTAGAATAAAACATATCTCTTCTCCCTAGTGTGCTGATTAGCAAGTTCCTACTCCTTTACAGTTGGAAACAAATAGGATGCTATGGAATGTTAAAACTTGAAATCAGAAAATACAGAAAACTGCTCATGAAATTAGTAAATACTGTTTATATAAACTCAGTGATAAGGAGTCAAATGAAACCAGCAAGCTCACATCTTGCTAGCAGAACTGTAAACTGGTGTACCTTTTCAGGACGACAGCTTGGCTGTATATCTTAGGACCCTTAAAACTGTTTGTACACTGCAGCCAGGTAACTTCTGTTCAGGAAATATTCTAGATACATAATCCTAAACATGGGGAAAGATTCCCAAATTGGGGCTTATCACAGTGTTTACTGTAGCAGTGGAATATTAGAAATAATTGTTCAGTCATAGGAAAATCAGTGAATAAATGTTGGCATCTTAAATGGATGCTATACCTCCATTCAAATTGTGTTTATAAAAAGTTTTGCACTAATATAGAAAAAACAATTATAATAGAATGAAAATGGAAGCAACAAAATGTGATATTGCTCTTACTTTGAAGATATATAGAATAAATCTCAAGATAGATGCAAATCCATGAATAATTTTAATCAACAATTTAAAAACAATTCCAAGTTTGAACAGCAGAGTAGGATGACTATACTTTAAAAAGTGTATTGTACTCAGGTGATGAAAACCCTGAATACCCTGATTTGATCACTACACATTATATACATGTAACAAATTTTCTCTTACACCCTATAAATTTACACAAATCGTTTAAAGAAGAAAATTTGGGCAAACAGTGTTTTGTTCTCTACTTTTCCACTGACTGATCTATTGAAATATCGTTTTGTATATATTCCTTATTAAATGTCTTTAAATCCCAACATTAGTAAATTAAATTTATATTTTACAAAGCACTCATTTCCTAAAACACATAATGCTGTCGTTATTTCATGGAATTTATTTATTTATTATTTTATTTAGCTTTGTCGCTAGGCTGGAGTGCAGTGGCATGATCTCGGCTCACTGCAACCTCTGCCTCCCGGGTTCAAGTGATTCTATTGCCTCAGCCTCTCTAGTAGCTGGGACTACAGGCACGTGCCACCACGCTCAGCTAATTTTTGTATTTTTAGTAGAGACAGGGTTTCACCATATTGGCCAGGATGGTCTCGGTCTCTTGACCTCGTGATCTACCCACCTCAGCCTCCCAATGTGCTGGAATTACAGGCATGAGCCACCGCACCTGGCTGAAATTTATTTACACTCTAGGGAAACCACCAAATATTTTTGAAAGAATTATAATTGATATGAGAGGACAGAAA
This sequence comes from Theropithecus gelada, assembly GCF_003255815.1. Classification (NCBI taxonomy): domain Eukaryota; kingdom Metazoa; phylum Chordata; class Mammalia; order Primates; family Cercopithecidae; genus Theropithecus; species Theropithecus gelada. Next base: position 10,480,155 of record NC_037681.1, read on the forward strand.
ACAGAATTATATAAAATGATCATTTAAAATCAAAGAAAACAGAAAATGTTTGCAAGATGAAAGAAAGAAAAAGAAAGAAAGAAAGAAAAAAAAGAAAGAAGGAAAGAAAGAAGGAAAGAGAAAGAAAGAAAGGAAGGAAGGAAGGAAGGAAGGAAGGAAGGAAGGAAGGAAAGAAAGAAAGAAAGAAAGAAAGAAAGAAAGAAAGAAAGAAAGAAAGAAAGAAAGAAAGAGAAAGGAAGGAAGGAAGGAAGGAAGGAAGGAAGGAAGGAAGGAAGGAGGTAGGTTATAAATGTAGTAGATATTAATCCAACAATATCAATATTCATCTTAGATGTGAATGTTCTACATATACCAATCAAAAGATGGAGACTGTAAGAGTGGATAACCTTTCCCCACAACATCCAAATATATGTTGTCTATAAGAAGCCCACTTAAATATAAAGACAGATAGAATACAAGTAAAGAGATGAAGACAAACATGCCATAACACTAATCAAAAGAAAGGGGAGTAGATGACTCAATTTCAGACAGAGCAAATGCAGAGCAAAAATAAAAAACTTATCAGAGATAAAAAGGTGTATTATGTTATGATAAAGGGCCCGGCTCTCCACGATGAGATAGCAGTCCTTAATGTGTGTGCCTAAAAACAGAGCATCAAAATACATGAGGCAAAAACTGATCAAACTGTGAGGAGAAATAGGCAAATATACTACCATAAGTTGGAGACTTACTTACTTCTCAGTAATTGACCCATCCTGCAGGCAGAAAATCATTGAGGGGAGAGTTGAATTGAAAAACACCATCAATCAATTTGCTCTAACTGACATTTATTGAATACATCATGCAACAAGAGCAGAATATACATTCTTCTCAAGCTCACATGGGACATTTACTAAGACAGACTACATTCTGGGCCATAAAACACAACTTACAAAGTTAAAAGAATAGGCATCATGCAGAGTATGTTTTCAGACCACAATGAAGCTATACTAGAATTAATAACAGAAAGGTAACTAGAAAAGCCCAAAATGTTTGGAGATTAAACAACATACTTCTAAATAACACATGGTCAGAGAAGTCTCAACAGGAACTTAAAAACATTTTGAACAAATGAAACTAAAAATACAACCTATCAAAACGTGTGGAATGTAGTAAAAGCAGTGCTTAAAGGGAAATTTATAACATTGAACGCATGTATTTAAAAAGAAGAAAACTCTAAAATTAGTAATCTAAGCTTTCACCTTAGGAAACCATAAAATTTTTTAAAAAGTAAATGCAAAGTAAGTGGGAAAAAAAAGAAATAATAAAAATCAATACAATTCAAAACAGAAAAGCAATACAGAAAATCAATAAAAACAAAAGCTGGTTCTTTGAAAAGACCAATAACATTGGTAGACTTCTAACCAAGGTAACCAAGAAAGTAGAAGACATAAGTCATTAATATTAAAAATGAAGAGGCCATCACTACTGATCTCACAGACATTAAAAGGATAATAAAAGCTATTACTAACAACTCTTTACCCACAGATTTTATCACTTACATGAAATGGACCTATTTCTTAAAAGATACAAGCTACCTAACTCACATAGGAAAAATTGATAGCCTAAACAAGTTCAATTTTTTAAATATACCTATTTTAAAAGTGAGATTTATTCCAGGTAAGCAAAGATGGTTAAACATTTAAAACTCGATTAATCTAATCCACCATATCAACAGGCTAGACAAGAAAAATCCTATGATCGTATCAATAGATGCATAAAAAGCATTTGACAAAATTTAACACCCATTCATTTGATGAAAAACTCTCAGCAAACTAGGAATAGAAGGAAACTCTCTAGTCTGATAAAGAGAGTCTGCTGAATTATTCAAATGAGCCGATCCTAAACCTGCTTAGCCTGCCTTAGCCATTTTCCCGCAGAAACCACAATAAAGCCTCTTGTTATATTTTCCTCCCTCTTTCTGCTTCCTGACCAACCTTAGCACTTCCCTGTGTGGTGCCTTCATGTGTGGTGTGCCTTCTCCCCTTGGGAATGATGAATGACAAACTATCTTTTCAATGGCAGTCATCTCCTCATGTGCTATTCTCACCATATTCAAATAATAGTAAAAACTTCCATTTCTATTGCTTTTCCCGCAGCTTTATTAAGATGTAATTGATAAAATTTATATACTGCATATTTTCAGCGTACAATATTACACACACACATACACACACACAGGGAAATGACTAAATCAAGCAAATAAACATAGCCATCACCTCACATACTTATCTTTCTTGTGGTGAGAGCATTGAACATTTAAGAACTACTGTCTTAGCAATAGTCAAATATTTAATACATTATTGTTAACTATAGTCATCATGCTGTAAATAGATCGCCAAAACTTGTTTATCCTATTTAACTGACACTTTTTACTCTTTGGCCAACCTCTCCATGTTTATTCCCCTCACCCCTACCATCAGGCTCTGGTGACCACCATTCTACTGTCTGCTTCTACTTCTCAACTATTTTAGATTCTACACAAAAGGGAGATCTTGCAGTATTTCTCCTTTTGTCCCTGGCTTATTTCACTCAGCATAACGTCCCCTAGTTTTATCCATGTTGTCACAAATAATAGAATTTCCTTATCTTTTAAGGGTGAATAGTATTCCATTGTGTGTGTTTGTGTGTGTGTGGTGTGTGTCACATTTTCTTTATCCATTCATCCATCAATGGACACTTCATTTGATTCCATATCTTGTCTACTGTGAATAATGCTTCAATAAACAAGGAAGTGAAGATGTGTCTTTGACATACTGGTTTTACCTCCCTTGGACATATGCCCAGAAACAGACTTATTGGATCATATTTAAAAATTTTTTTTAAAACCTACATTTTAAAACAAAGATCTATATAAGGAAAACTACAAAACTCTGATGAAAAAAATCAGTTCTAAAAAATTGAGAAATATTCCATGTTCATGGATAGGAAGACTCAATATCATCAAGATGTTAGTTCTTCCCAATTTAATATATAGATTCAATACGAACCCAATCAAAATCCCAACAAGTTACTTGTGGATATGAACAAACTGATCCCGAAGTTTACATGGAGAGGGAAAAGTCCTAGAATAGCCAAAACAATATTGAGAAAAGAAGTGCCAGTCAGAGGACTGGCATTACCTCACTTCAAGACCGTGTGGTATTATAAAAGAATAGACAAATTAATCAACAAACCAGAATAGAGAGCACATAAATAGACTCACATAAATGTAGCCAGCTGATCTTTGGCAAAGGAGCAAAGGTAATAAAATCGAGAAAATATAGTCTTTTCAAAAATGGTGTTGGAACAACTGTACATCTACATGCAAAAAATAAATAAATACATCTAGGCACTGACTTACACTTTTCACAAAAATTCACTCAAAATTAATCATATACCTAAATGTGAAATACAAAACTATAAAATCTCTAGAAGGCTATATTTGGGAGATAACTTAGGTAACATTGTGTTCGGCATGACTTTTAGATACAACACCAAAAGTACAATCCATGAAATAAAATATTGATAAATTGGACATAACTAAAACTTCTCTGTGGAAGGCACTGTTAAGAGAATGAAAAGACAACCCACAGTCTGGGAGAAAATACATGCAAAACACGTCTCTGATAAAAGACTGTTATCCGAAATATAAAAAGAACTCTTAAAATTCAACAACAAGAAAGCAACCCAATTAAACACGTGAACAAAAAAATCTGAAGCGATGAAAGAAGACATACAGTTAACAATCAGCATACAAAAAGATGCTCAACAGCATCTTAGGAAATTATAAAATAAAACAATAATTAGATACCACTGCCCACCTTTTAGAATGGCCAAAATTCAAACCACTGGCAACACCAAGTGCTGCCAAAGACATAGAGCAACAGAAATTCACTGCTGATAGGAATGCAAAATGGTACAACTCCTTGGAAGACAGTTTGACAGTTTCTTACAAAACTAAACATAATCTTAACTGTATGATCCAGCAATGGCACTCCTTAGTACTTTCCCAAATGAAATGAAAACTTACGTCTACACCAAAACCTTCACATGCATGTTTAGAGTGGTTGTATTCATCATTATCAACACTTGAAAAAAAACAAGATGTCCTTTAATACATGAATGGATAAACAATGTACGGTACATCCATACAATGGAAAATTATTCAGCAATAAAATTGAAATGGGCTAATAAGCCACAAAAAGACATAGGGAAGCCTTAAACACATTTTGCAAAGTGAAAGAAGTCAACATGAAAAGGCTACATACTTAGGATTTCAGTTACAGGGGATTCTGAAAAAGGAGAAACTATAGAAACAGCAGAAAGCTTAGTGTTTGTCATGGGTTGAGAAGTGGGTGAGAGGTGGGATGGAATGAACAGGTGGACCACAGAGGATTTTTAGGACAGTGAAGGTATTCCGTATCATACTGTACTGGTGGATACATGACATTATACATTTCTCAAAACCTATAGAATATATAACACAAACAATGAACCCTAATGTAAACTATGGACTTTAATTAACACTAATACTTTAATGTTGGTTTATCAGTTGTAAAAAGTGTACCACACCAATGCAACATGTTAGTAATGGAGAAAACTGTAGGGTTGGAGAGGGAGTATATGGAAAATCTCTGTACTTTCTGCTCAACTGCCTATAAATGTAAAATTGTACAAAAATATAGTTTACTGATATTTAAACAAATGATAAGGTAATAAACTCAAATCTGAATAACAATCGAATTGCTAATCATACATAAATAATAACGTATTTGTTCCAGTGGCCTGAGAAGATGGTGTCGTGGTTCCACATGATCACCAGGCAGCTATCGCCTTAGGGAGGCCCAATTTCTCCCCAAATCCACTCCTGCCACTCTTCCACACGAGTCCTAAGTGAGCTGCATCTCCAAGCAACTCCTTCTCTCCACCATTAGCCCCAGGAGCTGTGTGGAATTGTTCAGTTCTGGTCCCTTGTCAGACAGGGACTCAGAAGTCAGCCATTGCAAAGCGTTGGTCTGTTAGCTGCCCAGGCAAGATATGGGATCCATCTCTTCCCAGGCTGCCCTCACCCAAGCACATGCGAGGGGTCCTCTGTTGGTGAGACCCAGTGTCCCTTCTCCTCAGTCTGAATCCTCTGATGTGTTTATAGCAGTTTTCTTCAGCCAGTGAGTGAAGTGGAGCTGCCACTCCTGCCGCACTCTGCAATCCCTGAGTGCACCCTCATGCCCTCAGTGTTGCATGCGTCCTTGCCCTGCCCCAGCCCTCCTACCTCCCCACACCTTTGGCTGTGACCTATGGGATCCAGCTTCATAGGACCACGGAACAGCACTCCCAACTCTTTGCCAGTGACCCTCCCTGTAGGTGTCCTATTCCACACAGAGATCAGGCATCCCTACCACCTCAGATACCTCCGGGTCAGAAAGTAGAGTTCAGATGCTTCTTACTTCCCTTACCCTTCCATTCAATTGTAAAACCATCAAAAGAACACATAAAAATAAAAATAAACCTTGCTCTTTTAAAACTGCACATGCTGCTCCTCCTTGCTGAACTCTGGTTCACCCTCCCCACTGACTAACCACTCTGGCACCTGGCTTGCAGCTTTTCCTACTCCCAAGCTCTGCCAATAGTTGAATTTGACATTTTGATTTTCACGAAGGGCTAATCTCAAAACTCATTTTCCTCCACTGCTATCAGGTGTCCATCACATAACTGCACTCTGGACCTTGTCATTTCTTGTAACGGTGCCAACTCCAAAAATCATTAACTCAGACACTGCTTGCCTACAATCGCTGTCTTTCCAGCCTGCTTGGCAACTCCTCCCTGAGTAGTGAAGTTTTATCTCCTCTCCACTTTCCCTCCTCTATCCATGATCATTTTCTTCCTTTACCTACTTTATCCAGCCTGTATTCCACAATCATCGTCCAGTGGCACAGTTGCCTTAATTCCTCGTGACTTTCTGCTTCTATGCTTGCCCCTGAGAACCAACTGCTGCTGAAGAAGATCACACCACAGTGGTAACTGATTTTATTGTGAATTTTTAAATACTTCATGTGGGCCTTTCATGACATGGGAAAACCTACTAGATTCCTCTACTCGATTTATTCTCCCAACACGTCACAGTGTTTCATAGTTGCTCTGCTTTTTTCAAAAGATGAAAGTCATCAATCTTCTTCCATCCCAGCCTCTTTCTCAGCAGTTGATGAATTATTTCTATTTGCAGAGAAGAAGTTATCAAGTGAGACAGCCTCGACTTCCTAACTGAGCTACATCTCACACACCCCGGTTTCCCCGCTTTGGTTAACAGTAGGAATGCTGCCCTTTCTCCTACCTGGGGCCAGAACTCCCCTGGCCATTTGTTCCATGACTTCCTAGTTTCTCAGGATCCCAGTACACCTTTATAGTGATTATGTGTGATTATGCATAGTAATCTGATCTTATCTCTGCACATTCAACCTCTTCATCCCAAGTAGATGCATTCCTTCCGCTGGCCTGAATTAGCCATTTCCTACTTTGATAGGATCCTTCCCATTGTTTTTTTGTAAGTTCCTGACACTTTTTTTAAGTGCACTCTAATGTGACCCTCACTGTACCTTACACAGTATCATATCTCCCTTTGGCCTTTCATAAATGTCTTTAAGGATTATTTAGTATATCCAGATGGAGTAATAAATTCATGTTTTGATCCACCCCCTCTTCTAACATCAGTGATAAATAAAATATAAAAAGAGAAAACCAAAACAAAATAGACTATTTCAATAACAAAAACAATAAGAACAAACCATAAAAACAGACATTTATATGCCTGAACACGTTAAAATTTAACACATCTGCTCAAAGAAAGACAACAAAACAAACTGAGGAATAAGGCGCAGATTGGAAAAATATACTTGTAATGCGCATTCCTGACAAAAGATTAGAGTCCAGCATACATAAAGAATTCCCACAGGTCAATAAGGAAAATAACAAAAATCTCCAGAGAAGAACAGGCAAAAAGATAATAAAGCAATTCAGGAGAGGAAAGCAAGTTGCCAGAAAGTAGCATAAAGATGCCCAACTTCATGAGTAATGGGGAAAAGAAATTAAAGCCACAGGCCAGGTGCGGTGGCTCACACCTGTAATCTTAGCACTTTGGGAGGCTGAGGCAGGTGGATCACTTGAGCTCAGGATTTGAGACCAGTCTGGGCAACATGGCAAAACCCTGTCTCTACCAAAAATGCAAAAAAAAAAAAAAAAGCTGGTTGTGGTGGCACACACCTGTGGTCCCAAGTACTCAGAAGGCTGAGGCCGAAAGATTGCTTGAGCCTGGGAGGCAGAGGTTGCAGTGAGCCAAGATTGCCCCACTGCACTCCAGCCTGGGTCACAGAGTGAAAACTCATCTCAAAGAAAACAAAAGTAAGGAAAAACAAAATAAAGTCAAAGTGAAATACCTTTTCCCATCCCTCTGAAAGGTCAAGTTAGAAAGTCTGACAACACCAAGTGGAGAGGATGAGAATGTGAAGGTAACAGAAAGTCATATGCTGTGGGTGATACTGTGAGAGCCACCAGCACTCTCTGGGAAAACTCCAGGTGTGTGGCCTCCCGTCACAACATTCCCATTCCCAGGAATAGTTGGACACAGGCATGCAAGGGGGCACATACAGAAATGTTCAATGCAACTCTGTTTGTAATTTTTAAAACTTGGATACAGTTTAAACATCCATCAATGGAAGTTGCTAAATTAAGGTGTATTTATACTATAATTAAACCTGAGCTGTATCTCCAGTGGATATGTCAATAAATTTCTAAAATGTAATACTGAGCTTAAAAAAGGGAGTTGCAGGAAGAAAGACGATATATAATACCATTTCTATTCAGATTGCAGACCTGCAAAGCAATAGTATGTTATTTATACAAACATACAAATGTATTGATAGGATTAAATATAATACACAGAAGTGAAAGACACCAAACTAACAATAATAGTTATCTCTAGAAGGTAGGAGGTGGGACTGAGAAGGAATATACAGGGAAAGTCAAATCGCTCTGTATATTTTTTAGCAAATGTGATGAAATATTAAGAATTGATAAAGCTAGGTGGCAGGTGCATAGGTGATCATTAGACATTATTTTCTAATTATATATTTTATATTTTAAAAATACAGAAGTTATCAATAGTTTTTATATCCACGTTTTTGCCTAGGTCCCATCCCACTGCCCTTGTAACTGGCTTCCAGAAGCATCACTCCACCAAAACTAACAATGCCTCTGACTTCCTGTGTACATCCCAATGCACATTTTCAGTCTTGCTTGACCTAACAGAAATGGTCTCCTGGCTTTGATGACACAGCTTCTCATTTTTCTCTGCCTCACTGGTCTATCCTTCTTTCCTTCAGCAGCTTGCTGAAGGAGAGCAGGGATCCTCTTCTATCCTTGCTGCTCAAAGTTAGTTTTCAGAGAGAAACTTCTAGCATCACACTATGAGGAGCCATGGAGACTCCAGCCCCCCAACTCCCACCACCAGCAAAAATGGTAAACATTTTTTTAAAAAAACAACCATTTAAAGTCTCTGAAAATGGTCCCAAGAGCATATGGCAAATGAAGAAATAAATGAAGAAAACCTTTAAAAATTTGGTAAGAAGTGTGAGTCTGTGGTATTTAAATCGGAACTCACTCCCTTCTTCCCCTGTCCCAACTCCCAACTCAGTGTGATAGAAATTCTACTCCAGACTGGTGCAGCCAAGAAAACACAGCTCCTCTCCTCCCAGCAGCTAGGAAGAAGGCTTTCTTACCAGGAGGGGCAGGATGCCAGCATTTCTCATTCTGCCTCCAGCTAACTGTTACTGAGGCTCCAAGTTCCAGGTGAGTATGGCCAAAAGGTGCAGACTCCCCCTTCTTCTGCCCAGCCCTCACCCATAAGACAGAGGCTCTACCTTGAGAATGCCAGGGCCTGGGCTGCCTTTGTGCTAGCTCATAAGGCACTGGTTCCTTGCCAGGAGAGCCAAGCCAAGAAGACATGAATCTACTGCCTGCTACCTCCACCAAGCACTCAGCTCCTGTAGTGAAAATATCACTCAGAAAGAACTGCACTGTTGTCCTCATCCTCAGCTACAGATCCCTGGCTCAGAAGTTTTGCCTAAGGAGAGAAACGGGCCATAAACCTGTAGCTACTAATCCCTTCCCGAAGAAATTGACTCCATTTGCAACAGAGAAGTTCAAGCCTAAGGGCACTCTCAAAAATAGTGGAAGTCATCATGAAAGCCAACTAAGAGGAGATAGATTGATTGAAAGTTCAGATCAATTGAAAATACACAAGAAACTGAAGGTCAGCTAGTTTGCCCAAGAGAATCCAGAAAAGAGATAGCCGGGAGGAGCTCGCCTGGTATCAGAACAAATATCATACACTGACCACAGAAATTATTCATTTAAAGAAGCGTAATATGATTGGTTTGATCTGTGGGACTATTGATGCCTCAGGGCATTGCTGAAAACAAAAGGGCAATCAGCCAGCAATTAATAGAGTACACCAGCTGGGTGTGGTCAGGACAAGCAACAGGCAAAAAGAATCCTGCCAAAACCAGTGCCCAAAGAAATGTGAGACACTGTAAAGCACAGCAACATATGCATAATGGATGTCACAGAATGACAGGAGAGAGAGAAAGGAGCATGACACACCTTCAGAAAAATCATGGCTGAAAACCTGCAAAATATATTAAAAGTTAGCCTCCCTCAGGGTTCAAGCCTAAACTCTCTCTGCTTCTCACTGTGTACTCTCTCTAAGTAACCTGAAATATCTGTGTGTAAGATATTAATGACTTGCCTGTTTGTGTCTCAGTTCAGACCTCTCTGAGCTCCAGATCTCTATATTTGACTCTTTATTTCACATCTCTTCTTGTGTGTCTCAAAAGCTAACCTCAAATTTAATGTCTCCTCTCTTTTCCATAGCCACCATCCCTTGCCTATGACCCAGTAGACTTTCATTCGGATCACCCCAATGACCTCCTCACTGTGCACTTGCAGCAACTTACTCGATGGTACACCTACACCCACTCTTGCTCTGCATCCCATTTGTTCACCTCCTGCAGCCAGAGTGTAACTGAGTCCAAAGCTTGTGCCATTCACCACATGATAGCCAACAAGTCAAGAGACAGGTATTGGGGCAAGAAGGTGACTTTATTTCAGAAAGCTAGCAAACCAAGAAGATGGTGGACTACTGTCCTATAGAAACATCTTAAAAGGCATGAATATCAAGCTTCTTTTTATATTAGGGGAAGGGGAATAAGGAGAGCATTGAAGTCAGGAGGCAACAGGTGACCACAGACATCTGGGCGTCGGCAGAGGTTTGAGGAGTTTGCAAAATGTCTTTGCACTTGGTCAGGTCACAGTGCTTCTATAAGTCTTTAAACATGGTTACTGTTGTACACACCCTCCTTACCTTTTCAGGGGTAGTACTGGGAAGGGACTGTAATCATTCTTATAGTTAAACTATAAACTAAATACCTCTCACCGTTAGCTTGGCCTACTTTCAGGAACGAGTAAAAACAGTTTGCTAGTGAGGTTGGAAGCAAGATGGAGTCAGTTACGTTACCTTTCATTCTTACAAGACTGATGTTTTCCAAACACAATTTGGTTGCATCCAGACTCTCTTCCTCATGGGGAATATTAACTCACTCTAATTAACATAAAATTCCTTCGCTTGGCCTACAAGGCCTGTGGTGTCTGGGCCCCTCTTCTAGTCTTATCTTACACTATGTTTATCACCAGGGGGTACACGCTGGCCTTGTCTCAGGCCTAAGTATCCAGCACGCTTTCTCTACCACCGGATCTCTGTATACACCGTCCCTTCTGCCTGGAACACTTCTTTGCATCTCTTTACCTTGTGACTGTTACGCTTCCCAGAGTAGATCAAATGTCTAGTCTTCAGGGTAACCTTCCTTGATCCTCAAGCTAGGCAAATTCCCCTACAATGCATTCTCCATACATTATGTTTTTCATCCTCATACCCTGAGTTGCAGTGTTAGTTGTATTTGTGTGATTGATTCATGTCTCTCTCTGGTGTGTGTGTGTATGTGTGTGTGTGTATATGTGTGTGTGTGTGTATTCCAGAGGTCAATGATGGCAAAATTTTTGTCTGTTCTGCTCATCATGTCTAGCACACTGCTCAACAAAAATTTGTTAGATGGATTCAATTTATTGAGAATGGCAATGGATTGAATTCTTGTGTACCCTCGAAATTGATATGTTGAAATTCTAATGCCCAAGGTGATGGTATTATGAGGTGGGGGCTTTGAGAGGTGATCAGGTCATGAGAATGGAGTCTCATGAATGGGATTAGTGCCTTATGAAAAGGACAGGACCTTGGGCTAGGCACAGTGGCTCATGCCTATAATCCCAGTACTTTGGGAGGCTGAGGTGCAAGGGTTACTTTAGGCTAGGAGTTTCACACCAGCCTGCAAAACAAAGTAAGACCCCTTCTGTACAAAAAGAATTAAAAACTTAGCCAGGCATGGTGGTGCACACCTGCAGTCCCACCTACTCATTGGGGGTGGGGAGGCTGAGGCATGAGATCACTTGAGTGATCGCTATGATGTCACCACTGCACTCCAGCCTAGGTGTCAGAGCAAGACATTGTCTCTAAATAAATAAGCACAATGTTTTAAAAACAGGGCAGGCCTCAGAGAGTTCTCTTGACTTCTTCCCACCATGAAGGTACAATGAGGAATTGGCAGTCTGCAACCCTGGAGAGGGCCCTCACCAGAACCCGGCCATGCTGGCACCCGGATCTCAGCCTTCCAGCCTCCAGAACTGTGAGAAATGAATTTCTGTTACCTATAAGCCACCCAGTCTGTGGTACTTTGTTATAGCATTCGAAACTGACTAAGACAATGACCTACTCTGAGCCATTTACAATGGAAACAAAATCCCTGTCTTTATCTTGCATTGATTGGCACAAAATGGAAACTATATAATTAGATTTCAAGTGGCTTGAAATTACATTATTTTCCAAGCATCTTTCTATCAATAATTATTATTGGGCAAATTCTCCCTCCTAATAAAATATATTGGAACTATAGCCAATTTGTGTAAGGCTTATAATATTAAAATAATTCCAACCATCTGTGTCCCCTACAGAAGTCAACAAAAGGAATTAAGTTTAATAAATACTCCTCAGAAGTCTGCATGAGTCTGTTCAGTAGGTGCAAAGTGTTCTCTATCAGAGCACCAAATAGATTTATATAGAGATTATTGGAAGAAGACATGTAAGGCTTTAGCCTAACCTAAGTTATAAGTGGATGATTTCAAATCTTTATTAGGTTTGCTATTTCAGTAGATGAGGATTAATACGTGGAAGGAAGAATTGAATGTCTCACAGAAGTTTCATTTCTTTAAAATTCTGCTCCCTGGTAGCTCATTTAAAAGTTGGAAATAGTGTGAAATCATGTTTCTCATGAGCAAAAAACAGTTTCTGAAATTGCCTTCAGGCTTCCCCTCTTCCTACAGTCTAAGACTGATATTGGTTAAGATGAAAATATATCCATCGTCTTTCACTAAGTTTTACTGTGGAAGCACGCAATCCCAAACTTGCAGGGTCATACAACAAAAATTCACAGTTGGCTGCAAAAGAGAGGCACCTCTGCTCCTCTCCCCAGTGTCTTCTTCATCCCAGCCTGCATGTAGAAGGAGCTGGTCCATCTGTACTTCATCTCACTGCATAGGGGTGAGGTCAAAGGCAGCCCAATTGTACTCCTAAAGCGTCCACGTGGATGTATTGTGGGTCCTGCCATCTCACAAGACTCATGGCTAAGGCCAATGCCAATGGAAGGGAAGCCACTCTCCACAGCAGGCACTCAGAAGGCACACAGTTCTGGGCAGGACACCTGATCTTTTTATGGGGAAAGCAGAAACCAATAAAGCCACACCCATCGTTTGCTTATTGTCAATGGCTGCTTCCCAGATACAAGGTAGAGTTGCAGCAACAGAGATGTAGGGCTTGCAAAGCCTACAATCTTTTCTAGCTGGCCATTTATAGAAAAAGTTTGCAGCCCTGATCTAGAACGTAAACCAACAAAAGGCAAAACATAGTAATAATAGAAGCAGACAGGTTCTGGTTTGATTTTTTTAATTATTATTCTCCATAGACAATGTACCCCCACCTCCCAAACTCCACCCTCGCCACTACTCCCCATTACTAACTAAATCTAGGGTGGGCATTCCTACTGTCCCACCCTTGGCATGCCACTGTTAATCATCGTTACATTTTCTATTTTTATGAAATTTGAATCCTCTTATAGATCATATATTATTTAAAAGGATTTCTTTTTTCTTCTTTGTGCCAAAAAGTTATTAATATATACATAATTATGTAATCTGGACAAAGCCATTTTATTCCATTTATAATTTTTCTTCCGAATTGAAAAAAGATGTTATACGTAATTCAGCTTTCTGTCCAGTACACTTACTTAGATATAGATGCTTCTAAGGGACAGTTTGAGAAAAATCTGTATTCCCCTTGCTGCTTCAGAATGACTGAGATCAGCAAGGAATCCATTTAAGCACAGAACACTTTCCTGATGGATGTCAGGCTACATTAAATTCAAACCATAAAATGGTTAGCAACTGCTGCTCATCCATAAATAATTTGCTTCTTAGGTTCTACGCTCTCCCACACGTGTCCTCACCGACAATTACAGCAGATCCCCCCCATCTGCATTGTGGGATTCAGCAATGTTCAGAAGAAAAACAACACAGTAAATAAACAACAGTAAAACAAGATACAAATAAAAAATACAGTGTAAGAATTATTTACACGGCATTTATACTGCATTAAGTATTATAGGTAATCTAGAGACGGCTTAAAGTGTATAGGAGGGTGTGCATAGGTGATGCTCAAATGCTGTGCCATTTTATACCAGGGACTTGAGCATCTTTGAATTTTGGTATTTGATGGAGGTCCTAGAATCAATCCCCTGTGAATACCGAGGGATGACTGTATATTACAATGGATCTCATTTTACGTAACTATTCCTCACTTTAGTTTCTTCTGATTTCCCTCCACTTTCTCTCTGATACCTCCACATAACCCTGTTGCTCCCTGTGGTACAATATTGTACTGACTTTTGGGGGAGATAGAGGGCAATAAACAATGGAGGAATTTTTGTATCATCATGGCCACAGAAGTGAAGCCATCAATATTTGAGTTTTTTTAATGAACCCATTTGTTTAGATCTTCACCATTCCTTGCAATATGACCTTATGAAAAGCAGGTCATAGGAAACCATTTTAATTAGTTTCTGAGTACATGCCATTGTATAATGCAAATTAAAATAAGATAATCTTATGTAAAGCAATTAATTGTTTTGTAAATGAAATGTTTGTGAATGAACTCTGAAAAACTGGTGGTAATATTAGAAACAATAACGGACACAATAGTCTTCCATACATAGAGTGGTAATATTTTCTTTTCTTTCTCTCACAGTAGTTGAAAATAGTCATAAACAAAAATTGAGACCTCACCTCCTTAAAAGTACCTGCTTATTCCTTGAGACCCTTGAGCCAAATATCTTCAAATTAACAAGTGATAACCTGAGTAATAGCCATGCCATGAGTGGAGAATATTACTAATTTAGATATATCAATGCCATTTTCTAAACTTTATGAAACACTCATATGTGCATACAACCCTGTACTGTACAACATACTTTATATTAATTTCTATTTTACTATTAGCATGGCTGCAAGGAATTCAATAAACTCAGCTGGTTCAAATTGATGGTAGTCTACATTTAAATTTCTTATTATAAAAATTTTCAAACAGAAAGCAAAATTAGAAAGAGTAGTAAGATGAAACTCCTCATTACCCTGACATTTTTAAAAATTTCTAATGCTTGATTTATCTGAGTAGAGTCATGTACAATCAAAATAATTGCCCATTCTAATACATTTTGCAAGTGTGATTACTTACCTTATTCCAGACATCCTGTTTGAAGACTATCCTCTATGACTGGAAGCGAGCAATAATACAATGGACCTGAATTGGGCTCCCCTAAAGGGAACTTAGTGCCAGTTGGTCATGACTCTAGGGCTCCAGTTGAGGCTAAACTTCATAAACTTGAGTTTATGAAGATCTATTCACCTTAACTAACCCTTACTTATCATTTCTTTAATACAGTAGTCTTTCAAAAATTGATCTCATTAAAGCATATACATTCCATATTTTACAGCTCATGCAGTGTCTTATCACATCAAATTATCTCTTCATTCATTCAACATGTATGCACTAAGCATGGACTATGTGTGATATGATTTGGCTCTGTGTCTCCACCCAAATCTCATGTCAAATTGTAATACCCAGTGTTGGGGGAGGAACCTGATGGGAGGTCATTGGATCATGGGGGCAGACTTCTCCCTTGCTGTTCTTGTGATAGTGATGGAGTTCTCATGAGATCTGATTGTTTGAAAGTGTATAGCACTTCCCCCTTTTCTCTCTCTCTCCTGCTGCCATGTGAAGATGGCTTGCTTCCCCTTTGCTTTCTGCCACGACTCTAAGTTTCCTGAGCCCTCCGCAGCCATGCCTCCTGTACAGCCTGCAGAACTGTGAGTCAATTAAATCTCCTTTCTTTATAAATGACCTTGTCTCAGGTAATTATACACAGCAGTGTGAGAACAAACTAATACAATGTGCTAGACACTATTTAAGCCACTAAAACTAAAGCACACATGGGAGAAATACTTGAGTGAAATGCTACTCAGTATTTTTAAAGCATCAACATCAAATGCTGATATACCATGACTCTTGAAAGATTCTCATTCACCAAACTGCATTAACTTTAGGCCTGTTAAATTATTTTTTCACCAGTGAGCCCACTTTCTTCAAGACTTCTAAATTTATTGTCTGTTCTTAATTGGATTTAGTTACAATATTTCATGTTTTACAGATTTGTGATATTACAATTAAAAAGTCCACTTTACAAAAGTTCAATGTCATTGTTTTATCACCAAGGAATATGCAAAAGGTATGTATCTATAATTTTCTCTTAAAAACTTTCTCAAAATAATTTAAATATATCATTATACAAAATAGACATTATTGAATTATTTCACCAAAATGTGTGATGTCATAAATAATTATGGGCATCATTGATTGAATATTTTATTCACTTCATGAAGAGGATAACCATATACGTTGTTCTCTAAATAAGGACATTTACGAGTGAGAAAGAGGGTGCCATTAATAGTTACACCAGGAAAACAGAAGTCAGTCAGATCTTACCTGGGCACATGATTTTTATGAGTCACTTTAAGTAGTCTTATTTCTAAATGGTTCTTTCCAAACTTAAACCCCTACCAAAGACCTCATGTCTAAGTTTTAGGATTGTACACCGATCTTCCCACTTATATCTCATGTGGATGTCTCAGAGGCATCTCGAATTTAGCATTTCCAAAATCAAACTCCTCATATGGCACCCAAACCAGCCTTCTGCTGCAGGCTTCTCCATTTGGTGAGTAGTAATGCCAACCTTACAATTGTTCAGGACCGAATTACTGGTGTCAGGTGGATTCTCAGGCCTGCAATCCCCAGGGAGTCTTAGGCTCTTATGTGTGCATCCTCTGGGGCTTTTAAAAGTAATGATTAAGAAGGTTCCACTTGGAGGCTGGCAGCATGCAGAGCTCCATGATCTCATGCCCAGTAATAAAAGCATAACTAGTAGAAACTATTTTTTAAAAAGCACTAAAACCTTTGGAAACTGTCCTAAGGAATAATTTAGCTAAAGAATTATTATCCAAGAATAATTTATTCAAATCTACTAAACTCAAGCAAAATAGTGAAAGTCTGTAGCTGTTGAGCCCACTAACTGCTCTCTCTTTCTCCTGCTACACAGCTTGACAGGAGCTCCGCTCCACGTGAGTGTGACAAAGAAGAGGGCCCTTTAGTCCTGATTTCCCAGACAACTGCTACGGTGTCTTCCCAGGATGGGCAGGCTGCCACCATTTCTCATATCCTCCAACCCAACCTGCAGAGACTAAATTCTGGTGAGTGTGGCCAAGAAATCCAAAGTTATACTCTAAAAACCTACAAAACATTGTTTAAAAAATTACAGAAAATCAAAATAAATGGTAAATACCACACATAAGTGAATCAGGAGATTTGGCATGAGTATGGTGATAGAGTTTGGACGTTTGTCTCCTCCAAATCTCATGCTGGAATGTGATCTCCAGTGTCGGAGGTGGAGCCCGGTGCAAGGTGTTTGAGTCATGGAGATCTCTCATGAATGGCTTGGTGCCGTCCTTGTGATAATGAGTTTTTGCTCTGAGTTCTTGCAAGATCTGGTGGATTAGATGTGTGGCGCCTCACCCCTCTCTCTCCCTTGCTCCCACTCTCACCATGTGATGTACCTGCCCTACCGTGATTGTAAGCTTCCTAAGGCCCTCATCAGAAGCCAATCAGATGCTGGTGCCATGCTTGTATAGTCTGCATAACTATGATCCAATTAAATCTCTTTTCTTTATAAATTACCCAGTCTTGGGTATTCCTTCACAGTAATGAAAAAATGAACTAACACAGAAAATTACTACTGAGGAGTGGGGCGTTGCTCTCAAGATACCCGAAAATGTGGAAGCAGCTTTGGAACTGGGTAACAGGCAGAGGTTGGAAGAGTTTAGAGGACCCAGAAGAAGGTGGGAAGATGAGAGAATACTTGGAACTTCTTAGAGATTGGTTACATGGTTGTGACCAAAATGCTGACAGAGATATGAACAGCGAAGGCTATGCTGATGAATTCTCAGATGGAAATGCAGAAGTTATTAGAAATTAGAGTAAAGGTCACCCCTGTTACATCCTAGCAAAGAGCTTGGCTGCATTATGTCCACGTTCCAGAGATCTGTGGAAGTTTGAACTTAAAAGTGATGGCCTAGGGTATTTAATGGAAGAAATTTCTAAACAGCAAAGCATTCAAGATCTGGCTGGACTGCTTCTAACAACCTATGATCAAACACAGAAGCAAAGAAATGACTTACAGCTGGAAGCAGAGCATAAAAGTTCAGCCGAGCCATGTGGCACAGAAAGAAAAAGCATGTTCAGAAGAGGAAGGTAAGCAGGCTGTGTAGCAACCATTTGCTAAAGAGATTTGCTTGACTAAAAGAGAACCAAGTGCTAATATCCAAAACAATGGGGAAAGGCTGTGGAAGCATTTCAAAGATCTTAGAGACAGCACCTTAAATCACAGGCCCAGAGGCCTAGGCAGAAAGAATGGTTTCAGGGGCCAGGTGGGGGACCCTGTTGGCCTGCTCAGTCTCAGGACACTGTTCCCTGAATCCCAGCTGCTCCAGCTACAGCTGAAGCTCAAAGGGCCTCAAGTATAGTTTGGGCCTCTGCTCTGGAGTGCACAAGTCATAAGCCTTGGCGGCTTCCACATGGTGTTAAGCCTACAAGTCCACAGAATACAAGCATGAAGGAAGCTTGGTAACTTCCCCCTAGATTTCAGAGGATGTATGAAAAATCCTGGGTGCCCAGGCAAAAGCCAGCCATAGGTGAAACCCCAACAGAGAGCCTCTAGTAAGGCAGTGATGAGGGGAAATGTGGGGTTGGAGCCCTCACACAGAGTCCCTACTGGGACGCTGCCTAATGTAGCTGTGAGAAGAGGGCCACTGTCTTCTAAACCCCAGAATAGTAGATCCATCAATAGCTTGCACCTGGAAAAGCCAAGGCACTCAACACCAGCCTGTGAGAGCAACCACAGGGGCTGAGCCCTGCAAAGCCTCAGGGACAGGGCTGCCCAAGGCCTTAGGAGCCCACTTCTAACACTACCGTGCTCTGGATGTGGGATGTGAAGTCAAAGGAGATTATTTTGTAGCTTTAAGATTTGATGACTGCCCTGCTGGGTTTCAAACTTGCATGGGACTTGTAGCCCCTTTCTTTAGGTGAATTTTTCTTCCCTTTTGGAACAGGAATCTTTACCCAATGCTGGTACCTACCTTGTATCTTGGAAGAAAATAACTTGTTTTGGTTGTATAGGCTCATAGCAGGGGAAAAAACTCATCTCCAGATGAGACTTGGGAATTGGGACTTTTGAATTAAAACTGAAATGAATTAAGACTTTGGGGAACGATTGATAAGGGATGATTATATATTGCAATGTGAGAAGGACATGAGATTTGGCAGGGGCAGGGGTGGAATGATATACTTTGGATGTTTGTCCCCTCCAAATGTAATATTGAGACGTAATCTCCAGTGTTGGAGGTGGGGCCTGGTGGGAGATGCTTGGGTCACAGGAGTGGATCCCTCATGAATGTCTGGTGTTGTCCTTGTGATCACAAGGAATTACTGCTCTGAGTTCATGGGAGCACTGGTTGTTTAAAACAGTGTGGCACCTCACCTCTCTCTCTCTCTCTCTCTTTTTCTCTCTCTTTCTCGTTCCCTCTCTCACATGTGACCCACCTGGCCCTGCTTCACCTTTCACCATGATGGTAAGCTTCCTTAGGTCCTCACCAGAAGCCAAGATGCTGCCATGCTTGTACACCCTGCAGAACCATGAGCAAATTAAAACTTTTGTCTTTATAAATTACCTAGTCTCAGATGTTCCTTTATAGTAATGTAAAAATGGACTAACAGATGACAATACTTCTCAAATTGATCTATAGACTCAAGGCAGTATCTATAAGAGTCCTAGGGAGCTTCTTGATAGAAATTAACAAGCCAGTGTTAAAATTCATGTGGAACTTCATGGGTGCCAGAATGGCAAACACACTCTTGCAAAAGAAGAACAAAATAGAACAATGTATACTTCCCAATTCCAAAACTTAGAATAAAGCAACAGTGATCAAGACTGTGTAGTATTGGCATGATAATAGACATGTAGATCAGTGAAATAGAATTGGGAGTCTAGAATAAACCCATACACCTATGGTTAACTGATTTTTGAGGGTGCCAAGGCCATTCAATTGGGAAGAAACAGTCTTTTCAACAAATGCACTGAGTCATTTGTATAGCCACCTGCAGAACATATTTGGAGATTTACTTTACACAATATGCAAAACTTAACTTAAAATGGCTCAAAGACCTAAATGTAAGAGCCAAACCTATAAAACTCTCAAAAGAAAATAGGGGAAAATCTTCATGACACTGAATTTGGCAATAATTTTTTGGATATGATGCTACAAGCACAGGCAACAAAATATAAAATAGATAAATTGGACTTCATCAATGGAAAACTTATTACCTGAAAGGATAACATCAAAAAAAATAAAAAGAGAATTCACAAAATGAGAGAAAATATTTGCAAACCATACATCTGATCAGGGAATTGTATCTGGAGTATATGTAGAATTCAAAACAACAACTCAACAATAAAGATATTATTAAATATTATAAGATAGACTCATATAAATATTTTTTAAAATCTATAATAAAAAGAAAACAACAGATTTAAAATGGGCAAAGGACCTGGATATACATTTCTTCAAGGAAGACACACAATAGCCAATAAGCATATAAAAAGATGTTCAACATCATTAGTCATCACGGAAACGCAAGTCAAAACCACAGTAAGATATCACTTCACTAACACTAGGATGGCTACAATAAAAAAGTCAGATAATTACAAATGTTAGTAAGATTATGGGAAAATTGGAGCCCTGAGCACTGCTAGTGAGAATGTAAAATCACAAAGTTGCTTTGGAAAACAATCTGGTAGTTTATCAAAAGATTAAGTAAAAAGTCACCATACAACCCAGCAATTTCACTCCCAGTCACATATCCAAAGAAAGAATTGATAGCATATGTCCACACAGAAGTTTGTACATGAATGTTTATAACAATATTACTGAAACAGCCAAAAGCTGAAAACAAGCTGTGCCCATCAACAGGCGAACAGATAAACAAAATGTGCTATATCCATACAATGAAATACGATTTGGTCAAAAATAAGAAGTAACTACTGATATAGGCTACAATATGGATGAACCTTGAAAATGGTATGCTAAGTGAGAGAAGCTGGTTGTAAAACATGACATACTATATGATTCCATTCACGTAGAAGTCCCTAGTAAGGAGATCTACAGAGACAAAAAGGAGTTGGTGTTGCTCAGGGCTGAGATGGGGAGTATAGGGTGGTGATACCTAAAGGTCATGGGGTTTCCCTTTGAGGTGATGAAAATGTTCTAAAAATTGACTGAGGTGATGGTTGTATATGTCTGTGAATATACTAAAAACCATTGAACTGTATGCTTTACTTGAATTGTATGGTACACGAATTCTATCTCAAGCTGTTAAAAAAGAATAAAAAGAATATTATGAAATTCTGTGTCAATAAATTTGACAAATTCCTTGAAAGATAAAAACTATCAAATCTAGCTCAGAAATAACTTGAATACTTCTGTATCTTTTAAAGATACTGGCTGGCATGGTGGCTCACATCTGTAATCCCAGCACTTTGGGAAGCCGAGGCAGGTGGATCACGAAGTCAGGAGATCGAGACCACCATGGCTAACATGGTGAAACCCCGTCTCAACTAAAAATACAAAATATTAGCCAGGCATGGTGGTGGGCCCCTGTAGTCCCAGCTACTTGGGAGGTTGAGGCAAGAGAATGGCGTGAACCCAGGAGGTGGAGCTTGCAGTGAGCCAAGATTGCACTACTGCATCCTGGGAAAGGGTGTGAGACTCTGTCTCAAAAACCAATAATAATTTAAAAAAAAAAAAAAGAAACTGAATTTATAGTTAAAAACTTTCCAACAAAGTCAACTTTTGGTTCATTTAATGGCTTCATTAAACCTATAGCTGTAATGCAACTCCACTCCATCCCAACAAGCTATTACATAGAAATCGACAAATTGCTTATAAAATGTATGTAGAAATACAAAAGAATTAGAGCATCAAAAGCAATCTTAAAATGAAAATTAAATTAGAGACATCTGATACTGAAAACTAAATATGTCACACCCTGCAGAAGCAGAGCTTCAATGGAATCCAATGATAGATGTATTTCTGTGTATATATCCATACAAAACTACACGCATACATACATATACACATCACATGTATATATACATTATATGTATGCACTTACATTGTATACATGAACACAACATTTACATTGCATACACACATTACACACATGCATATGTTCATACATACACACATGCATTACATACAAACTTACATTACATGCATACTTGCACATCCACTGCATACATGCAAACTTAATTATACACATAAGTGCATGCATACACATTCGTGTTATATGCATACATACATACACACACTATATATACATCCAGAAGCCTGGGTTTTTTTCTTATTCCCACAGTGTCCTCCTCTTTTGACTGCCAATAACTCCCTTAAAGGCAGTGGATCACATATTATTATTAAATCATATTCTCCAGGATATTTACTTTGAATTCAAAGACCAAAAGGTAAATTAAAAATCCAAAACAATAAATCTGTAAGGGCGAAAAGGCAAGTAAACGCTCTTATTTTATGTTAGAACATCATCTCTTTCCTTTCTCACCTTCAATTTAAACCAAATCTGCTTCTAAGCCCAGCCAAATTGCAAACACAAGTAAGGAAATGAAATTAGTACATTAGAACCTAAAAAGCCTCCAGCAATTTCAATGGGCAGACTGTCAGCTTATTAACTGAGTTCTCATTTTATTTCTTGAAGTTTAATTTACTAGACTTAAAAACCTTTCGTTATAAAAATGAGGAAACTTCATGGGTACCTGCAGCCTTAAAACGTGCACGTGATGTGTCTAGGAGGCATCTTTGAAGGGAAAATTAGGTTTTAAAATAGAAGCATTTAGCCAATACACCAACAGTTCTCCTTCCTCAGCTCAAAGTGAGGCTATAGCAACATAGCAGAAAGGCCAAGGATATGAGAAACCCACTTCAAAACAATATTAATCATTCTTTTACTGAGCTGGTAATGATTTTATCTTGTAGCAAGGTTTGCAGGTGGTACACGGGAAAATTTGGAGTATGTATGCTTACGGTAATTACTAAATGCATGTAATCATTTGCCATAAGAGGCATTATTTTATTTAAGACTCTTTAGTTTATGGCCACACCTTGTATCTGTCACTGTATGAGATGTGTTTTTATTTCAAAGCGTTAACAAATGCAACCATAAATATTTCAACAGATCATTTAGTTCCAAGACTTTATAACAAATGCATTATTGCACTGGAATGATATTTTTGCCAAGACCACAATCAGGTCTCTTTTGTAATAGCCAGGAGTTTATACTTGTCACCAACTACTAAAAATAATTTTATTCTTGAGTAAAGATAAAGCTGCTATTATCAAAAGAGTCCTGTTGTTAAAAGTTACTTCTACCTTCTTGTAGGCTAACTAGTACAATACCTTACTTCAAGCAAGCATCCAGTGAACGTTTATTCATGGTGATCATTGCAGAAACCATCAGGATGTTTACAAATATTCAGTTCTCTCCTTGTGGGCACATGGTAGAATTGCATCTCTGGCCCCATTGAACAAATGGTAACATTACTTGTTTTGGTAAGAATGTGAGCAGTATCAACATTTGCCACTTTGAGGAGGAAGTGCTAAAGGCCATTCTCTTTTCCTACTACCATGGTGTCTAAGCAAGCAACTCCTCCAATGACCTGGGACCCAAAATATGGATAAAAACAGAGCAGAGCACAGCCCAAATTTCCTGTGATGGACAGGCAGTGAGAGCGGGAAACAGACCTGTGTTGTCATAAACTACTAAGAGTCAGAAGTTGTTAGTGGCTGCAGCATAACCCAGCTTACCTTGGCTAATACAATCATTATCAGATGTAACCAGGAGCGCCTCATGCATTTGTTTGTATTCAACTAAACTACTCCACCCTACAAATATTTATCAAGCATGTACTTTGTGCTAGGTATTATTTATATTATGATAAAAGTAACTATGTGCCAAGCGTTTTATATGCACTAACTGATTTGATTCTTAACACAACCCTACAAAGTAAAGAACATTACTATCATCCCAATTTTTCAGATTATCTAGAGAGATTAGGTATCCTTGCTAAGGCCGTACTCTCTGTGCCAAACCCACAGCAATATGGTAAAATACAGAAAGAGTTAACCCAAAGACTATAGCTGGACTGAAAACCAAGAAAACAGTTCTGTGAACCAAATCAAAAGACAACTGCCAGGTCATAAGAGGAGGGCCTCCTGGCCTTCAGGGTCACAAGAGATAGGTGAATAGTAACCTGGCTACTGCAGGGCAACAAGCACTAGAAGTTCTTTAGCAAGAAGGTATCTTGGAGCCAGCTCATGGATGGTGACTAAGAATTAAGCTGACCACTTCTGGGCCACCTTCTCTCTGGGGTTGGCAAAAATGTGAACTCGAGATGATGAGAAACTAAACTGAGCTACCTCTAGTTATTTTAAATAATATTCCCAATATCGTAATGGAACAGAAGTCCTTGAACTCCATCATGATATTTACTTAAGGCCAGGAGGCTTGAGGGGCTGACTGAGAGCAACAGCAAAACTAGAAAGTTACCAGATAAGAAAAGAGACTCAGGGAAAAGCAAATAAATAATAGAACTGAACGAAAGCAAGAAAATCTCCAACTCAAAGGAGCTATTCTCTAAGAAAAAGTCAATAAAATTTTAAAAATAGGACTGTGAGTTCACGCCAGTGGAAATTAATGATTGAGCATTGTGTTCAATAAGTATAATTATGATATCTAAGATGATAAAAGCACAGCTTCCGTTAACAAAAGAAAGTATAAAATATATTCATAAAACATAAGATAGATAAGTACAAAAGAACAATTATAAATTTGGAAACTAAAAAAATTATCAAGGAAATAAGTAAACGCAGTTAATGGGATAAACTGTAAACTGGACACAGTAGGGAAAAGTTATTTAATTGGAATATGGCACTGATATGGTTTGGCTGTGTCCCCACCCAAATCTCATCTTGAATTGTAGCTCTCAGAATTCCCACGTGTTGTGGGAGGGGCCCCATGTGTGTGAGATAATTGATTCATGGGAGCAGATCTTTCCCATGCTATTCTTGTGATAGTGAATAAGTCTCACAAGATCTGATGGTTTTAAAAAGGAGAGTTTCCCTACACAAGCTTTCTTCTCTTGTCTGCTGTCATATGAGACAGGCCTTTCACCTTCTGCCGTGATTGTGAGGCCTCCCCAGCCATGTGGAACTGTGAGTCCATTAAACCTCTTTCTTTTGTAAATTACCCAGTCTTGGCTATGTCTTTATCAGCAGTGTGAAATGGACTAATAGAGGTACCAAGGGATTCACCCAGAATGCATCATATACAGACAAAGAGAAAAGAATGTACGGAAGAGCAGGGAGGATTTATGGAGGGCAGAGTGAGAGGCTCAAATATCTGTGTAACAGACATCCCGGAAGCAGTATTTATGGAGATCATAGTGAGGGTGTGGTCTGGCCAACCTCAAGCTGCCACTTCCAGCCATGAGCCTGGTCCCTGGGCAGTGTGTGGGCTTCCTGGTAACAAAGGATGAGGGAAAATGGAGGAAATGAGCAATCGCTCCATTATAATCTTGGAAAGTCCTGACTTCCTGGTTGACCTCACAGGATGCCAAAGGCAAGCAATCCCAGCAGGTTAGCCACTTGCTCCCAGAGACAGCTTCATCCCTCTAACATGTATATGAAAAAATAGTGAGAAAACATCAGGCAAGAGGAAGTCTATAGTAAGCCAGAAGGCCAACCTCAGAAGCTGTTGTGAAAGCCCCACTCTGCAGATATAGCTACTTACTTTAGAGAACAATGAGTAAAGCTAAAGCAGCATCATGATAAAATATATAGAAGGTTTGCAAGTTCAGACAACCAAACTGAAAAAGGAATACACTTTAGATTTTCAATGAGCAGAGGAATTTTTAAATCAAGAATCAACAGCTTGAGTGAGCAACAGCAAATCCTCTGATGCCATCAGAAATTTGCCAGGTTCATTGAGAGCCCAGCACGGTAACTGAAGATGATATGTAGTATCTACAAGAAGTAGTGAAGATTATTTGAATGTTTTACACTTTCTTTCTCCAAGGATGCTTCCCTCCAGAAGAAAACACTACTAAAAAAGGCTCACATTTTTTAAATCAATTCAAACACGAAAAATGTTTGAGTGGGCTCAAGCTTGTTGTCTCTTTTAGATGCTGAGAGGAGAGAAATGCAAAGGAAGATTATTAAAAGCCATCTTTTTAATATTAGATCACAGAAAACTAAATCAAAATCTGAAGACAAGTCCCAGACATGGCAAATCAGGTTGCTTCAGATCAACCAGTGAGACTTATTTAAATATTTTCAATTTTTTATTTTTATTTTTAAATATTTTATGTTAAATATTTTGCAAAGGCTACATAGTGCATAACTTTTTAATGTTCTTTAATGTTTTTGAAATAAATGTATAAAGATAGAAAAGAAAAAACACACACAGTGTTCTATAGATCAGTGGGGTGACTATAGTTTATAATAATCTATTGTACATTTCAAAGTAACTAGAAGAGAATAATTCAATGTTTCTAGCATAAAGAAATGACAAATGTTTAAGGTGATGAATATCCCAAGTGCACTGATTTGATCTTTACAAATTATATGAAAGCATTAAATTATCACTTGTACCCCCAAAACTATGTACATCTATTATGCATCAATTTTTAAAATTGTAAAAAAAAAAATGGCAACTGATTAGTGGTAGTCAGTCACTAGAAAGTGGTGCTATAAAAAGGTAGCCAAAGAAATTCTTAGGATGAAACTGTTCTGTATCCTGACCGTGGTGACATCACAGGAATCTACAGGTGACAAAATTGCATGGAACAAAAAATACACACAGACATAAATGAGTGCATGTAAAACTGGTGAAATCTGAATAAGGTCAATGGATCCTATCAATGTCAGCCTCCTGGTTGTGAAATCATACTATAGTTACACAAGATGTTACCATGGGGGGGAAACTAGGTGAGGGGTATGTAGGATGTCTATGTGTTATTTCTTAAAACTGCACGTCCATAATTAATTTAGAAAAATTAAGTCAATTCCATATATTAATTCTTAGAAATAAAATTAAAATTAAATCATACTTGGACACACAGTGGTGAAACTGCAAAACATTTGCGATGAAAGGAAAATCTAAAAGCCTACCAGAAGAAAAAGACACCTGCCCTACCATTTAAAAACAGTTAATTAATAGGAGACTTCCTCTCAGCAATTCTAGTGGCCAGGTGTTTTCAGGCATAATGTCTGATCTCAATTTAAAAATAACTAGAATTCCCAGAATAACTAGAAATAATCCAGCTTCTGGTCATAGTAAAGTAGCTTGATCAGACTAAGTCTCCTTCAGAAATAAAGTACAGTTAAAACCAAACTCATCCTTTTTTATGGCTGCATAGTATTCCATGGTGTATATGTGCCACATTTTCTTAATCCAATCTGTCACTGATGGACATTTGGGTTGATTCCAAGTCTTTGCTATTGTGAATAGTGCTGCAATAAACATACGTGTGCATGTGTCTTTATAGCAGCATAATTTATAATCCTTTGGGTATATCCCCAGTAATGGGATGGCTGGGTCATATGGTACATCTAGTTCTAGATCCTTGAGGAATCGCCATACTGTTTTCCATAATGGTTGAGTTTGCGTCCTTTGTAGGGACATGGATGCAGCTGGAAACCATCATTCTTAGCAAACTATCACAAGAACAGAAAACCAAACACCGCATGTTCTCACTCATAGGTGGGAACTGAACAATGAGATCACCTGGACTCAGGAAGGGGAACATCACACACCGGGGCCTATCATGGGGAGGGGGGAGGGGGGAGGGATTGCATTGGGAGTTATACCTGATGTAAATGACGAGTTGATGGGTGCAGCAGACCAACATGGCACAAGTATACATATGTAACAAACCTGCACGTTATGCACATGTACCCTACAACTTAAAGTATAATAATAATAAATAAAAAATAAAAATAAAAAATAAAAAAAATAAATAAAATAAAACCAAACAAAATGACTATGGAAGGCACCTGGAGCCCAGGCTAATGCAAGCAGAAACTGGAGGGATGTCCAGCCTTGAAAGATGGAACCTAGAAGGGAACATGTATGAATCTGTGGCTTTTTGCCTATGGGTACCACCCGATATGTGGGCACAGTTTTGAGGGTCAGAAAATTGTAGCTGTTCTGGCAAGAGGTACTAGAAGACAGAGTTAGAGTCTGGCAGAACAGCTAGAAAAGTATAAGGAAAATCCTGGGAGAAAGCATACCCCAGAATCTACATGTAATTATCCTCCAAATCTCTGGCGACTACTAAACTTCAAATGTATGGCTGAGACCCCAGTAAGCCAACAGAAAGGGTAGCAGCTGGAACCTGGAAGAACTGAGCCAAAGCTTTGCTGACCATCATGAAGATACAATAGACAAAACTGAAAATATTAGTGTGAGTTTGGAGTATTGTATTATCTTTGTTTTTAGCATAATTTATTTTAATTGTAAGTTCAGATAATTGAACCTTAATAACGGTTGTGCTTAACTACCGGCTTGCAAAATTCCTGAAAATTTAACAACTGGCTCCCAGGAGCTGGTTCAAGCTGACTCTAGCACATCACTGAAACCACCCCATTATTGGAGGGGCTGATTTTGTACTGTAACTTATCTAAACTAGAACCCTCTTTTTCAAATTTCCCTTCCATGTATGGCATCAGATTGGGGCTGGCTGTAAGAGAAATCTGGGCAGGATGTGGAAATCGACGTGAAGCCACTGCCATGACTCTCAGAAGCTCAACATACGACCCCAGCCCAGCAGTGGATTGTGCACATTGTCACTGATGTGTTGGCTCAGCCTGTTGGCATGGGATTGCATGGGGTAGCAGCCCGGCCTGCAGCTCCCCCAGCACCTGCCAGATCATCTCTTTCAGTGCTCCCAGGCCGGACATGTATACAGTTCCAAGATGAGGAACCAGCTTTTTCTGCTGTTCAAACACATCTTCAAAGTTAAATTCCATGAGAGATAGACCAGGCTTCAGGGTGTCCTCTCGCTTATCTCCATGAGTTCCAGTCTATCTCTGTCCTTCTCCACCTTATGTCCAGTGTGTGTTCCCAGCTGCCTGCCCTGCAGGCCCACAACCACCACTTCAGGACCTCAATAGCTGCAGAGGCAACAGTTTTCCTCAGATTTGTCCACTCTCACCTGTGTAGTTCCGAATCACTGTCATCTTTCAGATCTCTACTTCTCCAGTTAAGCAAAGCTTCCCTGGCACCACAATAGGAATTGTGCAACTGTGTAAAAGTAACAAGCCCTACAAGCAATCTCATATTCTATAATACTCATGGTGGCTCTGCTTCCCTGATTGGACCCCATGCAGTGGGTCTTGACTATCATTTTTTTCTTTCTCTCTTTTTTTTTCAGACAAAGTCTCACTCTCTGTCACCCAGGCAGGAGTGCAGTGGTGCAATCTCAGCTCACTACAAGCTCCATCTCCCAGGTTCAAGCCATTCTCATGCCTCAGCCTACTGAGTAGCTGGGACTACAGGCACACGCCCCCATACCAGGTTAGTTTTTGTATTTTCAGTAGGATGGGTTTTCGCCATGTTGGCCAGGCTGATCTCAAACTCCTGACCTCAAGTGATCTGCCCGTCTCAGTCTCCCAAAGTTCTGGGATTACAGGTGTGAGCCACTGCGCCCAGCTTGACCATCATTTTTAAATGGAAGAAAATGGGATAGGATGGCATACATCAGTGATATGGTTTGGATATTTGTCCCCTCCAAATCTCATGTTGAAATGTGATCTGATCCCTGATGTTGGAAGTAAAGCCTGGTGGAAGGTGTTTGTGTCATGGGGATGTCTCCCTCATGAATGGCTTGGTGCCCTCCCCAGGGTAATGAGTGAGTTCTCACTCTATTAGTTCACATGGGAGCTGGTTTTTGTAGGAGCCTGGTACCTCCTCCTCTTTCTCTTGCTTCCTCTCTCACCATATGACATGCTTGTTCCTGTTTAAACTTCTGCCATGAGGAAAAGCTTCCTGAGGCCTCCCCAAAAGCCGAGTAGATGCTGGCACCATGTTTCTTGTACAGTCTGCAGAACTGTAAACCAAATAAACCTCTTTTCTTTATAAATTAATCAGTCTCATATATTCCTTTATAGCAATGTAAAATGGACTGACAGAGTTAAGATAGGACAGGATGGGGCAGGATAACATAGGATAATGTCAATGCACCATAGAGAGTAAAGGTAACTATTATTTATGAAGATTTTGCTTCAAATTTTTAGATTTTCTAGGCCACCTGGGGTTTAATCCCAGGGATATCAACCCACATTCCAGCCTGTATAAATGATGGCCTCCAGAGCTGTGCAGTGTATAGCCTGTGTGTTTATTCAAATGACATCAGTCCTGATATAAAAAGCATTTCTATATGTAGTGGTGTCCTAGTTTGTTTCACACTACTATAGAATAAAACTACAGACTGGGTAATTTAGAATGAACAGAAACTCATGTTTCTGGAGTCTGGGAAGTCCAAGAGCATGTGCTGGCATCTGACAAGAACCTTAGTGCTGCATCATCCCGTGGCAGAGGTGCAAGGGTGAGAGAGGGAAAGAAGAGGGCCAAACCTCATCCCTTTATCAGGAACCCACTCCAGGAATAATGGCATTAATCCATTCACAAGGGCCCTGCCTCACTTTAGGGTAAAGAAATTTAGGGGCATAAAACCCTGTATTCAAAGATCTCTTCTGATCTCTAACTATGTACACCACTACATAACCCAGTTTTGACCCGACATCAAAAAGGTCTGGTGAGAGGTCTTAGTTCTCTGAACCTAAACTCACATTGAAGAGAAAGACAGCTGTGTCCATACACAGCCAAATAGACTTCATGGTTAGGCAAATACAAAGAAAAGCCCTCTTCTCAAATGGAATGTGGTTCCACAAGCATCAGGGCAAAAGGATCTCCAAGTTGGAGGTAGATACATAGGCAAGTTGCTTTAAGGACAAGTCCTAGGGAAGAAGACATAAAGACAACAGAGGAATGGCCACTAACAAGGCTCAGAGGATGCTAGATTTTGTGAGATTGCAGGAGCAAGCAAAGATTTGACAAGTGAGGCACAGAGGTGAGGATATGCTAGTTCCCCTGACTGCCCATAAGCATCAGGATTCTGAGGCACATGGTGCCTAAGAATGACATTATTTTATTATTAAAAAATATCCCAACTCTTCCAAAGTCACGTCTGCTCTTCCCACCTTTTGCTTAGTCTCTGCTCTGCAGGCAGATATGTCCTGTTAAAAATTTAGCCAGATCAGCTGGGCATCGGTGGTACACTGTAGTCTCACCTACTCAGGAGGCTCAGGAGGATGGCTTGAGCCCAGGAGTTAGAGACTGCAGTGTGCTATGATCATGAAAAAAAAAAAAAATGCCAGATGATGCCACTCCTCCTTGAAGCCTCCGTGTCTCTCACGAACAGTCTCTGAAATCCTGTGTATCCTGGCTTCCACCTATTTCTCTAACCCATTTCCTACAACACATCTCCCATGCACTCACTCTGACTGGCCCCACTGACCTGCTGCTTCCAGAACGGCAAGTTTTCTATCTCAAGGCCTTTGCACTTGCTTTTCCTTCTGCCTGGCATGCTGTCCGCCCAGAAACCTGTATGGTTGTCTCCTTCACCACCTCCAGGTTTTTACCAATTTACACCTTCTCTATGAGGCCTTCCATGACCCCTTATTTAAAGTCACAGCCCCACACCCACAATCTTCCTCCTTCCTCACTTTTGCATCTCCCAGGGGCCATTAACACATCTCACACTTGACATATTTTACTTATTTGTTAATTCTCTGTCAGTCTTTGCCAGAATATAAATGCCAGTGAAAACAGGGGTTTATCTGCTTTGTTCACAGCCATATTCCCAAAGCTAAAGGGACCTAGAGGAAAATCCACACTCAATACATACATGTTGAATGAACTCTATTCTCTAGCTGGTTTTGCCGATACAGAGGAAGGGTACTGTATACGTATATACCTGTACATGTACATACATGTTGGTATTCAGCCAGCTTAGTGAACTTTATTATTAGTCATAATACTGAGTTAATTCTCAGGTTTTTTGGAATATATTCACACAATAATATCAAAACATTCCTTCCTAGAAGCAACGAGTCCCAGACGGACCTAGCTGTTTTGTAAATGGTAGTAATATTCAAGACTAATAGGGAGGTAGAAAAAGAAATCAGACTTTCAAACAGTATTTTAAAAATATTATTCAATCACAATAGAGAAAGGGCTTGTATCAGAGCCAATTATTGATTGGATTGCTGATTGTGCTGATTCATTTTAAATGAAATAACTTCACGAGATGGAAAAGTGACTTTAAAAAGATTCTTGTGTATTCAGTATAGATTCAATATGGTCCTGATAATGTCAGCCCAGGTGAATCTCAAAAAAGTAACTAGTATTAGGAGTAGAAGGGTCCTAATACTACCTCTAATACTAGTTCTTCATCAACCACATTTCAAGATAGAAGCAATGAGAATATTTATCAGGGAAGAAAAGAAGTTAAACAGAAATTTTCAAGAAGGAATATGGTTATATATCCACCATTGGTGGCAAACCTCTGCCTGTGTGACTTGCGATATCGGTTAATGCTATTATAAACCCATCAGCATTAGAAAGACATTAAAAGACGTTGAAAGCTATGAAATGAGGATGTCTTTCAACATCCTTTTCAACATCCTTATTACATGTCTTTCAGTGTCTTTCATGTCTTTCAACATTCATATTTCACCTTCAGCTCATCATTTAGTACTCATATACAAGTTATGAGTAAATAAATAAACATATATTGGGGATGCACAGTCCAAAAAGTTTCAATAGCACTGTTCCAGAGCAATGTATATTAAACTTCTGGGAATATGAACCTTATACAGAATCTGGTGAAAGCCAAAGATGTAACCTTAGATAAATACGCGTTCACACTGTCACGACGACTTAGTCACCTCCAGGAGGCCCACCCGCACACTTTTATTTATTTATTTATTTATTTTTGAGACGAAGTCTCACTCTGTCACCTAGGCTGGAGTGCAGTGGCGCGATCTCGGCTCACTGCAACCTCTGCCTCCCGAGCTCAAGAGATTCTCCTGCCTCAGCCTCTCGAGTAGCTGGGACTACAAGGAGCGTGCCACCAGGCCCGGCTAATTTTTTTGGATTTTTAGTAGAGACGGGTTTTTGGCTAGAATGGTCTCGATCTCCTGACTTTGTGATTCACCCGCCTGGGCCTCCCAAAGTGCTGGGATTACAGGCGTGAGCCACTGCGCCCGGCCACCACCTGCATACCTTTTAAGAGTCCGTGGACTCCAAAGTAAGAATCCGTGCTCTTGTTAGAAATGTTGGCTTATCTTTGATTTAGGTTAAAGGGTAGTGAGTGCTTTCTGTCCATTCTTCTGAAGTGAGCAGAAGCAATGAAAACGTAAGTCTCATTTTTTGGCCAAGAAACAAGACATAATAGGAAGGTTCACAGGCTGCACAGGATTTCCCCACTCGCTGCGCATACCCTGGCTCGGCAGCAGGGGGCTGCGGAGCGCAAGAATAGCGGGACCACAGCGCCCGGAGGCTGAGCTGCAGAGCCCGGCGGTTGATCCCCCGTGGCTGACGCACAGCACTGCAAGCTCACCCCTAAGAGCGGTCGTGTGTGAACCCAGAGGACTCTGGTCAAGAGAAATAAGACAGACACAGAAGGACAAACACTGCAGGATCTCACTCATATCTGGAATCTTTAAAAGTTGATTTCGTGGAGAGATAGAGTAAAATAGTGACCAGACAATGGGGAGAGCAGGGAGGAGGCAGGGAACCGGAGCGGTTGGTCAACCCGGCAAAGTCACAGTTACATAGGAGGAACGGTTTCTATTACACAGTAGGGTGACCACAGCAAATAATGTAGTGTATATTTCAAGATAATTAGAAGATACTGAATGTTGTCACCACAAAGAAATGATAAATGTCTAAAGTAACGGATGTGGTAACTATTCCAATTTGATCATTACACAATGTATGTGTGCATTGAAACAACACACTGTACCCCATAAACATGTACAATGATAATGTGTCAGTTACACATTTTTTTAAAATCTCAGAAAGAAAGAAAGAAAAAGAGAAAAAGAAAGAGAGAGAGGAAGGAAGGAGGGAAGGAAGGAAGGAAGGAAGGAAGGAAGGAAGGAAGGAAGGAAGGAAGGAAAGAAGGAAGGAAAGAAGGAAGGAAGGAGAGAGAAAGGAAGGAAGGAAGAAAAAGAAAGAGAGAGGAAGGAAGGAAGGAAGGAGAAAGAAAAGAAAGAAAGAAAGAAAGAAAGAAAGAAAGAAAGAAAGAAAGAAAGAAAGAAAGAAAGAAAGAAAGAAAGAAAGAAAAAGAGAGAGAGAAAGAAGAAAGAGAAAGAGGAA
Organism: Theropithecus gelada; assembly: GCF_003255815.1. NCBI lineage: Eukaryota > Metazoa > Chordata > Mammalia > Primates > Cercopithecidae > Theropithecus > Theropithecus gelada. Next base: position 10,514,554 of record NC_037681.1, read on the forward strand.
GGAAGGAAGGAAGGAAAGAAGGAAGGAAGGAAGGGAGGGAGGGAGGGAGGGAAGGAGGGAGAAGACCAATTGTCCTTGGACAAACCAAGTATTCTACGCTTGGCTAGATCTGTATGGCCAAAGAAAAATGAGGCAAAATAATTAAACTCTCAAATGTCACCTAGAAAAACCAACAGCACACACTATCTAAACCCAAGCAGTTATTACGTGGGAAGCCAAGGCAGGAGAATTGCTTGAGGTCAGGAGTTCCAAACCAGCCTGGCGACATTTACAAGCAACAATACCCTGTCACTACAAAAATACAAAATTAGCTGAGAGTGATGATGCTATAGCCCTGGCTACTCGGGAGGCTGAGGCGGGAAAATTGCTTGAACCCAGGATTTTGAGTCTGCAGTGAGCCTTGATGGCACCACTGCACTGAGCTTAAGCCACAGAGTAAGATCCTAAATACATACAGAAATACAATATATTTAAGGCAATTAAACAAAATTTCTACTACTGCTATACTACAACACAACTAGATTCAGAACAGTCTTCTAAATGAAGTAGAATATTTTTCAAACAACAATTCTAAGCCACACGCTGCCGCCTCCTACTCAGTATCCACCCCTAGCCCACACAACTCGCTACCCTCAGCCCTGACTCACTCAACTATCTACCCCAACCCCACTACCCACCTACACCCCGTGTAAACCCACGCACTATCTACACCATGCTCCATGCCACTCATTAACTCCACACTTACTAACTTACCTTCCCCAAGCACATGCCTGCTCACAACCAACCTCTCATTCCAAGTAACATAAATATAAAATCATTGTCAAAAGCATTGACATACTTGCAATACTCTGCTTTTCCCTGCAGAATTACTGACTGTGTTTCCTTTTACTGAAATCTTTCGTGACTCTCAGGCAAATTCCAGTTTTTTCATCTAGAATTTGATGGCTTCTGTTGGCTTATTCTTTTATATTTGTTGTTAACAAAATATTTTCCGTTACATATCCAACATTATTTTTGCAGCATACAGAAAAACAATAGACTTTTACATACTTTCTTTCTATGTTGGGACCACTTTTCTGAACTCTTCTTGCCTCTAAGTTTGTGAAACGATTCTCATGAGTCTTTTCTCAAAATGTTTTCAGATATAGGAAATGTTGTTGGAATCACAGCAAGAAGAGTGGTGTTGAACAGAGATGGAAGGAACCAGGAGTGACGCTTGTCTTTCATGGTTCCACCCCCTAGCCCAGCCTCTGGGTCACACCCTTCCTTAAGGCCGCCCTCCCAGTTCCCCTGTCTCTCTGGGTCGAGCAAGCCCAGGGTCCTTTCCTGCCAATCTGTACCTGCTGCCACCACATCAGTGGGCCCTTCTTACTTAAAAGGTGTCCGACAGCTAACCTGAGGACCGACTATTTGGTAACAGATCTGCCCTAAATGCCTAAGGCATTGCTGCCTTTGAAGAGCTGAGGTTTGCTCCATCCTAAGCCCCCCAAGGCCTCCTCCAGCTGCTGTATGTCCATGGCACAGGCACCTGACGCACTGTGGGCCATGACAGGCGAGGTGCTGTTTTAGAGAGGCCTCCTAGTCCTTGAAATGCACTGATGGAAAGGCATGGCCTTTTCTTCTCTGTGGATTGTGCCATGTTTGATGGGAGTGCATACCTAAGGCCACCGTCTTGACACCAGAAAAGGAGGGAACCTGAGGTACAGCAGTCACAGGTGGCATGCAGGACCTGCCAGGAGCATTGCAGAGAAGTGGGGCTGGAGCCTGATACTCCCAGGGCTTCCCTCCATTCCACTCCTTGCCATGGGCATGGCCAATGGTCTTCCAATGCGGGCAGGGAAAGCATCCACACTGATCATGTGAAGGATGCAAAATCAGCACTATCACAAAAAGTCTTCATGCAAGGACTCATCATTCAGCAAATTATCACTATCTTGGCGCCAGGACTCTGTTTACCTCCTTATCTAGATCAACAGTACTCCTAAGGCCAAAAGCCATAAGGGAGAAGATGTGTGGACATAACCAAAGAATTTCAAAATGCCTTCAAGACACAATTATTTTCTAAAAATAAGCAAATGTAAAAGTCAAGTGAAAACTGGGGAAACTGTATTTACAAGGAATCTAATGAAAACCTGATTTCCTTATGACATTAAAAAATTATCAAATCCATAGCAAAAAATAAAACAAAAACCTAATAGAAATAAAATAAAATAAGCAAATGACATGATAGGACATAATCCTAAATAGATAAATACATAAATAAATGACTTTAAATAAGTTCTTAGCAATTTCAACCTCACATTTTAAAATTCACCAACTATTTATTAGAAGAGATCCTTTTCTCCTATCCAAGTAAAAATTGTTTTACCAGCTTGATCATACACAATGTTTGCAGTGCTGGAGGGAAAGTTACCCTTTATACACTATTAGAGGTAAACAGGCACCACATCTTTGGAATTTGGAATTTGTCAAATACGTAAGCATTTTAAATGCAAGCAACCAATGACCCAGCTATTATCCTTTTTAAAATTTGTTTCACGGATAAACTCATTTCTTTAAATAACTGATTTAATAAGTGACCTTAGGGCACAGATTATTTGACAAGAATATGTATTGTCTACGTGAATTCAGAGGTTTTGGCACTGTGTAAGGCACACACGCGGCGTCTACAGATATGTGAATAAGTAGCATCCCATCAGACAGCTAAGGACAGAATCATTCTCTGGAATTCTTTCCTCCAGGTATTGTCAATGCGATGTAGGAGTATAAAACAAATAATGAGAGAGAATTCTAAAGCGAGAGGAAACAGAAAACTCAACGCTAACCCAAGGGGTTTGGTGGCTTTACCTCATCGTGACTCTAGATGGCAGCATCCGCTCACTTCCCCCAGCTGGGAAACTAGCGCCGGAAGCAGCCTGAATCCGAGTGAAATTGAACGTTTTCCATATGGGAGAATCTGCCGGGCGCAAGCATCTGTTCAAGCCCCACGAGCGCTTAGGAGGGTTCTCCCCACTTCAATGAACTCACAGAGGCAGACATCTGACCCCACTTTGGTCCATTTACTCCATACATATAAGCCAAGGTAACAAGGTAACAGCATTTGTTTCTTTTCTTTTTTTTTTTTTTTTTTTTTTTTGGTGGAGGCGAGCTGTGATTTGTTTGTATGAGTTTATGAGCCAGAAAAATGCCAGATATGCCCTGAGTGCTTCCCAAGCTCAATCACGGATAGGCACCGCCTTGGCCTGAGCTTCAGAAACACGCATCAGCAAAAACACCCGCAGATGTCCAAAGGGAGGCACCTCGGGACACATCCCAGGCAACAGCAGGGAGGCCCACTTCCTCCTGCCCTCCACGAGCAGCGCAGCACCTCTAGGGCCCACGGAGAGAGCGGGGTCTCCCTGCCACGCGTGGGGTGGAGGCGGTGCCGTGCCCGACTCCCCTAAGGTCCACCTAGACCCTCAGCTTTAAAACTTCATTCCCAGGTTAGGAGAAAAGCACTGGGAGGAGAAAACGGACAAGAAGGTCAAAATTCAGGTTACGGAAAAAGGGATAAATGAATCCTCACAGAAGCAATATAGACTAGAGACTTGAAAAGCCCAGGGTTATCCGAAAGAAATGAGATTTCCCCTAAGTATAAAACTTACGGCATGCAAATGAAACTGAAGAAGTATGTGTGGGGAGGTGGGGGGTGTCTATCTCTCTGTCTCTCTCAGTCTCTGTCTCTGATCTCTGTCTCTGTATCTCTCTGTCTCTCTGTCTCTTTCTGTGTCTCTGTATCTCCCTGTCTCTCTATCTCTCTATCTCTGATCTGTCTCTGTATCTCAGTGTCTCTCTGTAGCTCTCTCTGTCTCTATCTTTCTGCCTCTCTGTCTCTCTCCCACACACGCACACACTCCAAACAAACTGTAGTGAAGGAGAGCTGGGTAAATTACTGCACACATGCTGAGGGAAAAGGCAGATTGATAGACGGGGTGGCTAAAAAGCAACCCTGCGATTGATTGCCAGCAAATCTGCCACTCCAGTTTCTCATCTCATCAGTGATGGGAAGGAACAGAAGGCTCCACTGCGGTGCTGGCTGTGGGTTTACATGTTGCGGATCCCCAGGGACTGGACCCGGTGCTGTTCTGCAGAAGGTAATTGAAGAAACCCTACTAGGAATGAAGCAACTCCACAAGTGAAGGAAGGTAACAGGTGGAAAGGAATGCTTCTAAGCAGTTTTTATGCAGGCTTGTGAAAATGAAGCGTCTACAGAGGAAAAGGACACGTTTCACGGGCTCAAGGATTTGAGTTTAAGCTGCAATAAAGATGAGAAACAGATTAGGAATTTCCCTAGCAGTTCTTTCTACATAAATCGGTGTGAAGATCTGAAGAGCTTCGGTACTGACAGCAACTTCTAAACTGCTTCAAGCCGCTCACCGTCAAAATGAGGTGAATATCCAAAACATCTCCTCCCTGGAGAGAACTTCTGACAGGATTAGGGAAATGTAAGTCTAGCGACCAAACCAGGACGCGGTGGGCAGGCTCACGGCAGCATCCTCCACTCAGTGTGGCTTCCTTCCGGCCCCGTCATCACCTGTGAGCTGTGGGCCTTGCAGCGGGATTGGGGCTTTCACCCAGTTTTCTTCCTTGAGTCTAAGTGAGGATTGCTCGGTAGACATTAGAATCCACAAGCATAAAAGGTAATGTCGCAGGGGCTGAGGAAGCCGCGAAAGAGCTTCTAGCAAAACAGCAGTTGCCTGAGGGGGTGGGGGGGGGGGGGGGGCGTTGGGCACTAAGATTACCAGAATTTAGCTTTAAGTATAACCCGGATAGGAGTAATTAAGCTTAATATTGCAGATACAGTATTTTAAAGAGAAAAGATGGACGTATGGCCCAACGAAGAATTTTTTCTGATTTGTGGATTTGTGAGTGAAAGTCTTTAAACAAGGAGAAGAGAAGGGGAGGAGAGGGGAGGGAAGGGGGGAGGGGAGAAGTGAGGGGAGGGGAGGAGAAGGGAGGGGAGGAGAGGATATAAGGCGCGCTAATGAGTGGTTTCCTCTGTAGGCAGCTGGGGCCCCAACCCGCTGGGCCTCCTGGACAGTGTGGACACACCCCACAGCTGCCTCTCCTGAAGGCAAGGATGCTGGGCATGCTGGCTCTTGGTAGCTGCTTTAGTGGCTGCTCCTAGCGGTGTCAACTGCCCTGCACTTCTGGCATGTTACAAGCATGAAACAGAGCAAACAAAGCTCTTGGTGGGGAACCTCGGGTGCCTGGAGTATAGACCTTCAGAGGGTTCTGGAAGGACCACTCCCGAAAGCCTCTGAGCAGCAGCATCCTCTATGCACCCGTGTAAGAGAGCAGGCTGCCTGGTTTTTATGGGGTGCCACAATCTCCCCAGCTACCAACGTATGAGATGATCCTAGAGATAACCAGAGGCACCATGGACTGGCTGGTTCGCCGTGGTACAATGGATTAGTTTGGCTGCATTTAAAGCTGGCCCCAGTCCAAGGAAAGAGACAGACGCCTGCCTGGCCTCTGCTGTCACCTTCAGAGCAGGGTTGCTCTGTTTTTCTAACAGCTGGTTGGATTCATCTAGATAATTTCCACTCTGCCTTTTTGTCAGCAGATCTCTTTAGCTGCAGTTTTGACCCTAGGTCTCCAGTTTACCACTCACCACGATGAAAAGTGGTAGTGTATTTTTCTGTCAGCCAGCCCAGAGGCTGCCAGCGGTGCCCCTCGGCTGAGGGCTTTGACCTTGGATGTCAGCGAGAGATGACCCACAGGGCGGCAAGCAAGGGGCAGTGTTGCTCTCTTGCTTCCTTCTTATTTCTCATGCTGTCTGGGAGTTTTCATAAATTCAACCTAGCTTAAAATCGTGTACATCATGTTTATGTGCAGAATAAAAAACCTACACTGTATTGATAACTTAGTTTACAGTTTACACTGATACTTTCACATTCTTTCTTTACCTGAATTCAAATCTGCCCATACACTTGTGTCTCTGTCAAACCTACTATTTAAAAGTCAATTTACAAAAAGCGTGTGTAGTCTTATGAATTCTTGCCACACGGTGCCATCTGAGTCCATCTCCCAATCACCTTTGAAAATCTAAGAGAAATTCCTCTGATTGTTTGAGTTTTTACAGTCTGATAATAGATAATCTCTAAACAGAGTTTACAACATAGTCATTTTGAGATTAAAAATATCAGTCTTATTTTTTTGTTTTACAATACCTGCTGCCTTAAGAACCAATCCAGTTTGCTATATTTATTGTCTTATTTGCTATAAATCTAGAGCCAATTATAGCAGTTTCTCATACATTGCCCATAAAAAATGCTATACCGGCCGGGTGCGGTGGCTCACGCCTGTAATCTCGGCACTTTGGGAGGCAGAGGCAGGCGGATCATGAGGTCAGGAGATCGAGACCATCCTGGCTAACACAGTGAAACCCCGTCTCTACCAAAAATACAAAAAGTTAGCCAGGCGTGGTGGTGGGTGCCTGTAGTCCAGCTACTCGGGTGCCTGAGGCAGGAGAATGGAGTGAATCCGGGAGGCGGAGTTTGCAATGAGCGGAGATCGCTCCACTGCAATCCAGCCTGGGCGACAGAGCAAGACTCCGTCTCAAAAAAAAAAAAAAAAAAGCTATACCATTTCAGCTTTTTAACTGATAGATACTCTCATAAGAAAATTAGAAACTTCCAACAGTGTGTCTCATAGATGACTACTACTTTGTCCTCATTTCCAAACGACACAGTCATCTAAGGAAATAAAGAGACTGGAAGTGGAATGAGTTTTTATGTGCACGATGAAGAATGTTACTTTCAAAGTACAGATGCACCCTGACTTACACAATGGGGTTACATCACGATAAACCCATGGTTAAGTTGAAACCGTCCAAGTCAAAAATGCATTTAACACACCTAACCTACAGAACATCACAGCTTAGCCTAGCCCACCTTAAACATGCTCAGAACAAGTACAGTAGCCTACAGTCGGGTAACATCATCTGGGATCATAGCACCCTGTACATTATCATCTATTTGACCTCATGATCAGACAGCTGACTGGGAGCTCTGGCTCACTGCCCTGCCCAGCAGCATTCTGAGTATTGTTCTACATGTCACTAGCCCCAGAAAAGATGGAAATTAAAAATTTGAAGTACTATTTTACTAAATGCATATTGCTTTTGCACCATCATAAGTTAAAAAATCCTAAATTGAACCACTGTAACCATCTGTAGTTGCTAACTCATTGGCGAGGCAAGACAACAAAGACATATGTCTAAATAAACATGATGTTTTCTGAAGCGTTCCTATTTATCTTTTCCAGATAGTTAGCAAAGTGTCATATATGCATTAAACACTGCTCGATGCTGAGAAAACAAAGAGAAAAAGTCTTGGCTTTTGCTATCAAACAGGGAAGTTCTTTCAGAAAGGGGAATGCATGTACAAAGTAACATAGGAATGAAATCGCGATCTTCAAATCAGACTTCCATTCTGCTGAGAAGTAAAGAGGAGGGCAGGAGTAGTAAAGATGAGGCCAAGCAGGTGGGCAGGAGATTGGGAAAGTCAATTCCGTGTGCCCTGGGACGAGCCTGGTTGATATGCTCCTGGTGCTGAGCGACCACAGAATACGTGCGAGAGTGGCCAGCTTTTGACCTGAGAAAGTCACTGTAACTACGGTGTGGAGTGAAACAAGATGCTTGGTGTATGTCCATTGTATGTCCAGAGGATAACTGGCAAGAAGGTGGGAGAGAGACATGGGACCTGTGAGGTACATCAGGCAGGCTGGAGGGACAATCAGATTTGTAGATTCAGAAAGAGCCAAATCCAGGATAAGGCTCAAGTTTCTGGCTTGGGTAAGAGGTGCATGGTGAGGTGCTTCATGGAAATGGAGAGAGGAGAAGGAGCCGGTTAAGGAGAAGTCAGTGTGCTCAGCCCTTGCCACCTTGAGCTACACACGCCCCCCGCCCCGTGGGCTTTCGACTCCATGACACGCTGAGGCTCAGGAGAAATGTCTACGTGGAAAATGTAGAATGTCCCTCTGTAGAAAGAGGAGAGGAGAGAGGTGCCCACAAAGGAAACTGAGTGAGGGCCTCCCTAGGAAGAGGAGGAGGTCATGAACTAAACTTTGCCAAGCAGGCTGCAAACACCACACACCTGTCATCAGTTTTCACCCATCATCCGTGAATGAACCAATCTTTTTCTCTTACACCTCAACCCACTTTTTCTTCCCCAGATTGGAAATAACTCCCAGACATGAGCGCTTTTGAGAGGTGAGGCCAACTGGACTTCCTGGGTCGAGTGGGGACTTTGGAAACTTTACCCAAGAGTATTCTAAAACGCACCAATCAGTGATCTGTAAAATGCACCAATCAACACTCTGTAATCAACACTCTGTAAAACACACCAATCAGTGCTCTGTAAAATGCACCAATCAACACTCCATAAAATGCACCAATCAGTGCTCTGTAAAATGCACCAATCAGCAGGATTCTAAAAGTAGCCAATCATGGGGAGGATTGGAAAAAGGGCACTCTGACAGAACAGAAATGGAACATGGGAGGGGACAATAGAGGAATAAAAGCTGGCCACCCCAGCTAGCAGTTGCAACTTGCTAGGATCCCCTTCCGTGCTGTGAAAGCTGTCTTTTCGCTCTTCACAATAAACCTTACTGCCACTCACTCTTTGGGTCTGTGCCATCTTTAAGAGCTATAACACTCACCACCAAGGTCGCAGCTTCATTCTTGAAGTGAACGAGACCACAAACCCACCGGCAGGAACCAAGTGCAGACACATCTTCATCTCTAAACACCGGCGTTTGCAGCTCCAGAAGACAGGACTCTCTTTTAAAAAAACACAACCTGCCGGGCGCGGTGGCTCACGCCTGTAATCCCAGCACTTTGTGGGGCCGAGGCGGGCAGATCATGAGGTCAGGAGATCCAGACCATTCTGGCTAACACGGTGAAACCGCGTCTCTACTAAAAATACAAAAAACTAGCCGGGCGTAGTGGCGGGCGCGTGTAGTCCCAGCTACTCGGGAGGCTGAGGCAGGAGAATGGCGGGAACCCGGGAGGCGGAGCTTGCAGTGAGCCGAGATTGCGCCACTGCACTGCGGCCTGGGCGGCAGAGCAAGACTCCGTCTCAAAAAAAAAAAAAAAAAAAAAAAAAAA